>NW_022884550.1:0-532500 GCF_011952205.1 Bombus bifarius | reverse complement strand
TATAACAGTTTAAAACATTCAAACTCGTTTTCGCTAAAATCGTGATTTTCATGTTATGTTATTGTTGCAGCAAATGAGCGATATGTAATGTATACATATGTATATATACGTGTATCATATAATGTTGTATATATATATATATGTATACGTATAAATATAAAATTAATATGTATAAAAATAATTTTTTATTTTATTTTTTCTTTGTTATGCTAAATTTGTGTGACAAAATCATAGAGAACTATGTCATCTAACATCCGTACAACATGGAACTAAAAAGTAAGAAATATTTAATGACAGAAAAGGAGAGAGGTAGGAAAGGGCGGAAGGAAGAAGTGGGGAAAAAAATTTTTTAAATAGATTCACATAGAGAAAGGAACAACGAATTTTGTAGTAATTAGTTACATTTTTAGCGTAACCTTATTGGATCATCTTCATTTATTTATTTGTTTATTTAATATTCAAATCCCTAAAATTAAAAAAGTCACACAATTTATTGATTCTTATAACAATAGATGTTCACGTTAACATTTTCATACTTTCCTTTCACAAATTAAACGTTGCCATTAACACGTCACGACCTCTCGTGGACCTATAGTGCCTATTGTTAGAAAACGATTGCGAGTTAATATAATATGTATACAAAAATATAAACATGTATATTAGAGTTTCATATTACAAAGCGTTCGTACATGAAAACAGTACGAGCTAAATTTACGTAAAAATCTCTCGTTAGAACGTACAACGTACGTTACTTTTAGAGTTTAGCATTTAATGCTTAATGCTTGATAAATCTGTTTCTTCGCGCGTTGACTATAAGACATAGTTATTAAGTATTAAGGATCACTGAGAAAAAAGTCGATAAGTGAACCAGACAGAAAGATATGATTAAAGATAAAAATTTAATATTTCGAAAATATAATTTAATTCGAAAATGTGATCTTTCCAAGACACGCATTGTAAAGCTATGTATCATGTCAATTAAAGGCATAAATTATACTGTATGTTATTCATAATTGGCGCCTATACGCGCGATACGTCTAGATACTACATACAATATTATAAATATATCAAAAACATAAGAGACTGGACATAACACGCGACTATCTTAAAACTAAAGGATAGTAAAATTCCAAAAAATTGTACAATCACGCTCGGATATCCACCAGGGGTCCGAAATTATTTAGATTATAAACTTTTTTGCGTGTCTGCGTGCTGCGTGCGTGTGTGTGAACAAAATTCGATAAAACAACACCTGCTCAAACCTATACATATTTAAATACACCGTCAGGATGCACTAACCTAACTATAAATTATTATTGCAACTATCAGCTTTTTCTTTCGACGCTGGAACGTGCGATCGATCGTGCAATTCATTGTTAGCCCCAATTAGTTTAACGTTTCTCACATTTTTTTATATTAAAAAGACAGGAAAATGCATCAAGGTGACAATATTGTTCACACAATACAATGAAACAACAACAAAAATCGAATGTTCTTTCATTCGGGCGAAAACAAAAAAACGTATAGTTATGAGAAATCTTTTAAGTAATAATGTTAAAACGAGAGATACCCATTAGTACAGGGTTAATGACAATCGAGGTCTTGAAGGAAAATTGCTTTTTTCTATTCTTCCACCATTTTACGCAATTTACTTTGAAAAAACTTAGTATAACTATTTCAAAATAATCAATATCGTTTACTCTTAACAGTCAATACTCTATTGTTAATAAATAATAATTTCAATTTAATACAAAATTAAAATTATAACGCTGTTAGAAATTCACTATAGATGAAAGAATATAGATCATGTTCTAACATTCAAGAATGATGAAGATATGACAAAATATAAAGATAAAGATTAGGCGGAAGGAAGAAGGCGGGCGAAGAAGCAAGCAAACAGACAGAGCAGAAAATTCTGTACTAGTGTTGTAATGATTCATCAGAAAAAAATTAAAAAAAGAGCAGTAAAACGTTCCTTTAGATCAAACTTGTAAATAGTATAATGATCCTTTAGTTTGCAAAAATGACTGTTTTGTCATTTAAATTTATAAACAAAGACTCGAGCATTGTTCTTCCATATATATATATATATTAGTTCCAGTTAAATTTTATGTAAATTTCTATTTTCTTATTTGTTTCATAAACTCATTAGTAATATTACACTATGCATTTCAATTTAGTATGCTTTTAAATCATAATTGGCATATGTTTAAGTCATACTTTTGTATCTAAGTCAAGTTTCTTCTCTAAACTTCTAACATATATAATATACTTGTACGAATGTACTTCCTCTTTATAATATTAACAATGCTCGATATAGTTTATAAGCTAATACGAGCAAATACTGAATTTTGAAATACAGTCTAATCAAATCTGACATTATAACACAAATGCTAACGATACCAATAAGAAACAGGTGAATAATAAGAATGTTAACCATGTATGAATGATATTATATAACTATTGCTAAAAAATAAATTGTGGAGTTTATCATTGACATTTGTTTAAATATTGTAATGTTACTGTTATGTTAGTCTAAAAAAATTTATTTGTGGTCTAAAACTTTACATACAACAATTAAATATATAATAATTTGGAACTATTCATTGAACTATAATCATTATTCTCTAATAAATTTTTATTTGGTCGAAACTCTAGTACGCTTGTTCCATGAAAAGTTGGTACCATAACTACGAGGCTTGGGACTATTAACATTTGGTTTCTGAATATAATATTCCCATCCCATCTTATTGCAATGTGCAATAGCTTCTTCCTTTGTAGTAAATGCTACGTGAACATTAGACAAAGGGTCTCCACTATGAAGCAAAATGTATCATTAATTAAAGTTTCTATAAGTAAAGTTTAATATATTATATCATACTGACGTGGAAGTCCATCCCATAAGAGGATTCTCCCAACGTTCACGTGTATCAAAGTCCAATTGCCAGTAATTTATGTTATTTGTTCCAGATTGCATAGCATTTTTTGCAGGACAATAAATACGTACTCTACGAGTCTTTATATGAGTTTCTGGAACTCCTGAACAACTACCAACATCTTCACATTCTGATACAACAATTAATGCTTCTTCCCTAGCTTTTTGAGCCAACAGTTCTTCTTCAGATATCAAGTCAGTTCTGGGTCTTTTTGATACTGTTATTTCACTTTTTGGTTTAGTATCTGTACCAGTATTTGCGAAAAATCTTCTCGTTAATCTGTAAACCAAATTAAAAAGAATTGATTTTGTTTTTTTCCAAGTCTCCTAATTGTAAGATTATATTTACGTGTAGATGTAACTATAAAATGTTATTACGTATAACTCTTTTTAATTGTCTTATTTTCAACAAAAAAGGAAACAAAAGAGGAAACATCATGGAACACAACCAACCCATATCTTGCAGAATTACTGCCTGAAGATAATAACGATAATATACGAAGTACCATTTTGAATAATACAGGTTAAGGTGGTACACTTAATATTGTTGTAGTAGTTCGGCTAACTAAAAAAACTCTTGTTGAGTATTGAGTTTTTACGCATGCGTTAACATATGCAAAAAATATTAGTATGCAATAAATATTTGTAATTTTACAAAAATACTTCGCACTACGATATTATAAAAATACTGTACTTCAATATCATTTAACATTAAAAGACAATAGTACTTTTGTGCATCAATAGATTATTTCTGATATCAATTTCACTTGACTCTATATCCCCACTTCAGGAGATGCGCAATAGAAATGTACGTATAGTTACGAATGGCGAATTGAAATTACGAGTAGAAGCACCGACGACTAAAGGTTCAGAATAGACGTGATATTCGACGCTCTTTTGTGTACCATGTACCACGCTTTCGAATTCGCTTTTTAAGAAAACTTATTTATTGATTGAATTTAAGAAATTATATAAATAGTGTATGATTCATACTTATTTTTACAATATAATTATTGTACAAACATTTAATTAAAACTAGTATAAATTAATAGTCGTGTTTCATACAATATTTTAGGAATTAACAATCTGCAGCTCCTGTTACAATAGAGATACATTGGTATATCTTGAACTTAACTACCGCAATCTTTTTTGATTAATATTAATAAAAAAAAATTTATTTGGTATTATTAAAATTACTGAAATTGTTTAACGGTCATCGTTTGTACCAGTTAGTGTTTTGATCTACTGAAAATAGTTTATGAATCTTCATTTACGGATTCGGATATTAAGAGCTTAATAATTTTTTAACTTTGAAATGAACTGTGTTTAGGTGTTATTTCTATTTCGTTTCTACTGGTCAAAAGTGTTTTAATAAAAACAATAACTATTCTATTCATTAAAAATGCCTATCGATCAAAAACGGCTTAATGGTCCAGAAGTAACTGTGCCTTATCATATTTACTCTGATCTTAATGAAAAAAGTGACAAAGTAAAACATGATCTTAGTGAAAGAAGTGATAAACGGACCAACAATGAAATGCGAAAAATATGTAAGACTGTGAATTACATCATAATTTGATCGGTATCTACGATCTTTTCTATACTTTAATATGGAAAGGGTTATTTAAGAAGTCAAAATATTATAAAAAAGAAAATGTTACAAACACTTATAGGTATTTTTAATGTTAAATTAAAACTAAACCTAACCATATAAATGCAAATTAAGTGAATGAATGTAAATAGTAAACAGTTAAAAAGAAAGTTTAATAAAATATTTGTTAACAAAGTAGCTGTGGTGTAGACTTAGAGCATGGTAGAACTCTAACTCATTATTTGTGCGGTTTAGGCTAAGGTTACGCTTAGATTTAGTGAACGAATCGTGAAATTACAAAATTTAATATACGGTTTGAGTTAGATTTAGATTAGGTTTAGACCTAGTTTTAATTTACAATTAAGAGCACTTATAATTGTTTGCGACACTTTTCTTGTGATATTTGCTTATTTAAATCTTAACATATTAAAGTTCGAAAAATTTGGAGATATGGACTAAATTGCTGGCTATTACTTTTTACATTATCGATAAATATATGCAAGTAGACAATATAAAAGTAATTGTTTACGTTTCTATTTGTACAGTTTTAAAAACAGGTATAGTTAGTCAAGCCAAAGGTTCTGCATATATAGAATTGGGAAATACAAAAGTAGTTTGTTCGGTGTTTGATCCTAGGGAGGTATCAAACAAGAATGGCTACTGCGCACAAGGAGAAATTTATTGTGAATTTAAATTTGCACCATTCTCTTGTCAGAAACGAAAAATTCATCAGCAAAATGCAGAAGAAAAACAATATAGCTTAATTTTGCAAAGGGCATTAGAACCAGCTGTGTGCTTGGTAAATATATGTATATATATTATCAGTCTTATTAATAATTTAAAATAAAAAACATAAGTAAGATATATGTGTAGAACATTCTATTGATTATGCAATTATAAAATTTTATAAGTTTATATTATTCTTTTAACATAGAATTATGCATGTAATAACTGTTACAAATTGATATAATTACTGATAGAAATGTCATTTATCTTGTTCTAATAGAATCAAGACTAAAGTTTGCAATCTAATTTAAAATGGATTCAGTTATGTACATAGTAACTTACCTTTTAAAAAATTATTTATCTTAAATAAAATCAATATATATATATATATATATATATATACATATATATATATATATATATAAAATCAATTTATTTTTATTTATTTAATTTATTTTATGTTTTATATATTCTCAGAATCTAGTTAATTTTTTCCATATATTATGATTCAGTATTCATAAAGAAAATATTATGATTACAGTATGTATCAAATATTTTCACTCATTCCTGGTATTAAAAATAAAAGATTGCATTTTTTAAAACAAAATATGAATATATTGTGCACATGATAAATTGAAATATAATATGACTCTTTCAGCATGAATTTCCTAATTTTCAAGTAGATGTATATGTAATGGTCTTGGATAATGCTGGTTCTTCGTTAGCAGCTGCAATTATGGCTGCTAGTACCGCTTTAGCTAATGCAGGTGTCCCTATGTTTGGTTTAGTTACAGCTTCTACTATAGTAAGTAATATCATTCAAAAAATTACTACTAAGATTACAATTTTTTCATCAACAACTTTGTTTTATTGTCTGTGTTTTAACTATTAATTTTAACAAAAATACAGGGTATATATGATAACCATTACCTAATGGATCCTACGGACATAGAAGAAGCAATATGCAATACACAACCAGATAACCAAGGCGATTTTAATCATGGGACAATTACATTAGCTAGTCTTCCACAACATAATCAAATATCTGAAGTATTTTTAATTGGCAGTATTAACACAAACTCTGTTGTAAAAGCAACAGAAATTTTAACAACAGCTAATAAAGATATTTGTCCTGTACTTCAACAATGTTTAGTAAAAACTATTATGAAACTACATAATTAAACAAAATAGTAAAATACTTAATTAAGAAACAATTTTGTGTTGTATTTAAATATATATTTCTATAATAAAAAAGTTGTATAATATTGAATATATATATAATTCTTATCTGGCATTTAAATACCTAATCAATATTACAATACATCAAAACGTCATCTAATTTTTACAAAGTTATGAACATATTTAAGGATATGGATAATCGTATAAATACCTTTCTTCACTATTATTTGCATATAATAAAATATTAGCCATCTCTATTTAATTGGAACTATACTTAATGCATTAAATAAAATAAGATTTGTTTTACACCAATAGTATATACATTATATAAATATATACGTTAAAAATCAAATTGTATAGTAATAACTACCTCTCGATCAAGGCACCATGTTATCGAGAAGACACTTTACTTCCTAAGTGGTCGGTATTTTTTCAGGTTATTCCATGAGGATAAATTTTGAAGATCCTGCTTTTAAAAGTTGTCTAATAAAGCTTTGATTGATAAATGTTTAACTTCTCCTTAAATAATTACTTTAACAAGAATATTCTTTAATTCGTTCATTTCATATCTTTAAATATATATTTCACTACATATTTTAATCATTTCTTAGATCTTTTAACATCATAGAAATACATAGAAAAAGTTTATCTTATTAGTCTTTCAGATAAAAACTAAGATAGCTTACCTCAGTTTTACCCACGTAACGCATAATATTAACGGTTTTAAAGAAAAATAAATTCATTGCTTTTTAAAACTCTTCAAAATGGGATAGATATTATCAAATGCTTCATAGATCTCCTGCCTAACTTTTGCTCCTATTCAAATGATAGTAAGAAAGTTAAAAGAAATATAGAAAATAGTTTGGAGAATGAATTATCAATATATACAAAATCTCTACCTAATAAATATACAATAATTACTAACCTGTTAAAACTACTTTTCCTGAAACAAATATCAATAAAACGATTCTGGGTTTAACCATACGATATATTAATCCAGGGAAGAGTTCTGGTTCATATGAAGAGAATTGTCCATGTGTAAGTACTAATCCTTCTAATCTAATTGGAAATTTCACATCACAGCTGCCTACCATGTTTTGTATTTTGAAATCAAGAAATTTTGCCTTTATCCAAAATAGATTAAATTAATAATAATCGATAAAAAATAAATGATATATCTTAGAATATTTACTAACAGGAAAACCAAGCTTTTGAATAATTCTGGCATACTTTCTTGCAGCCAATCGAGAATCTTCTTCACTTTTTGCTCCAGTACAAACCATTTTTCCACTACTAAATATTAAAGCAGTAGTTCTTGGTTCCCTTATCCTCATAATAACTGCGGCAAATCTCTTTGGATTATATTCTGCATTTCTAGCATGAAGAGCTATTTTTTTTAAATCTAACTTGCAGTTTAAATTAACTGTAGAAACAATATTCCTGTAACATAAACAGAACATACTAAATATTTTTCATCATAAATTAAAGTTTTTACTAACTGAAGTTGTGGTAGTATTGCTGGATCTGCAGAAGCTGGTGTCATAGGTGTCATAGGACCAGGAGTAGACGGCGCTATAGATGGAGGAGCTATATGATTACTATTTTGTAGATGTGGAGACATCATATTTTGCTATAAAGAATATAATATTTTTTAAATTAGTATTACAGATAGCATTCAATAAATTTTCGATGATTATATTTAATCATACCGGCGTTTGTGGTTGCATAAGACTTTGTGGTGTTGCAAAAGTAGGTGCTGTTGCATAGGCATGCATAGTTTTTTGTGGCGTCCCAATCATAAGCATTCCACTTTGGATGTTTGGACTCATAGCATGCAATTGTTGTAATTGATATTGTTGTTGTGGTTGTTGTGGTTGCTGCGATTGTTGCTGTTGCTGTTGTTGTAACGCATTAGGCAAAATTTGCTGATCCTCCTCTGGCTGATGTAAAGGAGTACCAATGCTTGGTATGCTAAATCCGGGACTAGGCAACATCTGATCCATTTTTTTCTTTTATGTTGGAAAATACAACAATAGCAAATACGTAACTCCAAAAAATGTTGAAATAACTTATAGGTAGACAAATAATTGCTGAAGATTCGTAAACGTGCAGTACACTTCTATAATATCAATGGTGCTCATATCTTAAAAAAATCTTAAACCATTATATTCATAGGTTATGTTCTTCGACAAATGATACTTTGAATTTCTGTCATTATACTTGCTGAAAAAATTAGTATACAAACTCCTTACACAGAAATAAATTCAAATTTTTATTGTATCCTTGTTCTTATTCTTATTTCTTACTCATTCTTGTTTGTTTACAACAACTTAATTTAAAGATTACCATAGATTTGTAACTGCTAAGGTAGGTTTGAATTTCTCTCGCCACTAACAGAGATCAGTTTCTTTTTTCGAAATTAATTCGCAACGATTAGTAAGGAGGTGCTACGATCGCCCAATTACAACGCTTTTCCCTGCTTCGAATTATCCTTGCGTAATGGCGCTGCCAACAAAATGTAACGCTTTCATAAGAATGAAAGTAAATTAAAGTTTTATGGAAACAAATTGCAAAACCGCAAGTCTGAAAGAAATTCATAAGTTAAGGGTTAGTATTAGTACATAACTACACGTAATTATACAGTGCAAATGAATTAATAATGGAAAGAAGTAGGCAAGGTTAAACTGTTTAAATGTTGCGGGCTGTGTAAGGGCGGTTTAAGAAATGGGCGATTTAAATCTATTGAAGTTAATATATTCTGAGTTCACGGATAAGTTCTAATATACAATTTTATATAAAATATAGACAGAAAGTACATAGCTATGATATCAAACCTTGACTTTGATGAAATCCTAACCTTGAGGACATATTACAAAGACATTAGAATCGCTGAGGAGTTACCTGTTCAACAGCTATGCCGAATCTATAAAATAACAATTAAAGGAAATAAATAAAGAAATAAATAGGCTTGTATAATGTATAGATATTTTTTCTTGTTATTAGTAACAGGTTCTCGCTTAATTTTTTACATATCTTTATCTATAGCATTTAAACAGACACGGTATTAGATTAGGTTTGGGATATTCTTTACTCTCCAGTCGCCTCAAAACGGCTGATTACCCCGATCAAGTTAATTTCCAGCGAACTTAAATTCAATACTCATTTGTGTGGACCAGTCAGATGATAGCTAGAAGCCAATATAGCATCGAAGTAACCTGCCAAATACGATAAAAATTCTCGACTTTGTGTACGCTTAATCTTTGAACCACTGGATTCCGCATCTTAAAACTTACTTTTTTAGGTCGAATCGTCACGTCAGTAAATACAGAATTACAAAGAGAACGGCTCAATAATGTTTCGACCCCTAAACTAAAATTTAGCCTTTTAATCAAATCATACAAATTATAGATATTACATAAATGTGAGTTGCGTTGCGACGTTGTGCCACGTTACTATCTAACAGTAAGTACCTAGTTAGTCACCTTGTGATCATTCGTATTTATCATTCATATAATACATATGTATATAAATGATTTATATTTGTATGTTTATATGTAAAAGCATATGGTGTACCACGAATGAATAAAACTAAAGATTTTTAATAGAAATTATAAAATACACGATGTATCAGGTATAGATGACAACAAACATACCTATTTACTTGTACAGCACATCTATTCTTACTAGTTCTACTGAGACTAAACTAACACACATAGAAAAGTTCAGATATGTAATTACTATAAATCTTCTAATTTTCATAGATTAAAACGCAACTAATATAATTAATAAATATATAATATAATTAATAATAATATAATTAATAAATTGAAAGCAAAGATAATAAGATACAAGGGAAAAGTTATTAAGAAGAAGTAATATGCCAGTGATGGAGTCTTCTAAACCATTATTAGGTAAAATTGCATATGTTTTTATAATTTCTCAAAAATAAAAGGCTTTAATAAAATTTAAATTATCTTTAATATTATTATTATTTTTCTATAGAGGAATAAAAAAGTTTCATAATTTTCTTTCAGATGCAATTTATACTTCTCAAAAGTATGGGAACGATGAGACTGGCAATGGTACTGACACTAATCCTTTTAAAACGATCTTGAGAGCAATGCGTTATGTAGGAAAAGAACCATTTCCACCATTTTATCAAGATTCTAACGAGGATGGAAAAAAATATGTGATAGTATCGAAATCACAATTTAAAAAAGCACAAAAAATTTGGGCAAGGAATGAATATAAAAATGAAGACAAACAAAAGAAGTTATTAGAGGATGAAGAGAAAAGATTGAAAAACTTGGAAGAAGCTAAAACAATTATAATTCAAGAAGATACCACTTTGTCACCTGCAATTTGTATAAAAATTCGAGATAGTATCTATCATCGAGATCAACGAGTAAAACTTTTTGGATGGGTGCATAGGCTTAGACGTCAAGGTATAATATATATATATTTGTAACCTAAATTTTAAATTATGTATTCACTTTATACCTACTAACTTAGCATTAATGTCTCACACCTTTTTAGGGAGGGCACTTATGTTTATTACATTGCGAGATGGAACAGGCTTTCTACAATGTGTACTTAGCAATATTTTATGCCAAACGTACAATGCGTTGACCTTATCCACAGAAGCTTCCATTGAAATATTTGGAACTCTCAAGATCGTACCAGAGGGAAAAAATGTATGATACCAGATGTAATTTTGACAAGAGCTTCTCAAATTTCTATGTTTCTTATCCTTTCTAGGCTCCGAATGGACATGAATTACATGTTGATTATTGGAGATTAATAGGAACATCTCCTCCTGGTGGTGCAGATTCCATTTTAAACGAAGAAGCTCTTCCTGATGTGCAGTTAGATAATAGACATATTATGATTCGTGGTGAAAATGTAAGATAATTGGTGTAATTAAGCCATTTATTAGAAGTCTAACTATAGAAAAATAATAAATATAAATTTTCATTTGATCAAATAAATTTCAGTGAATTCATTTGTTTTAGACATCTCGCGTATTACTTGTGAGATCTGTGTTGATGCAGGCATTTAGGGATCACTTTAATGAAAAGGGTTACAGTGAAGTAACACCACCAACATTAGTGCAAACGCAGGTAGAAGGTGGATCAACATTATTTAAGCTAGATTACTTTGGGTAAGCATACCACTTATTTGAATTTATACTTGTTCATTAAAACAGCATTGTATTCTTAATCTAATTTAATTATCATTTGAGAATTTAACCTTTTGTTTTAGAGAAGAAGCATTTTTGACTCAAAGTTCACAGCTTTATTTAGAAACTTGCCTTCCAGCAATGGGTGATGTATATTGTATTGCACAGTCTTATAGAGCAGAACAATCTCGGACTCGGAGACATCTTGCAGAGTAAATATGCAGAATTTGATGTTTTTTCTATAATATTCAGAGCGTATTTTAAGTCAAATTCATATAAAACATTTAACTTCCAGATATACACATGTGGAGGCAGAATATGCATTTATTACATTCGAAGAGTTATTGGATCGATTAGAAGATATGATATGTGATGTCGTTGATCGTGTCCTTAAATCAAAGTTTGGTTATTTAGTCAAGGAATTAAATCCTGATTTTAAAATACCACGAAAGCCATTCAAAAGAATGGATTACAAAGATGCAATCGAATATCTTCAAATTAACAATATAACCAAAGATGATGGAACATTTTATGAATTTGGCGAAGTACATTCAATAAAATTATTTGATTATTGTTTTGCTACAAAATTCTTATCCTTCGTTTTATTTACGTTAGCGGAAAAAAGGAGGAAAAGAAATAATAATCTTTTTCATCTATAGGACATTCCAGAAATGCCAGAGAGAAAAATGACCGATATAATAAATGAACCGATAATGTTGTGTAGATTTCCTGCAGAAATCAAATCGTTTTATATGCAACGTTGCGCTGATGACAAACGTCTTACAGAATCGGTGGATGTGCTTTTACCGAATGTTGGTGAAATAGTTGGAGGTTCGATGCGTATTTGGGACTATGATGAATTGTTGGAAGGCTATTCTAGTGCAAATATAGACCCAAAACCATACTATTGGTATACCGATCAGGTAGGCATCATTGATTCTGTTTGTGATGACATATTGTCTTATGTTAATTTTGCTAAATTTTTTATGAACTTTTCTTTTAGCGAAAATATGGAACTTGTCCTCATGGTGGATTTGGATTAGGTCTTGAAAGATTTTTATGCTGGCTTTTGAATAGATATCATATACGCGAAGCATGTCTTTATCCACGTTTCTTGGAACGTTGTCGACCTTAGAATATAAGCTATGATGAACATTATCATTTATATCTGATGAATGAATTTGCGTTATTAACAGATAAATTATTGCAAGCTTTCAGGAATTTAATTCCGACAGAATTATTGGAAAATGAGAAATCTCTGTATTCAGAAATAAATCAAGATTAAAGCAATTATCAATTTATGAATTTGTGATTTATGTTTGTACATATCAATGTATTAGTATATATTCCGATCGGTGACCATTACGGAATGAGGTGCGATGTATAAAATAGGAGAGACAATAGCGAAGAAAATGTTCTTATGTTTCTCCTAACCGTCGTAACGATCACCTATCGGAATATATCGCCATCATTGGATTGACATGGTCGGTGACAACGCCGAAAATCAAATAAAAAATTAGCCAATTCAAGAAATTTTATTTTCAAGAGTGCTAAATGATTATATAAATAAACCACTATATAATTAATTAACCAATAATTATACTTAAAGTTAGTATTTTTATGATGTATTTTAATCCAAACAAATTGAAGATACTTTTTTTGATCCAGTTTTAAGACTTTCTATATCATATTGCAGTATATGCTTTTGCTGTATTTGATTATAAAGAATATTTTCAAGTGCAACTATGTCAACTTTGTGCTCATGTTCTATTTGTAGCATATTTTCCTGTAAGATGAAACAATAATTAAGTTAAATAATCTAAAAAATGTAAATTACGCAGTATATTGATATATGTAGATGCCACAAAATTTCTCTTACTTCTGAGAGTAAAGTTTGTTCCAAAATTTTTCTAAGTTTGATCTTTTCTTTTTCTAATATTGTCAAGAAACTTAATTTTTCGGTATTATTTCGAATTAAAGTTTTTAAAACAATTAATCCTTTATTACAATTCCATTTTGCATCTAACAAATTTTAATATTAAAATTGTTTATTAAATTTTTATCAAAATAATTTTATAAAATTCCAAATTTTCGTAATTTACTTTCTATGTTTTTAGATAAACTCTTCATAATTTTCCGTACATCAATTTTTGTATCATAAATTAATCTTTGCAAAATAGTCTGATAAAGGTTAATCAAAGACACTTTACAACCAAATTTTTGTATCATTTTTTCTTTAATGTGTTCCTTCAGCCTCTTATTTTGAGTTTCCATATATTTTAAGTCCAATTTTATTCGTTTTAGATGTACTTCATTTTTCCTGCAATAAACCATAAATATATTCTGTTTTTAGAAACTATTATATTTTTTAGTATACTTGCGGGTTTGTTCTAAGTTGTATGTTTCATCTTGCAATTCTCCAACTCTGGCATATAAATTCGCTAATTCTTTTTTATTAAAAACTATACAATTTTGAATGCTTGCAGTGCATCCAGAGTCTAATATGTGCTGTAATTGATGAAGTTTTAATATGACTGTTACATTAATTTCGTTTAATTTTTTTTGCTTATCCAGCTATGAAAATTAAAACACTTTAGTTCATAAGTTGTTTTGCAAATTATTATATATATATAATATAATAATGTTTAAAAATACCACAAAATTTTGCAGTTCTTCCTCATTGTGTTTTAAAGTACTTTCAATAATTCTTAAATGTTTGATATCAGTATCTAATTCTTTCTGCAATAATTCTATTTCTCTTTGTTCTTCTCTGATTTGCAATTCGTATGTATATCGTTTTTCTCTCATAGAAAATGCCATGTCATATAATTGTGTATCACAGCCCACTGGGCAGATATTTTCATCAAATGGAATGTACTCAGCTTCAGAATCTACTGTTTCATCTGTTTCTTCAGAACTAGTTTCTGACGATTGTGTAATCGAATCTAAAGAACCTACAAATTATAATTACGAAAATTAACCACGAAAATTACCAAAGTTAACTAATCTAGCAAATTTAGCTCAACTAAAAATTATAAAGTTAAAAATTTTAGGAAGAAAATTTAGTACCATTTTGTTTTTTTAGTGCTGTATATTTTCTCTTGAATATTTTTTGAAGGAAATTTTGAAATTTATTATCAGCAATAGCTTTTGTAAAGTCAGTAGCAGTATCTTTAATTTTTATATGCAATTTTTTTATTTCTTCTTCTCGTGCAGCAATATTAATATTTGTAGCTTGCATCTATTAACATCATGTATTAATATAATGTTGTTAATAAATAATTGGTTAATATATAAACCATTATTATTTTTGTTATAGGGATAATAACCTTTAACATCATTGTAACACGTTCATTTGATTTATCAATAACTTTCTCTTCAAGTGCATGTTCCATTGTTTCAGATTCCCGTAGGATCATAAATTCTTCGTATAGAGTTAACAAATTCAGATTTATATATGTACTTTGATATACTACGTCTAATCGATATTCTTCTAGTTCGTCTAACTCTTTTTCCAATTGTTTGTATTCGGCGCTGATATATCGTAAAATACAATCTTGTTCATATATTTTTCGCCACATTCGAGAACGTTTCATTTCACGTTCCCAGGTAGTTTGAACAGAGTCATTTATATTAAGATTTCGAATTAAATCGCCAGCTATGGATGAATGATCCTTTATTTTCATTTGTGAAGCAGAAATAAGAATATAGAGACTTTCTTGTCCTTTGTGAAAGATAGCTTTATCATCACAATATAATACTTCATGTTCTAAATCAGAATGATCTATTAATTGATCTATAATTAATGATTGCCTTTGGCGTTTTACTTGTTGCACCTTTTCCGACATAGATACATATTTCTGAAGCTATAATGGTATTAATATAAAAAGGGATCTTACATAAATTTAGTTACAAGTAATCATTAATTATACCTAACTAACTAAAAAAAATATAACTAACTTCAAGATTATGTTCAGGAAATTCAATATCAAAATACAGTTTTGGTGGATGTGGTAAAGGTTTTATATTTTTTAATGGAATTTCTGTGTGAATTTTTTTAAGAACTTCTGTTAATTTAGTAACTTCTTTCTGCATCTTTTCTTTTTTCAATGCGATCGTTTTCAGTTTTGTATTAAAGTTCTCTCGCAAATGATGAAGCTATAAAAAATAATTATGTCAAAAACTACTCTAACATTGAATTTTTTATCAATTTTACCTTATCTCTACAATCTATAAGTTGTTTATATTTTATGGCGGCAGTTTCTTTTTTCTTCATTAAACTAAAGTCTACATTCATTTTCAAATTGTATTCACCAATGGATTGTTTCGCCTTTTCAAGGAAAACTGCATCTTCCAAACGACTTTTAACTAAATTTGGCTTTTTTGCATGTAGTTTCTGCCACTATATATAACATATTTTTGAAAGATACACATTACTTTTATTGTGATCTTTTCTATAGTAAATTACTTACTTCCTTCTGTCGTTCAATCAATCTAGCTTCCTTTTCCTTGTACTTTAACAACATTCGATTAATTTGTAACCCTAATCCAGATGATAAATCGCTAAAATCTTCAGCTAAAAGTCCTTCCAAATATTGTATTTCTTGTTCTTCTGATTTCTGTTTGTCTTCCTTAACCTGTTCTTGCATTATTCTATAATTTATTAATAAAATGCGTATGAAAAGAGTAAAATATCTTTAAATAATTTACATGACTAAGAATTAGTCAATTAATAATAGTTCATGCAAATATTATAAATAGTGAAGGACATACAAAGTTGTTTTTTCCCATAATAAATTATTGTCCAACTTTAGCTGCAATTCCATTTCTTGTAAAATAATTTAAAGTTAAGAAACATAATATAAATTTATACAATAAAAAAATAAAAATACCTGCCTGCTTTCTGTTGCTCATCTTTCTCCTTCAGCAATTTCACACATTTTAAAATGCTGTCAGTATCTAGGTGTAATTCTCTCAAAGAATATACTGCTCTATTTTCATCTCTATTTTTAAATTTTCATAAACAACCTTGTAATTTTAGTAAACACTATTTAATGAACATAATTAAAAAAACAATAATACTTACAATATGCCATGCACTGCAAAAGGTAAGTAAGTGATAGATGTAACAAAATGGTCCATAAGCTTTTGTAATTCTAATTTCCTCTTTTCTACTTCAAATTGTAGCTTTCGTTCTGTTAAGGTTTTATGTGTATGCAGTTGCTGTTCTAAGTCTTCAACTATTCTAGGATCCAGCTCAAACTGTGATATTCGTTGTGAATGCAGGAGATGTTTATTCCTTAATTAACGAAAGAAATCTCAATAATAGACTTTAACAAGCATGATAATTATGATAATGACAGTAATAATAAAAGTAATAATAACAGTAATAATAACAAGAACAATAATAAATAAATTACATGAAAAACATTGAACCAAAGAATCAAGAAATATAAAATCCAGGCAATTCCAAATTAAACATATGTATAATTAATTATCACATTACAAAAGAGAGGACATCAAAATAATAATAATATAAAACAAGATCATTTGCTGCTTTGGTACTTTTCTTCTGTAATTAAGAAAACAGGACATATACCTTGTAATAATTTTAACATATTCTTCTGTTAAATCATGTATGATTTCAAGTACTTTTTTCTTTTTCTTCTCTGCAACTGAAAAAATTCTATCTTGTTCTATTTTAGTAATTACTTCTTCCAAATTTGGATAATCAGCATCTTCAATATCTTCGACACTTTCAGGCTAATTATAAATATTGCATTATAAATATTATAAGTACTAGATTTAACCTAATTGAAAAATAGTTACTGAGAAATTAACTTACTATAAAAAGAGAATTCTCTAACATTGGTACTTCATGTTCCTCATATGGTGTATCATCATTGATTTTAAAAGAAAATATATTTCCATCTTGGCCACATGTTAACAATATTTCTTTATTATAACCGAATAAAATATTAGAGATGTGTCCATTATAATGATCATGTGTTTGTAAAATCCAACAGTCTGAAAAATCTAATGGATCTTTGTCCTTTATCTTAACAACATAAAGCTGTCCATATTGTGTTCCCAAATATAAATATTTCTTATTTTTCCTAAAAAAAATCCGTAATTTTTTACTTTTATATATTTTTTTTTTTTTTTAATGTTTATAAATGTCCCTACTGAAAAAGGAAATTATGCATTTCTGTGTCTATTGCATGTTCGATTATTCTACTCCTAATGGGTTTATTATGTTTTAATTTTACAGATAATGGACGTGGATATTCGTAAACATATCCTGCATCAAACCCAGCCATAAATAACCATATGTTTCCATCAATGCCATATTGTGCTATTAAAACTTTATTTGGAATTTCTGGAATATAAATTTCTGGGAGAATCATTTCTTTTTCATCAAGCTCCGCTAAAAAAATAAATAAATACAAAAAGAACAATATGCGATTTAAATTAAATTACTAAAACGTAACTTAAAATAAATAATTACTAAGAAATGTGTCTTCATCAATTATAATGTGAGGATTTTCAGCAATTAATCGTTCCATTTCTTTTCTCCTTTCTTTGAGTCTTTCTTCTTTCTCTGCTTCATATTTTTCTTTTATAATTTGTCTTTCTATCGCGGACTTCACTGATTCAAATTTAAATGATGCAGGTCTACATTTAACTAATTCATAAGAAGTTGTTGTGTATGACTGAGGTATCATAGGCAATTTTACTTCCATACAATCTCCTCGTAAGCATCCAATTAATAGAGTTGCTTCCTATTTATACGATTAATTATAATTATTGTTTTTTTATTACTTTTTTTGTATTCAATGACTGTATTTACTTCTTGAGGATTCCATGTCATGCAAGTAGCAGGTGATGGAAGTTTCACATAGCCAATAGGTGCAATTGCAGGATAATTATTAGTAGTATGAATATTAAATAGAAAAATAGTGGCATCATCGCTACCCGTTACTAATAAGCTAAAAATAAATCATATATAACAATTAAAGTACAACCATTGTGTTCATATAATACGCACCTACAAGATGTATTTAAAGACATTACAGTAATTGGCATCGAATGTGGTTTTAAAACTTGAATTAGTTTTGTATTATCCATTTTTACATTTCCGGTATTTGTTGTTTGTATTGTTACTGTAATCATCCTAATAATACCATTTTCGAAAGCACATACGAGTGTTGAACCTGTTTTTTCAATCTAAACATTTCTCTGAAATAGTATTTATATAAAACGCTTAAAAATAAAATGAAATAATTTACCTTACATGGAAGCCAAACTACTTGACTACTAGTGTCATAAAATTTATAAATCAGATTTAATTTTTTTTCTATGTAGTTATAAATATGCAGATTTCCATTTCTATCAAGCGTTGCTACAAAGGGTCCCCAATCTGCTGTATCCATATCGACAATAGGACCAGCATGACATGTAAAAAGTTTTTGTTGAATATGTTCTTTTTTACTGGTACAAAGGTCAAGTAGCCACAGTCCCCCATTTCCATCCTATTAAATATTTGTTTGAATATTGAAATGTTGGAATGTTTCCTAAATACAATGTGCTTACTTACCTGAGCATACCACATGGTTTTTTCTGGATTATCTGGTTCCTGCTTTTGGATACTCATAAGCATTGCATTTTCTATTCCCTCTGCAATTTGAAATTCGTAAATTGGTTGAATTTCAAGAAATTGTTCATCATCAGAAAGATCAGCATGGTCTATGGTCTCATAGAACCAAAATCGTATCCATCCATCAGATCCTACACTATCGCAGATCATAACATAATTTATTGTATATACGTTTCTTTTTATTTTTAATCATATAAGTTTTTGTTTTATTACCAACTGATATAATTTCTCCATTAAGCAACTCAAATTGTGAGATATAGCCCACATGTGCTGGCTCTTTATTTTTTCTACACGCTTCCAATTTGATTAAACTTTCATCCCATAAGAGTATGTTACCCCACTCACAACCAGAGACAATCTAAAAAATTTATTCAAAGTTATACATTTAAAACAGCTATAAATTTTATTATTTAATAGATTTAATGTTTTCTTACAGTCTCATTTGGCATGGGATGAATTGCTATAATATCAGAGATTTCAGTATTCCCAAATTTACCAATTTCACCTTTAAGTTTTAATCCAGTAAAAGTTTTAGACATTTTCCAAAATTTAATATGTCCTATTCCACTAGACGTTAACTGGCCAGGAATATATTTAGAGAAAGTGACATTATATACATCTTGAACATAAGATTTACATTGCAAAATAATGTTTGATTCTTTCCAATTCCAAAGTGAAATATAATAATCAGGTTCACCACCTTGCGATGCCAATAATAACCCATCTGGACTATAATTTATCGAAATGTAATTTTATACCTTTTGTAATGAAATAATAATTGTGTAGATTCATGATTACCTGTATGATAAATGAAAATAACGTTTAGTTGTTCCACCTTTTAAAACAATTATAGTTTTCATAAGTGGCCAGTTAAAAATATTTATTAGAGGGTTTTCACCATTTGCCCCAACAGCAATGTGTTCAAAAATAGGATTTTTCTAAAAATAAAATATAATAGAATTTTTTAAATTTGAATCCTTTTTAGTATTAAAAAAAAAGATACAAATATTTACCGATATGTGCCCAATACCAGTACCCACAGAACCTATTTTAAACCACATTTTATTTTCTTTTACATTGAAAAACTGAATTAAATTGCCAGCAGCGAAAGCAATAGTATTTGTATCGACTACACAAAGATTGAAATACTTTCGACAGTTATATCCATAAGAATGACTAACAGATATTTAAATATATAATATGTAAGAAGAAAGATATAGTGAAAGAAAAATGATTATTTTTTATTAAGGATACAAAAATTCTAAAATATTTTCAGGTATAGTTCCATCATCGGGTTTTCGAGGTATAAGTGAATATTCCTCTTTTTCCTCCTCTTGATTTATGTTAAAATTTTCTTCTTTTTGCTCAACGCTTTCATACTTAGTTTCCCAATTTAATTCTATGTTTTGTCCTAGATCTTCACCATTTACGGATTTAAATTTGCCACCATCGGCCATTTTGTTATTTCAAGCAGAAAGAGCTACTATAGAACAAACATGTATTTTCTCAATAATTTCAATTATACTTTATTTTAATTGAAATTTTGTTATATACTATTATAAGTAATTATTGAACTGTCTAGATTTTCTTATCAGATTTCTAGACACGAGTGCGGTTTAATTCATAATTTGATGGTTTAGGGGCGTCAACAAATGTCGCTCGATCCTGTGTATTCTTGTTAA
Organism: Bombus bifarius; assembly: GCF_011952205.1. Lineage (NCBI taxonomy): Eukaryota > Metazoa > Arthropoda > Insecta > Hymenoptera > Apidae > Bombus > Bombus bifarius. The sequence continues at coordinate 511,551 of NW_022884550.1, read as the reverse complement.
TCGATTGTCAAGTGCAGCAATTGTAGTATTGGTTAGCTTATAAAGACAGATCAATCATGGCAAGTAATTATTAAGTGTATTAAGTGTTGGTAAATGTATTTGTTTTCATTACTTCAATAGTGTAAAATATAATCCCTTCTTTTTTTGTAATAATAAAGATTACGTTTTTACAAAATTATTTATCAATTCAAACAGAATAAACTCTAAAAAGTTGTCAAATAATGTACAGATCCGTTTCATCCTCATTCAAAACAGAGCTGGAAAAACGAGATTGGCAAAATGGTATATGAATTTTGATGACGATGAGAAGCAGAAGCTAATAGAAGAAGTTCATGCAGTGGTGACTGTACGAGATGCTAAACATACTAACTTTGTTGAGGTAAATTTCATATATCACGTATCATTATAATATGTATTAAATATTGAATTTCTCATATTTTAGTTTCGTAACTTCAAAATTGTATATAGAAGATATGCTGGTTTATATTTTTGCATTTGTGTTGATGTCAATGATAATAATCTATGTTACCTAGAAGCAATACATAATTTTGTTGAAGTACTAAATGAATATTTCCATAATGTATGTGAGTTGGACCTTGTGTTTAATTTTTATAAGGTAATTTTTTATGTATGTGTATATCTAAATTTATATTACAACGTAATTTTATTTTAATGTAAAACTTGTTATAGGTCTATACAGTTGTAGATGAAATGTTCTTAGCTGGTGAAATAAGGGAAACTAGTCAAACAAAGGTATTGAAACAACTCCTGATGTTAAATTCATTGGAATAAACTTATTTAACATTATTTAATTCTATTAATTGAATATATTATATAAATGTAAAAAGTAAAATACATCGAGGACAACAAATCCTGTTAGTTGATTCATTAATTTTCATTGTTTTTTTTACATGATAAATTTAGGATATTATTATGTAAAAATATAAAAATGCTGGAATAAATGTTAGTGGGAAACATTTAAAGAATTTATATTGCTTGTTAAAATTTCATACAAGCAATGTATTTACTAATCAATTTTATTATGTGATGCATTTTGTTGAATGATATACATACTCTATCTTATGTAAATATTAAATAAACTTGAAAATAAATATGTTTGAAAGTTATAATAAAAACATTTTATATGTTGCTACATATAAACATAACATATACTATTACTTATTCTGTATAAATTAAAAGATGCATATAAATATTATAATTTTATCAATAAACAAAAATATAACTTTCGCATATAAACTGAGATCTTTTACTGCAAAGTTAATATATACAATTGATTTTTAAAAGTTCTGCTTGAGAGTATATTGAATGTATTCACAAAATGTAAATACTTGAAGCATTACATATAATTAATTTTCATATTATAATTTTTATATATACTAAATTTATGTGTTAATAAATTATATGGAAAGTATGATATTTTAAATAAATATTTGACATTGTTTGAAAGAATTAAAAATATTGAAATTACTATAAGTTAATTATTTATCGTAATATGCATTGATGCAATTCATATTTTAAATGTACATTTTTTTTATCAATGATATTTTAATCATAGTTTTGAAAATAGTTGTTTGGTTAATACATCAATATTCGTTTCAATATAATCGACATTCGATATGCGATTAATCGATAACTTAGATTATCGACTTACGTAATAGAAGCGAACTTCATTGATGTGGATAAGTGAGCTTCACGGAGATAAAATATCAATTATATGTATATACGTATATTTAATAATTATAGTTAATGTTGTTTCTAAAATACATATAATTGCTATTTTATTATATTATTAACTAATAAAAATGAATAGTGTTTGGTTTGGATCAAAATAACTATCGTTTAGTGAATCTGCGAATGAAACTGGTCGTATTGTACAGTTTATCAATATTTATAAGTTAAAAACGGTATTAGCATAGAATTCATGAAGTGTATTTTCCTACTCATATGACAAAGAACAATTAAAAAGTTAATAAGAAAAATAATGATACACAGAAGCTTTTTACTGCAATGGATTTTAGTGGTGATATTCACAATCACTATCATTTATTTAAAAACGAAACTAAATTTCCTGGAGGATCACTACAAACTATTGCGTAGGCGTTATAATAGACAATTAATTTTATTAATTCGTAACAACAAAAGTTTCATCCTTTTAATATTTCGTTCTGTTAAAGGTGATGGAATAACATAGGTATCCTATCGTACTTCCAGACAATGCCATCACGCAAGAACAAAACAATATTCAAAGTGGGATTGAAGCTAGTGAGCATTCTTACAAATCAACTTTTGATGATCTCATCATTATCTACAACAGGGTACCAAAGACAGCATCAACCAGCTTTGTAGGTTTGGTCTACGATCTGTGCAAACACAACAAATACCATGTTTTACATATTAATGTCTCTAATAACATGCATACGCTTACACTTCCTAATCAGGTAGTATTATATCATCCTTAATTTATTATTATTTGTTAATTCATTTGTAATATATGTTAAAAAATTGTAGATTCAATTTGCAAATAATATAACTGTTTGGAATACAAAAAAGCCAGCATTTTATCACGGTCATGTTGCATTCTTGAATTTTGAGAAGTAAGTATACAGAAATATTCATTATGAAAAACATTTGTTTTATTTTTTAAAATTATGTTTATGCTTTAGATTTGGTGTAAGACAATCACCTTTATACATAAATATCTTGCGTAAACCTTTAGATAGATTTGTTTCCTATTACTACTTTTTAAGATATGGAGATAATTTTAGGCCACATTTAATCAGAAAAAAGCATGGAGACACCAAGGTTCGTATTCATAATAATAATAATAATTTATATTTATTATTATTATATTAATCGTGCTAAATCACATATATTTTTGTAGACTTTCGACGAGTGTATTGAGGCAGGACAACCAGATTGTGATCCTGACAATATGTGGTTACAAATACCATTTCTGTGTGGTCATGATCCTGCTTGTTGGTAAGATTTAATAAATTAATACAGTTATCATAATTTATAATGAACAAATATTATTTAATAGGGAAATTGGAAATAGTTGGGCATTAGAAGAAGCAAAAAGAAATTTACAAAAACATTATCTCCTTGTAGGAGTGACAGAAGAATTAACAGAATTTGTAGAAATTTTGCAAATTGTACTTCCACGTTTCTTTAGAGGAGCTTATAATTCTTTTTTGCATAGTAAGAGATGATATAATCGAAATTTTATTAAGAAATAAGATTTTTTAAATTACTAATGAATTATTAAATTGCAGATAATAAATCACATTTGCGGCAAACTACTCAAAAAATCAATCCACGACCTGAAACAATAGACAAAATACAGAAATCTGTTGTTTGGAAGATGGAAAATGAACTGTATAACTTTGCTTTAATGCATTTCCATGCTGTAAAGAAACGACTTATAAATGCTTCTCCTCAAGATGTAAATCAACGATTTATGTATGAAAAGATACGTCCAAAATAAATTTACTTTTTTAAGCAGAGATACTTTTTGGAACTGTTATAAAATTAGAACGAACTTCAAATTTATAATATTAAATATAATATAATTTTTTGATAGAATGTGTATAGGTAATGAAATAATTTATTTAATACTCTATTAGTCTTTACATTGAGGTTTGAAGTTTGTTATCTGACTTTAAAGCAAACATATAAACTGGGTACAATCCACGTGGAAATTTATGTTGTTGTTCTTCCTTTATACAAGCTAAATTAGATTCCTGAAATATACGATAGAATTCAGAAAGAGGTCGTGTCACTGATGAATCCTTTGTATCAATCTCCAAATTTTCAGAACTGGTCACATTTTCTTTAATCACTATTACACCATTAGATTTTAGGCCACTCCTATAAAAGTTTTATTAGATGATTAAAAATAGTTTTTAATTTTTATTGAGGCTAAACAAAATACTTACGAACACTTTTTTAAAAATTCTATCAAATCATCACGCTTTAAATGACCCAAAACCCACTGGCACCAAATGACATCATACTTGGCAGTAAAGCAAAAGTTTTGTAGTCCTTGAAATATGATTTAATCAATTAAATGTCTTTCCTACTTTGTATAAACCAATGGAGTATTACCAATTGGATAATAGTTGCAAATTCTTGTTGAATGGCTTTTCAAACATGTTTTAGCTACTTCTAAAAATTTTAAATTTTGCTCCACTAAGTCAACGTATTTAAAATGATTTAATAATAAATTCTTAGTTATCCTTCCTATGCCTGCACCACAATCTAATGCATATGTCTTCAATGGAGGATTTTTTAACTGAAATAAAACAAACTTTAGGTATCATAATATTTAAAAAATTTAATGATAAGAATCTTGAATATTAATCTTGAAAATTAATCATTATAATATATACCTCAAACAAAGCCTTTAAAAATTTTGTGGATCCCTTTATATCAATTTGAGAAATAAACCCAAAACCTCCAAGCATTCCATCTATTGTAGGTGGAACATGTTCCCAGTATTTGACAGCTGCTGTATAAAATTCATGTCCTTCAAGTGTACTTTCTTCTTTCTCCATCTTTGGTGATGATAAATAATACATCTTACCTATGTAATCAATAACATAATCAATTTCATTTTATCTATATATTCAAAAGATTTAATTATGTAAAATGAAAAACAATCAAAACACCATGTAACGTGTTCAAAGAAATTAATAAAAAGTGAGCATTGACTTCTTCATAAAAACTAAATATTTTAATACCTTTTATATTTAATAAAAACCTGCTATATTATGAAATAATGTTTATACATAAATAAGATATTGTTAACAAAAATTTTATGAATAAAACTGACATTAAAAATTGTATACTTTATCATCGACATTTAATAAATTATATCGACTTATATCGATTATAAAATATCGACATATTGCTTGTTCTGTGGAGTCGAAATATCGACAACATATCGATTACTGTATATAAAAGCTTTTGTACAATTTAAAGATAAATTTATTAAAAGAATATTACGTAGGAAAGAACCAAAATCTCTACATAGCACGAAAATTTATACATAAATTTTCAAATGATGGATTACATTGCGTATGGTTAAAATAAATTGTGTGCAGTAGTTGTGCGTACTCACTGGTCGGTTTGGTTAGGATAAAATCGATGTTAGTCGTTAGTGAGCAGTTCCCTTGGAATCATGGCAGAAGTACGACTTTATGATTCAACAATTTGTCGGTTATGTGCAGAAGATAATGGTAATGGAGAATTACTCTATATGGCAGATGGTGATGATCCAGATTTAAGTTCTATGGTCAATCGGTACTTGCCGCTCAAGGTACGAAATTTCGAAACATTAGACTCTAACTTGACTTCCTGCTTTATACACAAATACTACCAGAATCAAATGTTCGATATTTCCTCCTGATACTGTACACTGTACATTGTTATTTACTTTGTCTGTTATTTGTCTGAGAATTTACTATAATTTTTATAAATGTTAGTATGATTGCAGAACATCGTCTTTGTTAATAAAATTTTTTAAATGATAATAAATATTCTAATTATGTTCATAATTTAATGTTAAACATATTCGTTACTGTGTATTGTTATTAATCCTATTCAATTTGATTCGATATGATATTATTTTAAAATATTAATGTTTTTGTTCGTCATATAAGTTTCATTTTAAGATGTACAAAATTTCAGTTTTTCTGAATAATCTCTTGCAAAATGTAAAAATAATGAATATCAATTGGCGTAATTATTGATTTATTGTTTGAGGTTATACTACAAAGAGAAGCATTGAATTTATTTTCAAATAAATGTTATAATACAATTTTCATTAAAGATTCGAGATGATGGGAAATTACCACGTACAATTTGTCCTGGTTGTAATATTCAACTGGAGGCTACGATACAGTTTTTTGAATTATTGGTGGATGGCCAAAGGAAAATTCGTGAGATGTGGAAGCATCAGATAGAACAACAACGTAAAGCTGAACGAGAACGCTTACGTGCAGAAAAGGAGAACACAGATGTTAGATCAGAAACATCACAGTTGGATATTATTCCAAGATATAACGAAGAAGAGGACCACTTTGAGCAACAAATCATAATAAAAAGTATTGTTTCATACTAAAGATTATATTATATTCTAATTAAAGATCTATTGCAAAATTTTTAATTATGATATTGTTTAATAGTAATGCCAGATGGTTCTATGTATGCTGCAGAACATGAAATGAGTTTACAAATGGAAGGATTAAGTAAACCCAAACGAAAAAGGGGACGTCCACCAAAATCTCACGCAGAGAACATATCTGTGGTTTGTAAAAGTAACATGTTTGTTCAAGATAAAATATTTTAAACTATTAAATTTCAGGAATTAACAAAGGGAGATGTACTAGAAGCAGCGAGTCAAGAAGAAGAAGATAAACATGAAGAGGAAATAGATGAAGTAGATGGAGATGGAAGACGTCGCAGAAAGCGTAAAGTTCCCAAAAGGTATTGATTGTAAGGAGAAACATTTAAAGGTAATTACTATCATTTTTATAATAGCATATGAAATGATTCAGATATATGGAGGCAGTTCAAGGCAAAGAACTAGAAAGAATATATAAGGAGGAGGGAGTTATCGATGAAGAAGACGATGATGATCCTGATAATTTTGAGGATCCTGAAGAACAGTTAAATATGTCTGTTCCTGATAGTCAAGAAGGTAAGAAATAGTGAAATACATTAATTTAAAGGTATTTATTTAATAATTATTTATCAATAATCATTTGTATATTTTAGAAATAATTGGTCACTTAGAATCTGAAGAAGGAAAAGATCTTGGAGAGTTAGTGATAGTAAACAGAGGTAGAGGACGAGGTCGACCAAAATTACGTCGTAGAAGAAATAAGTTCACGTGTCAATTATGTGGTCGGGGGTTTCTTCAACGTAGCAGATATATTGTACACAAGTAAATAGAATTTAGCGAAATTTTAACGTTGTATACAATGAAAGTAATATTTGCTTTTTGTAATTAGGAGTTTCCACAAAGGCATAAAATACGAATGTTCGGAATGTAAAAAGTTATTTACGAGTAAAGAAAATTTAGAATTGCATCAGAAGGCAACTCATCATACTGGAGATGATGTTAATCAAGATTTTGAGCATATTGTCGAAGATTCAACCTTTGAATCAAAACGTTTATCCGAAGAAAATAATATTTCTAACACACTTGATCATGCATTGACTGAAGAACAACATACAAATAATTCAAACAATTCTAGTGATTCTCAGAAAAATGTTCCATGTGAACACTGTGAAAAGTTATTTGAAACAAAGGAGATGTATGACCTGCATTTAAAAATGGCTCATGAACGTGATAAATTATTTATATGCACTATTTGTAATAAAAATTTCACACAACAAGCAGCTTTAAAACATCATATGTCAATACACGAGGTAAAAGAATGAATATGGATAAATTATACTCTAAAAATTATAAAGGTTCCCAATATATAAAAAAATATAATAATTAAATATTTTTTTATTATTTTTTAGAGAAATAAATTAGAGAAAGAGTATCCATGTGATATTTGTGGAAAAGTACTCAATCATCCTAGTTCTGTAGTATATCATAAAGAAGCAGAACACAATAATGGTCGTCGATTTGTTTGCAATAAATGCGGAAAAAGTTTTAAACATAAGCAATTGTTGCAACGTCATCAGCTTGTACATTCTGATGATCGGCCATATATTTGTAAATCATGTAATGCCAGTTTTAAAACAAAGGCAAATCTAATCAATCATCAATCTACACATACTGGAGAAAAAAAATATTTTTGCGAAATTTGTGGGCAGCAATTTGCACATAAAACTAGTCTCACGCTACATTATAGGTTACTATACAAATAAAAGATATATTTATATACATTGATTTAAATTTAGTTAAATAAACAAATAATTTCACATTTAGGTGGCATACAGGACACAAACCATATACATGTGAGGTATGTCATAAAAGTTTTTCACAAAATGGAAATTTACAAGAACATATGCGAATACATACTGGGGAAAAACCTTATTGCTGCGATTATTGTGGCAGAAAGTTTACTACTTCTTCACAATTTAAACTACATGTTAAACGACACACTGGCGAGCGCCCTTGGAAATGTGAATTTTGCGCAAAGTGCTTTTTGCACAAAGATACATGGAAATGTCATGTTCGCAGGCATAAAGGAGAACGTCCTTTTCAATGTGCTCATTGTAATCGAGGTTTTACAGAACAATGGGCTTTGAAAAAGCACCTTCGTTTACACACTGGTAACATTTTTATTCTCCATTTAAATCTGCTTTTCCAAATTTACTATTTTTATCAAAAATTTCAACATTAATTTATTATTAATTAATTAATTTATTTATTTATTATTAATTTATGTGTTTAAGATTTATTTTTAAAAATGTGTTTTCATATATTTTTATTTGTTAGGTGAAAAGCCTTATTCCTGTGATGTTTGCGGAAAAGCATTTGCTGATTGTTCAAACTTAACAAAGCATAAAAAAGTAAGAGGGAATCCAAATTGTATTAATAGATTCAATAGTGAAAAGTTCAATAAGATGGAATTATTATCGAGTTGCTTCTAGGTACATAGGGAAACTAAACTTTCTGCGATAAATGAAATAGAAGGTTCTCCAATTGGAGAAGTTTGGCAAATTTTACCAAGTTCTCAAGAATCTGATGAACATCCATTAACTGATCAAATGGCTCAAGTTATTGCAACAGATGAGACATCAGGAGATGGTATTCAACAAATTATATATGTTTCATACCAAGATCCAGATGATCCTAACCAGTCTCGAACTTTACATTTCGGTAAAAATGACAATGTTATAACGTTTGTATTTATTAATTTACATCTGTTTCTAATTCAACTAATCCACATTTTACATTGAAATCAGTTGACGCTGGAATGATGAGAAATAAAGAGGAGAAAACGAATGTAAATCAATCATTAACACATTTAAGCGTTAGCAATGATAGCATGCTTTCTAATCCAGGTCATGCTAATGAAAATAATAACTCAAATGAACGAATAAATGTGGAACTTTCAGAATCTGATCTTCAACTTCAGGTAAAGATGAATAAGATATTAAACTGTTATTACGTAGTAATAACAAAAGAATAAAACGGTAGTTATATTTACAGATTACAGATGAAGAAGGTAACCCAATTCCTCTTTCAATCCAAGATGCCCGACAGCTTTTATCTCAAAGTCAATTTGTCAATCAACTTAGTGATGGACAAGAAATTAGAGTTCATTCTGGTGTTATTCCAGATGAATTAACAGCACCATTAAGTGTACACGTTAATCAAAATTCCGACATAAAGAATGTCGACATTTCTAGTACGGTAGAAACAAAAGTGAAAAATATTTCGACTGTACAAACAGATGCAGAAGCAATCGTAAAGGCATTGCAGGTAATATTTTTAAATAAAATTGTTCAAGTAATAAGCTTCCTTACATCTGATGAGCATTCAATACTTTTTCACTTTAAACTCATTCAGAGGCGAGTCGATCATAGAAAGAAAGTCGATCTACGTGTAATTTCTGGAAATCATCTACTCGGTTATATAATGTCTTAAACTAGTTACAATTAAACAGAAACTCCTCTATTTACAAATTCTAACATTTTACAAATACGTAGTATAATATAAATTAATGTATTATTATGTATTTTACAAAAAATGTTATTGTTACATACAATTCTAATTAAAATGTAATAGGATGAAGATACGGATGCAAGTGCTGTTGCAACGATTAATCAAATGGAGGAATCAGAACAATCGGGGATTGCCGATAGCGAACAAGCAATAGAATTCACAACACAAGATGGACAAAAAGTTCGTTTAGTTACTTCTTATCATGTTGATCCAATGCAACTTGCTTCTGAGTACCTGACTATTGTATAAAATCATATATGTATAATTTCTTCGATTCTATATGTTAAATTTATTCAAATGTGATCGTACTTTATTTTTAACAGAAAAACAGAATTTTTAAAGTACCCTATTTAGCTATTAATAAAATTTTGCTAGCTTGTAGAATTCATCAAGCGATGTACGATCATAATTGCCTGTAGGTAAACAGATAATTGTTTAAGAGAAATATAAAACATGTACACTATGGTTAAACTACTGACTACGTTTATCAGTATCTAAAGAATAATAACGTCAGCTGTTTAATCTCTGAAGCAGCTATGTGAATGCTACAAATTAATAAAATTTGGTTAATAATTAAACGATGTACGCAAAAAGTTCTTCAAACGAATTATTTTTTCTCATTTTATCTTTAAGGAGTTATATGATTTAACAAAATTTGTAAATGTCAAAATTTACTAAATATTATAATAATCAATAATATTAGGTTGGCCGCTAAGTGATTGCGGATTTTGTCATTACCACCTAATGCCAACCCAATATACACGCGCTTATATATATATATATATATATATATATATATATATATATATATATATATGTAATAAATATTTAAAATAAGTGTTATTTCTTTTTCAATCACGATATTTAATATATTGAAGGAGAAATGGTACAAAAGGTCTATTAACTGAAGGTATTTTTGAAATTTTATTTAAAGATTTAAATCATATCCATTTATGTTCAAAAACCCAGCATCTCTACAAAGTTGATACATCCGATTTAAATGTTTGTCATCTTCAACAGCGTGATCTTTGTCTAATAATTCTGTTCTTAAACATGAACCAATTAAATCTTTATATCCAATTAATTTTGTTCCAACATTCAATGTATTTACCCATATTGTATTTCCCAGATGTAAATTTACCTGTTTATTTAAATCTATATTACAGGGCGACAAGCAAATAGGTGATCAAACTTTGGTACCACATTCTACTGTTTTTAAAAATAAAAAAAGGTCATACAACCATAGATCCAAAAGCTCTTTCCGAGATATAGATATAGTCTACGATCTACGAAGCAAAAATACTTTTAACAGAATATCGTCTATTGATAAGAGATATTGAGCTTGTGTAGCGTCTCCATTAGCTCGTTCATACATAAAGTGAATATCTGTGCACTTGATATTAGAATAAATCAGTCTGATAGCACCGTTTTCACTATGAAACGTTTAGATACATACTGATTTATTATGAAACACATTGCCTTCAATATCATAATTTGCTCCATCACATTATCTACTTCTAGCAAAAGAAATGATGACAATGCTTGAAATTCTACGTTCGACGACTACGACGTACGACGTTCGAAAGAATCTTCGATGTAAGAAAAATTTTCCGACCTATATTTATCAGACCTCCTTTTATCCTTAAGAACAGTACTAAAGTTTGATCATATTTCTTTGCCACATTATATATCTTATCTATAAGCAAAATGAATAAAAAAGATATAAAAAAAGGAATCTAAAAATAAATAAAAACTAATAATGTAATATACCGTTCCAATCACATAGGACCTATCATCAACATTTTCTTTAAACCACTGGTACACAGCATCAATTGCACAATTATTCCAAACATATTCTTCATCATGCGGAGCTATACCAACTAAAAATACTTCTACTACTTGCATAGAATATTCTATAAGTTCTTCTGGCATATGTAACAATCTATATACCTAATATAAAAATTACATTAATATAAAATTATATTTTTTCATTTAATTATATAATATATTACTTTGTACTATTATATTACTTAAATACATACATCTACTTTCTTCAAAATTACCCCATTGTCAATACATCTTACATTTACATACTTTGGAATTTCTGTTTTATTTTCTCTTTCAATATGTAAAATTTGTATCCTCTTAAAAGTATCTACTGGTTCTTCCAAGCCACATATACATCCCACATCAAGAGTCTCACATTTCTTTCTACAACAATAAACATAAATACTAATAAACACGTTAAATAATATATATAAAATATTATCTTTTTATACAAAGTGTTAAAAAAGAAGTAAACAATATTTATAGGATGTGATTATGGTCATCAAGACGAAGAAAAAGTTCATGTATAAAAATGTTACATGAGATTCAATTTTCATACTATAAACGATTAAATTTTGCGTTAATTTCACAAATTTATAAATATCGTTCTATATATAAAGGAATCTTTATTGCTATATTAACCTGTTTTCCACACAAGAATAGAACTCTTGAATTCTTGTGTTAATTCGCAGATATTCAACAGTAGAAAATTCCACTTCTTTTAATGTATTAAATTTGATATATGATATAATCCTTGCAGAAACATGTGTAGCATCATGTATGCTCACTACTCTGAATTTTACCTTGTCGTTTCTGAAATAATATCCAAAATTAACCAAATTTTTTTTATTAGTTCGTAAATTTTTACTTACATTTGAATGTCCGTAATTGGAGCATCAACTTTTGAAATTATTTTATGTCTCAATGCACAAGAAATTTGTTTGTTACAAAATCCCCAAGATTTTATACTGTCACAAATAGGATAATTTTCCTTTTTCTGTTCTAAAGTAGCTGTTATAAACTTAATAAATTTTTAAAGTAGATTTTTACAACATAAGTTAGTTTGTATAAAAAATATGGCTTGTACATGTTACCTTTTTAATGAATATTTTGATACATACCTTAACACTTTCTAATATCTTTTCAGGAATGACATAATTCGTACGTTGCATTAAATTTATTATATGTAAAAACTGTCTATCATTATTTTCATCCATTATTATAGTTACTTTTCCGGTGCTATTTTCCTAAAACAATTTGATTAAATGAATATTATTTATTGAATTATACAAACATTTTTGTAATAAAATAACATACCATTTGTAAATTTTCTAGAAGTGTAGAGAACCGAAAATTAAATTGTGTCTTTGAATGCAAAGGAATTGAATAATGTATCAACCAAGTTACGTTTGTAATATCTATATCTGGTAATATATCATCTGTACATATTAAAATTGGATAAGAACCACTTATACAAACATTCCAATATTGCTTAATACCTATATTCAAACAAAAATTGTTAGATACAATTTGATGACAATATCATCACGAATCAAAATTATTTATATCTTTAAATATCTTATCTATAAATAATCTTACGTTGTAAGTGAACATAGTTCATATTTCCATGAGCTAAAAGAGTCTCTTTATGTTTTTCTAAAAAGTTATTTAACTCTTTAGCTTCGTTATTATTTCCACAAATTACTATAGTTCGTGAGGTGGAATATTCATTACCTAATGAATCTGTTGTAAAATGATCTTGAATTATTTAATTTTACTATAAATATTTTTTTAAATAACTAAATTCTACCTAAAAGCCTTTCAGGTTTTTCCCTTGAATTTATCACATAAAAGTTTAAACGTATAGATTTAAAAATTGCAGCTTCCATAAAAGATGCTATATATATGCATGGATTTTCCATTAGAATAGAGGCAATTTTTTTTAAATGCAGTGTCCAGTATGTTGCAGTTATTATAATTTGAAATGTCTTACTTTTTAATTCTCTGTTACAAATAATATTGTGTCGTCTAAATAATTGGCTTATCTAAAAAAATTTCTTTTACATTTATATGAATATAAAAGCGAAAAATTATCATAAATAAAATAAACTTACAGAATCAAAATATTTATCCAAGATAATATCACCATCATCCAAAATTAAATATCGAAGATTTTTAAAATTTACTAATTTTTTATTTTTGTTCATGAAGCGTATTAAAAATCGTGGTGTAGAGATTAGTATCTGACATCCATTAAACATTTCAGCCTTTAACATTTAATAAATTATTCTATATCGGATTGAAATATTTACCGTTGTATTTATTTTTACTGTTACCTAAATTTGTTTTAGGAAATTTACTTACCACTAATGATCTTTCTGATTTACCATTAATTGCAGCAACAGATTTTATCGTTTTATAGTCTTCTAGGAATTTTGTGCATAAAAAATGAACTTCTAGTACCTCAGATGAGGAAGAACATAGTATCAATGCAGATGGATTTATTCCTTGAGGAAGCTGTTTCAAAATTTATATCCTTTAAAATGTTATATATTTTTTTTTTTCTAGTTAATGTATAATAAATAAATAATATGTGAATTCTAAAATTACTATCTATTTCGTTAATTTTCAAGAAAAAAACCATTATCTTCTCTATTCATTATCTAATAGAAATCAATTATTATCATAGATTATATTACTATACAATCTTTTATGTATTTGAAAGAAAGATAATGCATATATTCTATATTAGCTCTAATGTTAATATAAACAAACAATATTACATTGCAATTTGTAGCCAAAAGTCCACAAATAGCAAATGTATATCCAATAGTTTTACCACATTTTGCTGTTCCAATTGCTATCGTGTCTAAACCTTTTTTTATAGCAGGCCATATATATGACTGTATTTTCCTTGGTTTACATGACTGTATCAATGATTTCCAAGCCTGAAAAGTAATAACATACAAATTAATTTTTGTTAGTCTTCATTTTTAGTAGACAGAATTTTTATACAATTATACCTTGTGTATTTCTACAGGGAATTTTACATCTAATGTAGAACTTAACCATTCATATTTATCCATTCCATAAATTAATACTTTTTCTTCATCTCTTTGAAGTTCATGGTGTAAATAATTGTGTTTTTTAAATTTCGCTCTTTTTAGAAAACTATCAAAAAGTATAAGTATTTAATAAAAATGTAAAAAAGACAGAATTGATTAATTAATTAATCGTATTTTTTATCAAACCTTTCCTTTTGCTTTTTTCTTTCACTAGTTCTATCCAACACTTGTGAAACATTTAAATAAAATAAAGTTTCATCATTGATTATTTCTTTATTTAATTTTTCACTATTCATAGAACTTTCTATAAACTGCAACAATTCTATATAAAAGTCAAACAAAAAACATTATATACATACAACAACTTTCGATAAAATTAAATATTAATAATATAATACAAAAATTTATTAAATTACTTTTATTTAAATAAATAGCATATTGATGTAGAACTAAAGCTTCACTTAAACATATTACTTTGTTTTTTATATTGAGATAAAATTCACCATAATATTTTCCATACTGATCAGATACTATAGGATCAAAATAGATTATATCAGATGCACTTATTAATTCCTTTGTGTATTCGATTGCAGATGTACTCCATTCCTCTAAAATTCTTTATACAGATATAAAAAAAAAGCTATATTTAAGTTTTTAATATGTAAATTATTGAAATATGTTAATCATGTAATTGTTTTAGTGTAATCATACGTTAGAGTCTCATTCTGTACAGATAAGTTATGTTTTACATCCGCAGGTAAAATATTATATAAACCAACTGTGAAGGTTAAATATTCTTCAAAAATTGCACCAGTTGAACATATAATGAAGTCCTCTCTTTGTGATTCAATAGAAATCCCATAATCAGGTAAAAAGATATTATATGTATCTTTCAGATTTTCAATACTACTAATATATCCTCTGCATAACCATCCAGGACAATCAGTTGTAATATCTAATCTATTATATACTATAACTGCCTAAAATAATTATAAGTAAAACGATATAGCTAATTTTATATAGAATTAAATTGATTATTACTAATATTGGCATTATAAAATTTATATATATATATATTACAAATTGGTCTTACATCTCCTATTTTTGGTTCTATATCTTTTTCAGTACTGTGAAACGTTTTCTCTTCTTTTAACAATTTCTTATTAATAGAATTTAACTTTTCATTATAGTCCTTCACTTCATAAATTCTTACAATATATGGAGTTAAAATATTTGTAATTTTAATTACTGTTGCAGTAGATGGTAACATAGCACCTGCAATTAAATATTAATTTAATAAGGTATCCACATATGATGAAAGAATTGTGAATAATTACTTTCTAATACTATAAAGTGTATAGAAATACAAATTTTATGTTAAAATATAGACTTAACCTGTATCATAATAATACTGATTACTCATTTTCGTTCCTCAGTCACGCTTGTACATATAATATTGCAAAAAGACTATATCACAGATCGTCACAGCAAAAAATGTTACTTTACTACAAATATTACTTTATTTAGGTATTACAATATTTTTCGAAGGATATTAAGATCGTTCCATTGCATACGCTAACATAGTGGCAAAGAAAGAACAACAAATTTGAACGAATTTAAACAGCCAATAGAAATACATACAACTTCAGAGAAAACAAGAGAGGTAAACAGTGTTTGAATATTTTTGATATCGTATTCTCGTAATAAATATGTAATATAAAAATGTTTTATAATAAGAATTAATACAAGAAATACAATTTCTCAATAAAATAACTAATTATATATTATTTTATAATTAATTTACATAATATACTAGCAAGAATTCTGTTAAAATAGTTAATTTTACTGGTTACAGTTATTAAATGATGGTTTTGATATTGTGGCGATAAAGATATTTATCTTACATCTGTATTTTCAAAATATCGTTTTATACTTGCGTAGAGTATATCATAAAGTACATTCATTTTGTGTTTTAAAAATAAGTCTGTGAATATTTATTATGAAATATTTCTTTTAATCGTACATAAATCTTTAGATTTAATTTATAATATCAATAAGTGATGTATTGACCATTTTAATTTATAAGATGTATAAATGTGTTATTTTCTTTCATAACAGATTTAAAAATACTTCAAATATAGTGCTAATATATGCCAACTTTAATTGGAATATAATGTCGACTTTAAAGGCAAAAGGTTGTCTTTTTTTGGCTTCTTCCCTTTGTGATGGCCTAGAAGATAACAATATAAAGTAAGAACTTCCTATAATTGAATATTATTATATTTCTTTATTACTAATATTATTCTTAATTATTTTAAACATCTACTACTGTGTTTGTATGTTAGATATCTAATAATATTTTAAATATTCAATTATTAGCACATAAACATTTTTTTAAATTTAGAATTGTTACTAATGTGTTTTGATAGGCAGGTAACTACATTACTTTTAAATAAGGAAGCAAATCCTAATACACTGCTTCCTACGCACGGAGTAACTCCATTTCATTTAGTAATAGGTAACGATTCTGAAGCTTTTGCTGAAGAAGTCTCTAAATTATTTCTGCGTCATGGAGGTAATCCAAATGTCAGGTAATTAATTAAAATAAAATCGAAGCAATCGATTAAGATACAATTGATTTTGTGTTTTGAAAAATAATGTAAAATTTTACAATAATACATTTTTTATATGGCACATGAAATTGAAATATGATAATTCCAATTAATTTTGTAGGTCAGTAGATGGATTAACTCCAGTTCATGTGGCGGCAGCATGGGGTAGAGTTACAGTACTTGAATTACTTTTAGCAAATGGTGGAGATCCACTTTGTTTGGATGATGAAGGCCGTAGCCCATTTCATTATGCGTTTGATGGAAAATATTATAAAGCAATTGCGATACTTGGAAAATATTGTGATAATTCTATAAAGGAAGAAAAAACAACGAAATATAAAATGACTTTTGGTATGTAAAAAGAATAAATTAACTTTGATATATTATTACATATTTAAATAATAAATAAATAAAAAATAAATTATTTTTTGTAGATAAACTTCTGATTAATAACGAAGATGTAATGGCAGAATATATTGTTCCACAAATTTCAAACGTTTCTAAAGAAAATATGATAAATGAAACTATATTTAAGGGACATAAAGATGAAAGATTTGCTGTCACAAAACATGTAAATTCCTTTAATCTTAATTACAGTAGTATAAGTAATGATAATCAATCTGAAAGTGCGATGACAAGTGCAGCAGAACTTCGAATTCAAGAAGAAATGGATAAAGAAAAACATTTAATTAATGAAATTATTAATCAGCTTTCAAATTCTTTAAAATCTAATCCCAAAGAAGAAAAGATTAATGAAAAATATCGACAATGTAAAAACATTCTAGATGATACTAGCCCCTCATCTACAATAAGTACTGATAATAGCATTCTATACAATATCGAAAACAAATTTCCAATAAAAATGAAAGGAAAGAAGCGATCTGTTACGCCTAAATATCGGCGAGAAATTTTCAGTCAAAGCAATAATATTAAAGTTCCAATAACGCCTATATGTGATCCAAATGATTCCATCGTAAGTAAATCGCCAAATTTTTTAATTAATAAACCAATAGAGAGAGGACAAAAATATTTATCTCCAAAAGTACTAAATAAAGAAATAAAATTTGAAGCTCGTACACCTTGTATAATGAGAACTCAGTCGTTTCAATCAGAAGAATTTAATATGGGAAAAGAAGTAGCAAGGTCTACCCCAAGAAGAAGGAAACGATATTATAGGCAATATTCATCTCTTAGAAAATTTAGAAGAAATAATGAACTTACGTCTTCAGAAAACACAAGCCCCGATACTACAAATTCTCTGTCACCAAACCAGAATTGCGCAAGAAATTTAAATTACAAATTTAATAAAAATCTGGCAATAAGATTACATGAAAATAAATATGATGATGATATACCAATAGATTCTAATGAAAATGAGAACAATATCGAAAAGTGTATATTAAAAAAGGATTTAACAGAAGGACTTAATCATAATTTTAGAAATTTGCACATAAAAGAATCAGGCTTTAAGGAAAAAAGTGAAGAACATTTAAAAGAACATATATTAAAAGCAGACAAAACATGTGCAGTACAAAAAAGATTTTTAAATAAAGTGGAATTAAAAATCAACGATACTGTAAATACTTTTAAAGAAAATTTAAGTACCTTTCTTTCAAGGTAAAATTATTTACATTTATCTTTATCTATATATAGATATCATCCGAATAACACGGTAGTTAATTTCCGAAAAAATGCCTTGTTACGTACACTATTTCTTTTTCATAACTAATTGTAAGGCTATGCGCGTACTAATTATAAATAAAAACTATACAAAAAACTAGGTTATACATAGCATTATTAGAAGAAGAAGAAGAATTAATAATTAATTAATAATATAATTAATAAAAAATAGTACATATTAATATTATATAATATAACATAAAAAGATAGAGAAATAAGATAAAAACCTCCGCTTATAAGAGGTGACAACATTAGTTACTAAATGGTAAATATGAGACAACATATACGCCTGGTCAAATGAAAAACATCGAATGATATACCATTACGTGTCGTTTCGTACAGGGATTTCCCAAATTCTCGAAAGATGTTAGAGCGAATTTGTGTTGTAGGAGTACTGTGTTGTACGAAAGATATCTGTACGCGATAGAAAAATTTAAAGTCACCCGCTTTAATCAAAACGTAAAATTGTTTGTAACCCTGAAGATATTAATTTTTCGAACCATATTTATCAGAACATTTTTCTTTCATTTGGCGGATACTATCTATGCTAATCGTTTTGAACCGTTTTTATCACCTTTCTTACCTTATCACCTTTTTTCTTTTTTATATCTTATCTTCTTTAGATTTTATGATAAACATATTTAGTATTTTAAGTCTGTATTTTAAGTTTAATAATAAATTAATTGCTTTCGACAGTTTTAAATCACAGTCATATATCAGTGTACAAGAGGAATATAGATATGAAGATCCTGATGAAGGCTTAGCTTTCTTGGAACGTAGGATTTACACATTATCACCATGGTAAGACATTAAGAATAATCATACCTTTATTAATAGTGATTGTAATAACTTGTTATTAATTTTTAGCAAAACTGCAGATCGTATTTCATCTGACAAAATGTGTAAGATATATTAAAATTATTTTATACTTCAATATTGAATTTATGAATTTATAATTACAATTTATAAATTTATTTAGGGCCGAAATCGTTAAATTTATCAGTGGACACATATCCAACAGATGATACGCTACGAAAAGAACTAATTAATTATGGTGACAATCCTGGACCAATAACTAATACAACAAGACAACTATATTTAAAACGTCTGACTAAGTTAAAATGTGGGGCATATAATCCATCATTTTTTGAAGTCAATTCTGGATCTGTAACAAATACGAAAAGACAACTATATTCAAAACAACTCACTAAGTTAAAATGTGAATCACATAATTCATCATCTTTTGAAGTTAGTCATCTTCCTTTGCATAAGTCGAATTATTGTGAATTTCATATGAAACCATTTTTAACATTTGGAGATTGGATAAATGATATAGAAGAATATAAGATCATTGAAAGAAATGCGTTTAGAGACTTTTCCTTAGTAAGTCCTTCTAGGAAATGGAGAGATGGAATGAATAAAACTTGTTTTAATTATTTACTCTTAGATCCACGTATAACTAAAGACTTAGCTTTTCGTAAGAGACATTTGACAGAGTCCATGATCTGGACTACATTTCTTTCTGCTATATTTTATGTGGGTAAAGGTACACGAAATAGACCATACTCCCACCTTAAGGATGCTTTTGCTACATGGGTCTCAAAGAAAAAACCTGAGAATGAAAAAATCCAGCATATTTTAGATATTTGGAACGCTGGATATGGAGTTGTGTGTCTTCACATTTTCCAAAACAGTATTCCAGTAGAAGCTTTCACACGTGAAGCTGCTATGATTGATGCTTTAGGAATACAAAAATTAAAAAATTGTAAAAGTGGAGATTATTATGGAATAGCAGCAACATGGAATATAGAACAAAAAGGTAGCTTTGGAAGATATTTGTTATATCAAGCAATGCATATCTTGTTGTGTGAAGGAGAAAGGCAAATACTACCTCAAAATTTGTAAAATGTAAATTTTGTTTCTTCCGAGGGACCAAATATTATAATATATCAGAATGACTAAATATATATATATATATATATATATATGTATATATATATATATATATTAAAGTTTAGGAATGTTATTCACATCGAAATAAGTGCAATAAAATGAAAATAAATATAAACATAAAATAGCCTACGACAATAGTACTTTCTAAATAAAAATTTAATTAGTCTTAATATTACTTTATTGAATTAATGTTTTAAGCATACAACTACAGATATGGTCTTTCTGTTTCTACTTTTCTCAATCTCCGACGCCAGTTTTTGGGATACCATCTATGTTTTGTAGTATATGTCAATTTAGAAAGTTCTTCAACAACAACCTCTTCTTTCTTCTGCTTAAAAACCTCAGCAATTTCTTTTTCACCAATGCATAAAACAGAATTTGATGAAATTTGTTTTTCTTCTGGTAATGGTAATGAATATTCATAAGGGAATTCTCGTTCTGGATGCCAGCAGATAATCATATCTTTATTCATTGGTATAGCTATTTCTGAAGGTAATTTAACAGAACTTAGATATCGCTTGGCAGATACATTTAGTACACGCACAGTACTTAATACAGTATTCATCTGTTTAAAGAGATAGAAAGAGAAATGGAGAAATTAGTTAATATATTTTTATACTAATAATTTATAAATAAAAATATATGTAATGTTAGTAACACATCTAAGGTTATATCTTGCAGAATAACCTATAAATAATACAACAATTCTGTAAGTAAGAAATATTTGTATATCTTACTTTAAAGCGTAAATTATTGCAGAAGTGGTAAATAAATGGTATACTCAAAATGAAACGCGTATTTACAGTATATAAATATCTATAATATTTATATTATAATTGAAGTAACATATATTTAAGAAATGAAATATACAATTTGTAAATGAACAGTAGTGCCACTACACATATTGAATCCCTCGACAAAGAATAACTTGCTACATACATCAACTTTTGCATTAAAATTAAAAGCATAATTAAGCATTTAAATTACCAATCATACTGATTTTTTGTAATGTTTGATAATAATGATATTCTTATAATTTATAATATTATACCGTTATGTTCTAAAATTTTTCAAAATAAAAGATAATTTAATCAATTTCGTATTCTAAAATATAATCTATTACACATTCTAACACTATTTTACATTAATGAGGGTATATTAAAAATATTAAATACAACAACGACATACAATAAAATATTTCTATTACTAATTAAATAGCATAAATATATATAGTTATGGGATAAATTAAAATTTTGTCATACAATATCTTTTAGTATAATAGTAATCGTTAGTATAAATAGTAAATTATTAGAATCTGCTAAAATATTTATACATACATTATATACATATTTAACAGACCAAGTAATGAAAGAAAAAAATATTGATCATAAAAAAAGAAAGTTCATTTTCTACTGCTTTCTATTATTTTGTTACTACTTGGCTGTTAATGTGGTAACCGCATTTAATTTAAATGTAAACAAATCTTGCAGTGCTACGAGAATGAAACATTTAAATGAAACTTTTAAGAATTAAAAAAAATTTAGATATATGTTCATATCATTGAATGAACATATGAAAAGAGATAGAAAAGACAATTTTTGTAAAAAGTAGTTTTTAAAGTGGTTAAAAAATTCATAACAAGGTGCAATAAATTGAGCTTGATCATGACGTCTACATTAAGTATTCTTGATCCAAATGATAATTTGATGAAAAAGTTTCAAAGAACACTACATGTGCATTTATTGCATGTTGATAATAAACTTTCAGAAGAAATACTCGATCTTGTAAGTAACTGACTACACAAAATATAATAAATAACAAATATTTTGTATACTTTATGCTATTATCTTTAACAATGATTTTATTATAACATTTCAAAATATATTTTATAATTTTAATACAAGGATATAAAATATATTTTGAAATGTTACATTCTATAATATTTTGTTATAACATAACGGCATAAGGTTAATTATAAATATTTTTAGGAAGCGTCAATAAAACATGCAGAAAAAGAACTAGAATCAGAAGCTATACAACTTTATCAAAAGCAAGAAGAAGTTCAACATCAGCATATAATATTAAAACAATATATAGAGGCACTATCGAAAGTTACATTATTAAGAGAAAAAAGGAATAATAGTATAGAAAATGCTAAGGATATTTTAAAAGAAAACTATTCAAAATTAAAAGGAGAGAAAGATAAAAAAGAAAAATTATGTCAAAAATTAAAGAATTTATTGGAATTTTATTCTTACTTGTCCAAATGGGAAAAGGATTTGAACGACCATTTAATAATATCAAAACAAGTGTCATTACAAGATGTTAGTAAAAATAAGATATTGATTAAAAGAAAACAGCAAAGAGACTTTATATTATATCGATTGAAAGAAGAAATATGGAAAATTGAATCAGAAATAGCCTACATTGATGAACAATTACAAATTAAAGACAAAGAAAAGCAAGATGCTAATAGAATGATAATTGATGCAAATACAGATTTAGAAACTCTACATATGGAACATAAAGACCTGTATAATATATGGAAGTCTGTGGTAACTAATATTTCTAAAAGAAATAGTATTCATGATCAGTTAAATTTTGAACAAAAGTAAGTATTGCAGTAGATTTAATACTTCTCCGTATGAATCTATGATGATTAGGGATATAATATGAAATTTACTGTGGTAATCTTACATTTGGTTATATATTTGAATTATATTTGATTGACATACTGGTGAGGCCAAAAGTTATGTACAACAAGCGGGCACGTGGTGATTTCTTATTTAAAAAATAAAAGAAAGATATGGAATAACATTTTTTCATTTAAGGCTTAGTTCTTGAGAAAATCGAGTTTGAAAATTTATGAAGTATACTTGAACATGACTAGTTCCGGACTGGACAGGACTGAACAGTCGACAAAAGGTCATTCTACATGTGAAAATAAATCGGAAGTGTAGAATAACATTTTTTTCACAAGACGCTTTGTTTCCGAGAAAAGTAGATTTAAAAATTTATCATACGCGTGTAGCTAATCGATTGTTAACTAAACGTTTCCAAATATGTTTGCATCTCAATATAGTTAAACGGGAAAATTTTTGTCTACATTATTTACATATATTCGCATTTAAAATAACATCCTGTTGATTTTTTACTCATATTCAGTCGGTAATTAGTCAAATTCAAGTACAATTAATTTATTGCCAACTTTTTATATAAGAGAACATGATATAAAGTTGTAACATTTCATCTCAAGTTCATTGAAATATTTATCTTTTTAGAGAAGCACATCAATTATACAATGGATTATTATTAGAAATACAAAAAATAAGGAAAGAAACAGAAAAAGAAATGGAGAATAATGAACATCTGACATCTTTATCCTTTCGAATAGAAAACGATATTAAAATTACATCAAGAGCAATATCAAAATATAATGAAAATATTGCAAACAGTAAATCAGAATTACTAAATCTTACAAAAATAAGTGAACAAACAGAATACGATTATAATGTTATATTTAATGTATGTTAGACATGCTGTAATTGTTAAATGCTAATATAAAACATGCTATAATTCTAATTGATTTTATTCTTAACTAACATCATTTCAGAAATATCAGAATTATTTATATGAAGAAGAGCAAGTAAATAAAAGGTTTGAAAATATTTTTGAAAAAAGAAATAATCTAGAGGATGCTATATTTAAAAAGTTGGAAGAAAAAGTTATATGCAATAAGGCGACTCAATATGTAAATGAGTTACTAATAAATACAAAAAATGCTGTATTGCAATCTGAAATTTCAGTTGCACGTGTAGAGAATACATATGGAAACAATCTTCTGCAATTGGAAAAGCTTAAAAATCTTATTGAAAATAAAAAAGCAGAATTGCATGAACTGTCGCAAATAAATACTGGGAAAGAAAAGCAAATAGATGAATTGCAAAAGGAAACAAGAAAATATGAAGTAATGATGGGAAAAGCGCAAACAAAGCTTTTAGGAATAAATAAACTTCTTGAGCAGGTTATATATTGTCTCTTTTTATTTTTGAATTCAGAAAAAATGTAATAAAAAAGTCATATATATTTACAAGCAAACAATTTCAGATACTACCAAGTACTAATGCAGAAGAATTGAGTCCATTAGATATAAAGATTGTCGGTTTAGAAAAAAATATTCAAGAATTTCAACTAAATATTAAAAAGACACAACAATTTTGGTTGCGTCAACAAGGTTTTGTGGTTTCATTAAGCCAACAAAGAGAATTGCAATTGCAAGAAATAAATTTTCTTCAAAAAGAAGTTATGATAATGGGGCAAAAGAATTTTAAATTGGAATATGCATTAGAAATGCTTACAAAAGAACAAGCAAATGTAAATAAGGCTGTAATTTCTCTTGATCAAAAGTTATCCCGCATAAATTCAAATTTAATGGTACAAAAAGATCTGAAAAAGGGCTTGGAGGATAAAAATTGTATAATAAAGAATGAATGTCTTTTGTCTTTCCAAGAATTGGAATTAGAACTTATAAAATTACAAAGTGATTTAAAATATGTATGCACTGAGAAAGTAATGCTAAAGGAGGAATTAAATTCTGTACTACAAGAAAGTTTAGCATGGAACAAAAAGGTAATTGGTAATTTATATTATTTTATCATTTATTTCTTTATTGTCATAATATTTATGTCATTAAGGTACAACTGATACAAGATACAATTAAAAATGTAAAAGAGGAGCAAAATACTGGAAGTATAGCATCAATGAAAAGTGAAATTCATAGAATGGAAATGAGACTTTCCTATTTAAAGAAAATTCAGGAAAAATTAATTCATGATATGAATCTTTGTATTACAAGAAGAGATATTATAGTTGACAAAGTGTTTGGTAGACTTAAAAGAAATTCAAAAGTAAAACATAATGAGAAGGTTGTAATGCACAAACGTTTGTCTGATCAAAGAGCAAAAATTAAGCAACTTTTAAAAGTAAGCATTAAGATAATTGTTTTGTTTTAAATTAGCAAATTATATGTTTTATTATTAACAGATAAAGAAACAAACTGTTAATATGATAGAGAAATTAAACAATCAAGTAACAAGTATTCAAGATAAATTAGTCAAGTGTCAAGAATTTTTGCGAAATTTAAAAGAACATGTTAACACCGTGGAAAACGAAATTGAACGATTGGAACTGCTTAAATATCATGTATGTTTCTAATTGTATCACGTTAGATAACATAATTTACTAACTATTCAATTCTATTTTCCAATTTTTAGAATTTACATAGTTTGGTCCTTAAACAAAGAAAAGTAAAGCAATTATATGATATTAAAAATGGCATATATAAAATGATTTATAAAAATGAAAATATAATAGAAGAAAATTTGCAAAAAGAACACTATTGCAGAGAATATCTAAAATGTACATTAGAAAGGACTGACCATGACTTTCCAATGTTAAAAAACAGAATTAAAAAAGTATTAGTAACTCTGCAAATTATATAAGAGAATGACTGACTGTGTAAGATAAGATAAGCGCATGATTATTATGTTATCATTCAATAAATACTTCATGCAATGGGACAAAGTTCTAGTAACTATTTTAAGAAAACGTTTTATATCAAGCTATATGCAAGTTGTAGACAATAAGCTAAATATACAATTATATTGTTAAATAAAAGAAGTAGAGAATTTTATGCAAAAAATATTACGATTGAAAACAATAGGGAATCTGAAGCTAGATGGTAAGAAACTTTCATTTATAAAATATACACAAAATAATTAAACCAGTTTTTTTTTTTTTTTTGCTATTTAAAACGTTAAATCGATTTTGTAAATTTTATTTTATGCGATAAGTAATATCGTAAAAAACCTACTCATTTCTATTTTTATAATGGAAGCAATAAAATTTATTGTCAATACTTTTAACGTGAAATAAAAAATATGAAGAAGTATGTTCAAGACTAAAAAATTTTTCAGAATTATATAAATTAAAATAAATAAGTAAATTAAAAACTGTATTTCTGAGAAACAGAAAAAAAGCATTGATTTATATGATTATGAATAATCATAGTAATCAAGTTAATTCTTTTGCATATTTAGTGAATTAAAAAAAAAAGGAAAAAATGAAAGAGATTAATATTGGAATTTCACAACAAACCTTGGTGTCCAATGATGATCAAAGTGTGCCAGCTAAGAGATTGCTTCAATATGTTGCAAGTTTGGCAGCAAATCTTGGAGCCTTAGCAGCTGGAATGACATTAGCATGGACTTCCTCTGCTGGTGATAATGGAAGAGACTTACAATCTTTATATGGTGTACCTATTTCTCCAGAAGAATTTTCATGGATTAGCTCAATAACTGCAATAGGTTCAGTAGTAATATGTATTCCTATTGGAATTCTTGCTGACATAATAGGAAGAAAATTTTCAATGCTTTTGATGGTGATACCTTTTACCTTAGGCTGGTTACTTCTAATTTTTGCCAACAATCTAATCATGTTTTATGCTGGTAGATTCATCACTGGTCTCAGTGGTCCAGCTTTTTCTGCGGTAGCACCAATATACACAGCAGAGATAGTTGAGAATGAAATTCGTGGAGCTGTTGGATCTTACTTTCAATTGCTTCTCACTACAGGCATTCTTTTATCGTATGTTTTGGGAACTTTTGTTGATATGCGTGTACTGTCAATTATATCTGGTATTATACCACTTATATTTTTTGGAGTTTTTATGTTTATGCCAGAATCACCAGTCTACTATTTAAAAAAAGGTGATGAAGACTCTGCTAAGAAAAGTTTAACTAGATTGCGCGGTATTCAGTACAATATCGAAAATGAGTTACAAAATCAAAAACATGCATTGGAAGAATGCAATCAAAATACAACCTCTTTTTGGACTATAATCAAATCTAGAGCAGCTTTAAAAGGCTTTATAATTGCTTATGGTCTTATGTTTTTTCAACAATTATGTGGTGTAAATGTTGTTATATTTTATACTAATAGCATTTTTGAAAAAGCTGGCAGTGATTTAGACCCTCATTATTCAACTATTGTAATAGGTGCAATACAAGTATTAGCTGTCTTTGTGAGCACATTAATTGTAGACCGTATAGGCAGAAAAATATTACTATTAACATCTATAATATTTTTGGCTTTAACAACTTGCGCCCTTGGAGTTTTTTTCTACCTTCTTGAAAACCAGGGAACTTCAATTACATGGTTACCTCTAACGTCTCTATGCATTTTTATTATTATGTTTAATATGGGCTTTGGTCCAGTTCCATGGTTAATGATGGGTGAAATTTTTGCACCAGAAATTAAGGGTGTAGCTGTAAGTAGTGCTTGCCTTTTAAATTCGGTATTAGTTTTCATTGTAACTAAATTTTTTATTAACGTTTCCATGGCAATTGGTACTGGTGAAACATTTTGGTTATTTACCGTAATTTGTGTTATTGGAACTTCCTTTGTGTATTTATTAGTTCCTGAAACAAAAGGAAAGTCTTTAGAAGAAATCCAAAAAGAATTGAATGGCTCCTAAATAATGTTATTATTTAAAAACTGTTTGTCTACAATGGTCCACTGATGGTGGGTTTAATATTATTTCAAATTGCAAGTTATTAGTTTATATAAAAGCACAACAAAAGAAAGTATTAAAAAGCTGTAGAATAAAATATTGTAACAAAATAAATATGTATACACCTATAAAACAATTTATAATAAACAATTAAAATATAAACATTTTGCAAACGATTTAAGATTACTTTATTTGAATATAAATTTTGAAATAAATTCAAGTATACAACAGACTGTGGTCCAATATGTTAAGCTTAAAAGTTATATATATGTATATATATATATGACTTCTGTACACTGAATACACTTTAATTTGCATTGTATAAATACAGTTTTTGCACAAATTTTATTTTGAGAAAGACCGGTTTTGTAACCTATTTTTATCTTATATATTTTAGATGTGTAAAATTCAAACATAGCAGACTTAAGGCAAGGAGAATCGCTGTTTTAAAAGTTATGCGCATCGAAAATTTGTGCTATTCAGCAAAAATTATCAGATGATATAAAAAAAAGTTGTAAACTCGGTGTAAACCTGTGAATGAGAAGTTCAATCCATTACGGTAGCATAACAATAATTTGTATGTATCTATATGTAAATTCGCATGATGCTTCAAAATACATAATAGCGTTAGTAATTATCCAAATCTAGTTATGGTCGTGTATACATTACTTCTCTGAGATAAGCTTTTGTTGATAAGGCAAACAAAAAATATGACAAGCTGTTATAAATTTCTTTTTACAACTGTATATGTACAAATGTATATATACAAAGTACATTCGAATGTCTCCAAATTGTTAAGAAATGAAATTTGCAGGCCTCAAACAGAAGGTACAAATCTTGAGAATGTATGAATAAAATTAGAAAAAGATCCGACTACGTCTGCAGGATTGATAGCACATCAAGAGCAATCTACATATCGCTTACGCAAGTTACAGAAATATTCGAACGCGTATTTCATAATGAATAGTATGATGAATAATAATTCTTAAACATGGCTACAAAGAGATCAGAAACCTGTAAGTGTGAGCGTTAATTGATAGTGAAATTACATCAAGAAGGAAAATTTCATCAAGAAATTACGAATCTCCTAAATAGAGCAAGTTGCCTATACATTATCTTTTTTTTTTTTTTTTTATATTTTACGTGGAGGAAATCCGCACGGACGCCAGGCCGTTTCTGGAGAAAGCGGCGTGGTAGTGTCGGACTCCAAGCGACTAAAACCTCCACGATAATCATCCCGGCTGCGATCGAGAGAGGCCCGGGAATCGGTGTGAGCGTCGCAGCGGGGCCTCTCCCCCGCGCGCCTAATACCACCGCTGATGGGGCCGGTGTGTGACCATTGTCACACCGCGCCTCGTCGCTGGAGCCGCCGTGCCAGGCAGCCCGGTTCCCCTACCGGACTGCTTGGCGGCCCCGAGGCGCTGAGCCATCCAAATACTATCCGTGCCCGGCGCTGCTTAACTTTCGTGATCTGACGGGAACGAGTGTACTCAGCGCGGCCAGGGCGTTGGCGCCTATACATTATCTAATAAACTCTGAAGCATTTTAATTGAATAATGAATTGGAAAACAGAAAGCGTTTTACGTTATCAGTTGGAAAAAGCCTAGACACTTCAAGCTCAACGAGAAGTCTAATCTCTAATGTTTGTTGTCTGATACATAATAATATATCCTCACTATTAACTGACAAATTTATTTTATTTATCTATTTACTTTATATCCAGTTGAGTTAGTTGTTAATAGCTAACGTTAGTAAAAATATATCTAATTAGTGTTCATCACAATATCAAAGAGCCTGGCATTTTATACTTTAGAAATGTTTCTTTTCATGGCAACAAAAGTAAGCGTGCAAACAAACGAGTGATTACAACTAGTTATCAATGATGACTAATAATTATAACATTTAGTCGATAAAATCATGATAAAATCTGTTATCAAAATTCCTTTGTTGTAGAATGTT
The DNA here is from genome assembly GCF_011952205.1 of Bombus bifarius. Taxonomy (NCBI): domain Eukaryota; kingdom Metazoa; phylum Arthropoda; class Insecta; order Hymenoptera; family Apidae; genus Bombus; species Bombus bifarius. The sequence continues at coordinate 481,170 of NW_022884550.1, read as the reverse complement.
GTAGAATTTGTATGTTGCTGTAGAATTTCTATTTACATCACCATAGATTCACCCTATCAAGAGCCATCAGTAATAACACATGACATTACAAATTCTTTGAATCTTAATCAACTTTGATTTTAACTAATTTATTTAAAATAAGGTAAGTCACGCAATGGGGTTATACAGGATTATACAGAGTGTCATCTATTTGATTATAAGCGCAAAAGTTATACATATGAGTAACTGAATTGAAAATTTAATATAGTATCTTTTTACGTGAGTTCAGTTTAGATAGTGTTTATAAATATATTAAGTATGTAACTACTTGAGAGTATCTCAAGTACCTTGTGAGCGCACTCGAGAATGAAGTGTTGGATCTGGTTGAATGACTACTCGTCTGCTGCAATTAAGCATAATTTACAACAAGTCAGCCAGCGATAAACGATGCAGTTTAAAGATCTGCAGAAAACAACTTAGTCAGCGTGTACTAACTTTCTAGAAGTTAGTAAAGATTCGAAACCGAAAAATTATTTAATTTGAAATTAATTAACGAAAACGGTCGTTTGGTTGCTTTGCGTTAGAACAACAATGCGTGGGCGTATGTCAAAACTGCAAAAGAGACCAGGGATGTTATGCTATATCTCAATAGTTGATATTTTTTAAAGTAATTACCAACATAGCACATAATAAGCAACAAGAAAATATTGCCAGCCGTTTTTCTTAGAATTTGAAACGTGCCTAAAGTTGGATTTTTTACAATTATCATAATTAAATGGCTATTTTTGTAACTTCAAATTAGGATCTCCTTAATACTAGTATGCAATTAAAAATACTAGTATAAAATTGCATCCAATTACGCGGTAATGTGTGATTCGCGTACTCTATCTTTATATCTCTGTGCTTATGTCATTAGCCAATTCGATATTTATATCTGTTGTCATATGAAAGGGCATTGTCGCGTCACATAGTCGCCTCTATAGAGAAAAATATAAGCCCCAATAAACGGTGGTTAATCGTTTCTTGGTTTTTGTCTATGCCATTTATTTAAATAAATGAAACATTGAGTTTTATTTACAATTAAGAGGTGACACATACAGACTTCTCTACAGACACACCTTTCTTTTTCGTGAATTTGAATTACATTAAAGAATAAGTTTTCTTTTCCTCCCGAAAAATTGTTTTCTGGCACTTACAATGTTTGCTACAGACACTCTTCATTTTCGTTCTTGTAAAATTTAAGTTGTTGTTCAAGTTGTTGTTTTAAAATATTTAAATAATTCAAATGTAAGTTGATTGATTTTATATTACATTTGGAGTTATTATCGAAGCTATCACGAGCAAAACGGATCAGCGTTCCACGGGCATCCGAACTCGCTCCAAAATATCGACTTTCTAACAAACTAGGCCGCAACAGTAACAGTTTCGCTGACAGTAATGGGATACGCAAAATATCCGTGGAATCTCGAAAAGACGGCGAAACACTTGAGGATCGATGGCGAGAGGAAGCTTTCCCCTATTGCCGGCTGATGAGAGGCTTCTTGCGAAGATGCAATCTCTTCCTCTTGAATTTCCGCACGGTTTCCCCTAGAGCGAATGTAAATATTCATATTCATATTACATTTCCTGGCTACCACATGACATACACCCGAGTATCCTGATCCATTCCCTGGTCAGTCATCGAGACATTGAACGATTGGATTTCTTGGCAATTATTGACGGACTATTGCGATCTGCGACCCGCGACCTGGTATCCAAGCGCTGAATGAGATCAACATCTGGAAAATTGGACTCAACTGGACTCTAAAGTAGCTTGCGTATAAAATAAGTACCACCTGATTAGATTGTAATCTGTAAACTCTCTCCTGTCTATCGTGTATTCTATGAAACATAGTTATTTTGTAATCAAATTTGTTAGGTTGTATGAGCAAATACGGTAAGTTTATATACGATATACGATAAGTTTTAAGAAATGTAAAAATAGTCGTAGTTTAAGATTTAATATTTCATGTTTTGATATCGAAGATATATTTTTTGAAACCATGCGAGTCAAATCTCACGGTGACATATCACAATTTTCAGAATTTAGTTTTTTGTCAACATAAGCAAGTAGCTTCATCGTTGATCTACCCGAAATGAAGAACCAATTACCTTATCCAACCATGGTTGTTACTGCTAATCCCGAATTTTCTACTGACGTATCGCAGCCTCAAAAATCAATCTTCGTGACAACGCAAATGGACTCTCCTGTTGTTAAATTGCCTAAATTCGACAGTCAGTAGCCTCATTCAAAGATGGTTCCTCAACAGAATGCTGTAAAGTCATTGAATACCTCTTTTTTAAATTTTACCTCGCATTAAAATTAACGAAGGATTCAATCCCGAGTAATGTAAAGCCAGAATTGGTCGATCCTTTGCAAATGATTAACTTGTTTCATCATTGTTTCCAAGAAAGGTTTGCCAATTTCCTTATTGACGCTGGCTCGAAACTTAATATAACGAAGCAAAACGGTAAATACTAATATCGACTACAATCTCACAGGCATTGATTCAAGAATCATACTTACTTGTGACGAAATCATCGTTAAAAAGTTCATTATGTCGATGTAAACTTTCAAATTGTTAATAATGAATTTTCCATTGCTGAGACAGGAATCTTAGAAATGCCGTTTTTAGAAAGTCGGAATGCGATGTTGAAATTTAGGAACGATGAGGCGAATAGTCTTCAGATTGGTGATAAAGAATTTCTCCTGTTTTCATCGTCTCCCGACGAATTCTTCTCGAGCTTGACTTACCTCCTCGTACCACAACCCTTATAGCCTTGCTTGTCAAATAATCTAAAATCAAAGTAGGTGACGTAAAGAAATTGACCAATGATTCGGCTGTTTATATAAGGTTTATATATATGATACAGCACGGAAGAAGGAAAACGGATTTGCCATCCCGAATAAGGCAAAAAGCTCAATTAAAAAGATCGATTCGGGAAAATTTAACGTAACAATATACACTGATGCATCTATGTACATTCGGTTAGGATGCATTAAACGGAGACAAAAAAAGCCTATGGTTTCTGAAATAAATCCCTATAAAAGAAGCGCATAAATTATTTAGAACTTTTAACGATTGAACCAGCTCTACGAGAATTGACCGCGGAGAGGACGCAAGAAGTCTATGCTAATATCCGGATGAGAACAGCAGAATACGGATTGAGAACGTTCTTCAAGTAGCGAAGATCGTACCGAGCGAACCTGATAAAGATAAATTCATGTCAACTAACGAGGAGGAAGTGTAACAATTTTTAAAGAAAAGATGATGAATATACCTCTATATAACTTATTGGAGCTAGATAAGGTGACGTCAGAAAATAAAAGCGTAAACTACAGTTACGCATGCAACCTGTATAAAAATATTTACTTAAGAAATTTAATTTCTTGTTTAATTTTGATCTTAAGCTTGTATTTTTTATGTAAGTTTTCTGTATAAAAAATATTTGTAACTGAATAAGTAAATAAAATTATACTTAAATAAATAAACGAAAAAATAATTTTACTCTATTTATGGAAAAAGGACACATAAATCAATTTTTTAAAGCTTATTAATAAAAACGCATATCATCTTTTAATTATTATTTCTGCTTCCAGAACGTTTTAAGAATATATTAATACACCTTTAAAAATTTGGATTCAATTACTTTTCACTAAGTAATACCATAATGAAAACTTTAAAATCGATTTTCTTAAAATGGGATTTTGGCATTCATGCCCTTTTTTTTTTTTTTATCAAACTTCTCAATTACATAAACAGAAATTTTTCAAAAGATCATTTCATTCATTCTCGGAACCGTCATACTTAGAGAACCATGTTCGAACTATGGATTCCGAAGGTAAAATCAAACCCACATTTCGCAATTTAGTATAGTTAGTTGGAGACTGAAAATAAATTTGTTTCGCTAACTCTTTCTCGTCGTCTGTATATTGAGTCTTTTTTGTACGCAACTGTAGCTTAATTATAGTCTTCGCCGTCGGACCTACATTCTTAGCTAGTTTATTCGTTACTAAAAAATCATCAATATTGCGAATTTTTTGGCTTAGTTGCTTTTCTAATTGCTTGCGTACATATGAATATTTACTTTGTACACATTTTGCTCTCTTTTCCAATCGCTTTACCTTTATCTGTAAAAGATTTATTTTTTTTGTTAAGGAATCAACCAATATTTTACATTCTTTGGAGCATCGAAAATCTTTTTTTGATACAAGCGAAACAACTGTCAAATTTTCGCAAGGTGTAGGTGCTTGTGCATCTAATTCGTAATTTAAAAATGACAAATCGGTATCATCCGAAGCAGTGTTAAGGAACAATTCTTTCCCCGAAGGACATAAATTAGGGTTTGACTGTTTTCTAATACTAAAATCGTCGAGGTTACTACAGTAAACATTTTCTTGAAGATTCTTATCACAGTTAATACTTTCTTGAAGATTTTTATCACAGTTAACATTTTCTTGAAGATTTTTATCACAGATTTCTCTTGGACTTGGTACTTGTTCTTGAAGCTTCTGCACTTCTTCTGTTCTTCTGTTCTGTTCTTCTACTGCTACTTCTGTGGAATCCCCTGATTCTTGCGGTTCAACAATCGCCTGTGTTTGCCCATGGGACGTCGATATTTCCTTCCAATGGATTGGATCACGATTCCGAAGCAAACGCTTTTTCGTTCCGTCGCAAAAATCTTCCTCTCGGAAATGAAGATCGCAAAGTCCTGCAGTCCTGATCGTGGAGGTCGACAAGAATCGAAGCCAACTATTTCCTGCGTGAATTTTAGTAGTGTTGAATTCTGAATGCATAATTTTCGCGAGAAGCTATAAATTTATTTTACAAACATCTTAATATAATAGACAGTCATATAATTTGATATATATGACAGTTAAATAGCAAAGCGCGACAGTTTTTTCTACTGCGGCATTGCACGCAATATGACCATCCTTTAAGCAACTTTTATTCGCAATAAATTGTTAACTTAATTTTAGAACACGGAAACTAAAACTCTGACTTAAATCTTCAACTAAAATTCCTCTGAGTCCTTAGAACAAATTATTATTATTTATATTTATGATTAAACAGCGAGTAACGTCTTAATGCCGTGTAAAATTATTATTTAAACAAAGTGGAAAGGCGGTATATAAGGATAATGGTTACTGCAGAGGGAGAGAGAGAGAGAGAGAATGGGGAAGATTGGAGAGGATAAGACTATCCAGATACGATAAAGAATATAGAAGACTGGTACAGACAAATTGTCAGAATATCTGAAGGGTTTGAGAAAGAAGATGGAAACATTCCTAGTTACAAGATTTATACATATTGGGTTTAAGTTTGGGTCAGATTTCTCAATCCGACTGCCGCGAACAGCGCTTGTGTAGAATACATGTAAAAATGATTATCCTATTTCGTAAAATAATATCAATTATTCATTCGCCTATTATTTTTATAATTAATTTGTTATTATCTCAAGCGCGTGTTGCCGATAATCGCAAGGCGTCCGGATTGAAGATTCTGACCCAAACCTAAGCTCAATACATTAATGATATTCACTTTCAATTGAATTATGAGTTATATGTAACAAACATTTGTTGTAGCCGCACATATGCAGTTGTGTACGGGATTTAAGCTCGCTAAACCCTCGTTTATATATACATTTCTACCATAAACAAAAGATAAGGGCTAAGTTTCGATCGGGTCATTATACTCGTTCACCGCAAGACTATCAGCAACCAATACTACTGCATACGTTGTCACAGACGCACAGCTATAAGCGGAATTCACTGTAGTGGCACTGAAAGTTTTTTGCAAATATCTGGAAAACAACGGTCGACCAACAGTTACATGTGCAGGAAAAAGTTGTTCGGAATCATTCCCCCGACCCATATTCAAAAATCATCAAAAGCGGAAAGGACGTAACTGTTCCATAGTTTCATCAAAAGTGAATATCATTAATGTGTTGAGTTTGGGTTAGTTTTTTCAAGTCCGGCCGCTGTGGGACGGCCCTCCCGTACGATAATGACGAATTATGTTATCAGATTATCATCTGAACCTATAGTTGCTGAAAAAACTAATTAAGGTTTTGAGAAAGCTAACTCAACCCAAATGTATTGATAATATTCACTTTTACTTGAATTATGTTATAACACATTTCTTACAGTCTCGTATATGCACATTGTGCACGACTTTAAGCTCGCCCGATCTTCGTTTATAAACGAAAGATGAGAGAACGGCAACCAATGCTGACGTATACGCTGCCGAACAAAAACATTGGAGTTGTCAAATTACAAATGATTTGCACTCTGTTGAATCATCAAATCACATTGGTTAAACCTTAATTTAGGAATTAAAAAGGTTATTGATTTTTTTGCAATCTTGTAGTTTTCAGCGTGTAGAATCTTAAAATGCAAGTTCTAAGGCGAGGAATCCATTGGTTCCAAACGTATGGTATGACTATGTAAAACTGAACATTTTTATTTTACATATTACCTTAACGCCAATTTCCTCCTGTCTGCGCAGATGAGCATCGAACTGAATTTCATAGAAAGTTCGTTTGTACTAGCGTAAACAGTAAACGGTAGCCGGAGAGCGTAGATTGGCCCGAACCTAATTCAAGTGAATTCAATACTCACGATTCAAAATCCCGTCACAAAATAGTCGCCATCCACGTGCATTTATTTACAATTAACGACTCCATTCATTGGACGAATCATGTATAAAGGAACAATATGGCGTCAAAATAACGTGTAAAGTGCCCTAAAGTGTTGCTCGGTTTTTACTTTTGAAACAATCATAACTTTTGAAGCAGTGGATTTCTCGTCTTGAAACTTGCATTTTCGGATTCTACGCATTGAAAGCTATAAGATTGCAGAAAGGTCAATAAGTTTTTGGCTCTCTAAAGTAAACTCTAAAGTAAAGTTCAGCCAAATAATTTAATAAAAGTATAAATATTTTTTACCTACCTGTATTTTCTATCCATTTTTTCTGTCTTTCTGGTTTAGATGGAAATCGAAACAAACGGTGTCCATTGTGCCTTCCGTTGTTACAATGAACAAATTTACATCTATCATAAGTACCGTGTCTATGCATTGTTACTGCTGTTTTTTGAGTTATAGCAATCGATTGTAAGAAACAAGAAGAAACTTAATATTAATCACTAAAACTAAGGAACCGAATCAACGTGTCTACCTAAACTGCAAGGATTAACAATCCACAAAAATGAACTACGCTTTCTTGCATCTGTAATTGTTCACTGTATATTTTTTTTTATAAAGACACTAATAAAAACACGATTCAATTGTACGATTTTGGACGATTCACGATTGCACACGTATTCTAACCACGGCCATATAAACCGTGGTTCCGATGATCAAAAAATTCTAAGCTTCACAGTACGAACGGATATTTCATCTCTCATCGTTTCTTAGATTTGCATAAGTTTCCGTTACGAAGGAAATAGCGAAGAAAGAAATGTACATATAATAGTTCGAACGTTTGACCGCTAGAGGCAGTAATTCGCAGTACGTATGCGGGTAGTCTACTTACACTAACTATTCTTTTCCTACTCTTTCCGAATCAACGAAAGGAAATAATTATTAGAAACTTGGTTTCAACAATAATAAATAACAAATAATTTATTGAACAAGCAAACAAACTAGAAAAATTTTCTGCGCCAAAACTTTCTTTAGTTTTGATTGGTTGGAGCGATTTCCTGAAATGGCTGGAGCGGAATGGTTCTTCATTTGCTTAAAGCAAAATTGAAATTTATTTCGGTCAATGAACTATTACTGTTTCATAGCAGATAATCATAATTGTATGAAAGAACTATGTTTAAAACTCTTTCATTAATCTTAATCTTTCATTAAGTTTCGCTTCCTTTTTTACTAGACTTGTCCCTTGATATAATATTATTAAAGCAGTTTTTCCTAGATATTTTCTTATGGCATCTGAAATTTAAATTTAATAAAAACGTTAGCTTCTCATCTCTAGCCTAACATAAACACGGGTTTGAGATGCTACGTAAACCACTTTTATGGGGTCTAGACTAGGGATTAATGCATTATCTTTTGTTACTAGATCCTAAGTATTGTTAGCTATCCACAGTTATAGTTTATTTCATCTTTAATGATAAGAGGCTTCAAGCGCGGGAAAACAAGTGTTTGATGTTCTTTCTTCATTTCAGAAACGTATCAGAAATATACAAAGGACAATGTCGAGTCCTATGAGATTATCAGATGCAGATAGTCCTGGGAGAACTCCTAGAAGACAAAATCAAGATACTAGATCCCCTTCTGCTTTTGGTACTCCCCGTAAGTATATATAATGTATATTTTAAAGGTTATTTTATGTTCACGCTTATAGTGTTATTGTATGTGTTACATATATTATTATATTACGATATATAAGTATTTATTCTATAAACTTTGTGTATAAGGTAATTCTGCCCGTAATGGAGCTGATAATAATGTGGAAACTCCGTTAAGATGGGGCACCACTGGTACACAACAAAGTACTTTAGGTTCTGGAAACCGGGCTGCAACAATTGTTGCTTCTTCTGAACATGAAAGTGCTATTGGTTCTGGTGATCAATTTATAGACCACTCTGGGCCAATTAATGGTTCAGAAAGTGGTCTACAATTATCTTCTCCGATTAATTATGGTACACCAAGCTCGCTGGGGTCAATACGTACCCCAAGAAGTGGAATCCGAGGCACTCCAATTAGGCATAGACCTGACATTAATACGGACAGGCGGTTGCGTCAATTTACGTTACAAGAACCAGTGAGTTAATGATATTTGATGTTACGGTTGTTCTTTAATTTAGAAACTTGAAAAATACTTCATTTTTGTGAAATGGCATAATTTTTTTTTTATAGTTAGTCAAATTTTGTTTTATGGTTAATTTTAAAACTGTTTTATAAATTTATTATACGCGGATTATACTTTTAAACTTTATACCATTATGGAAAATCCTAAATAAGTTTTAATATTTTAAAAAGGTATTATAGTTACTTTAGAAGGAATAAAATTTAAGTTTAGATAAATGAAAATAAAAGTTTATACTTTATTAATTTTATCTATCAAAATATTTGATAATATTAAATATTAAATATTAAATATTAATATCATATGTTAATGTCAAATAATAAATGAATAAATAATAATATTGATATTGGTGATATTAATTTAGCGATAATGCTAATAACCAGAACAATAAATTAAAAATGACGATGACAATAGATTGCAGAAGCACCAAATGGTACATCAGAAAGTGATACGGCAGGAGCTCATTTGGTTGTTTGGGGGACAAACATAGTAATAAATCAGTGTAAAGAACAATTCAAATCATTTTTTCAACAATTTATTGACCCAGATGCAGAAAATGATGAACTACCAGAAAATATGAATCTGTCAGAACCTTTGTATCTTCAAAAATTAGAAGAGATACATACCTTGGAAGAACCATATTTAAATGTCAATTGCGCTCATGTAAAAACCTTTAATGAACATCTTTATCAACAATTGGTTTCGTATCCTCAAGAAGCAATTCCAACATTAGATATGGCAGCGAATGAATTATTCTTTGAAAAATTTCCAGCAGCTGTCCTGGAGCATCAAATTCAAGTACGTCCTTTTAATGTGACCAAGGTTAAAACTATGAGAGAACTAAACCCTACTGATGTAGATCAATTAATTACAATACCAGGAATGGTAATTAGAGTATCACGATTAATTCCACAAATGCGAGAGGCTTATTTTAAATGTAGCGTTTGTGCTTTTACAACCATTGTAGAAATTGAAAAAGGGAGAACCAAAGAGCCTACAGTATGTGCACATTGCACTTATAAATATTCTTTCACTTTAGTACATAATTTGAGCCATTTCTCTGATAAACAAATGATTAGATTACAAGAAGCTCCAGATGAGATGCCACAAGGACAGACGCCACATACTATTGTTTTATTTGCGCATAATAACTTAGTAGATGCAGTGATGCCTGGAGATAGGGTCTCTGTTACTGGAATTTATAGAGCAGCAACACATAAACCTAATTTTGATCACAATTTGCAAGCCATTTATAAGACTTATATTGATATAGTTCATTTTAGAAAGCACAACTCTAAACGGTAAGGAAATAAACAAATTCTAAAATTTGTTTTTATCAGTTGTTTATTTTAAGTTATTCATAGGTTATATGATCAAGAAGATGGAAAAGAACATAATTTTACACCTGAAAGAATAGAAATTTTGAAATCGTTGTCGCAAAAGGGTGATATCTACGAACGATTAGCAAGACATATTGCTCCTAGTATATATGCAAATAATGATGTAAAAAAGGGAATTATATTACAATTGTTTGGAGGAACTAGGAAGACTTTTACTATATATGGCAAGCATTTTCGACCAGATATTAATATATTACTCTGTGGTGATCCTGGTACAAGTAAATCACAATTATTACAATATATATACAATTTGGTACCACGATCTCAATATACTAGTGGCAAAGGTAAAGTAAAACAAGAGTAAAAAGTTTAATAGAATTCGATATATTTATATATTTATGTGTACTAATGTATGTTTTAGGTTCCAGTGCAGTTGGGTTAACAGCTTATATAACAAAAGATCCAGAAACTGGACAATTAATATTACAAACAGGAGCTTTGGGACTTGCAGATAATGGGATATGTTGTATTGATGAATTCGATAAAATGAATGAAAGTGCAAGATCAGTACTACATGAAGTAATGGAACAACAAACTTTGAGCATTGCTAAAGCTGGAATTATTTGTCAATTAAATGCTAGAACTAGTATACTTGCAGCTGCTAATCCATGTGAATCTCAATGGAATAAGAATAAAACTGTACGTTTTTCATCAATTTTATATGAGATAAAATCTTGTAATGTAAATACCTTAAATTATTCCTGTTATTAACGAACCTATAGTCTTTCATGATCTTTCTATATATACTTTCTTTAATGATGTTATGTTTTTATTTCTGTAATCACGAGAGCAATGAGATAATCTGGATTTTGTTTGTAATAAAGAGATTTCAATTGTTTCACCAACAACATAACAACTTAAGACAATAACGTTACAAGGTTTAACCAGTATACGAATTTTATTGTGGTTATAGAGTGCATTATATCAGAATATATATTTTCAGGTGGTTGAAAATGTGCAATTACCACATACACTGCTTTCACGATTTGATTTGATCTTTTTAATATTAGATCCACAAGATGAAGCATATGATGGTAGACTTGCAACTCATATGGTATCTTTATACTATAAGACAATAGAGGAAGATGAAGATGAACTGATAAATAGAAGTATTGTTCGTGATTATATAGTTTTTGCAAAAGAACACGTTCATCCTGTCCTCAATGAAGAAAGCCAACAAAGACTGATACAAGCTTATGTTGATATGAGAAGAGTTGGAAGAGGATATGGACAGATAACGGCATATCCTAGACAATTAGAGTCTTTGATACGTTTATCTGAAGCACATGCTAAAGTGCGATTGAGTTCCGTTGTAGAGTTGCAAGATGTTGAAGAAGCTTGGAGGTTATATTAATTGATAAGTATATAATAGTATCAATCGAAACCTTTTAAGTAAATCTGGATATTTAATTCATTATCAATAGGTTGCACAGAGAAGCTATAAAACAATCAGCAATTGATCCATTAAGCGGAAAAATAGACATAACTATCTTAACTACAGGTATATCTACAGGAACTAGGAAAAGGAGGAAAGAACTATGTGACGCAATTCAAAAACTAATTGAAAGCAAGGATAAAATTCATATACTTAATCAACAAAAACTTTTTGCTGAAATAAAACAATCTTCTGAATTGGTTAGTAAAAGTACTGTACATATAAGTATAATTGTTATAATATGTAAACATCAGTATCTCAGAAAACTTTTGAAAGTTGTTATAATTTTTAGCTTGTTACACGAGATATGTTTGATGATGCTTTAAGAGAGCTGCAAAGTAATGGATTAATAACAGTAATTGGGAGAAACAATATTCGTATTTCTTAACTTATTTTGTATACTTCATCATTTTAAGCTAGACTTATGTGTGAACAAAGTATATATATAAAGCAATGAATATATACTTTTATTATCTTTTGCAAATTTGTATTAAATATATCTTTCATCATAAATTAATATTATTTATTATGTGTAATATCCTCAATCACATAATCTTAAATCTTAATCTATATGATTTTTATCATCAAATTTTTAAATATATAAAGCAGTGGTTCTCAATCTCCTTCTTATAAATATATATCACCAATATATTAAATAGAAACAAATTGGTATAGTAGTATATTAATCCGGGCCCTTCCACATGATAATTTATCAATTAACAGTAATTAGTGGGTTGATAAATTAGAAACTGTAGGTTACAGATTCGTCTTTAAGAATTTTGCAACAAATAAGATAATCAAACAATTTATAATTTGTAAAACTTGCTTATAAAATTTCATTTATTTTATTATCAAAGTTATTATTGTGTTATATAGGAAAATTTATTAATACCGATAATTTATGATGAGAAATTTCACCAATAGTATTAGTTCAGTTATAAAACAGTTACAGTTACAGTTCAATAAATATGTGAAATTTTTCATGATTATTATATGTTATTATATTATTATTGCTTATATTACTTTTATACTCATACTTATATTTATATTATTTTATTATATTATATTATTTTATACTTACACTTATATTTGTATTTATTTATTAAAATTCTGTTTTCAATTTGTTGAGTTTTTAACATTTTTGAATGTTACATATATACTTTTTATTATTCTCTATACTAATGCTTATATAAATTGATTTTTAAACGACTTGAATGTTAATAAGAATTGAAAGATATACATGATAAAATTACAATACTAAACTTAACCATTATTGTACATTAGCTGAGAGGAAATCTCCTCTCTGATATTGCATAATGTAACAGTATTATATTTTATTTAGCTTAATTTTAATTTTATTAGCATTAATATTCAATTTCTATCAGAATAAAATTAAGAAATTTATAGATAACAGATTTTGTAATTAAACATTATAGATTTTCTATATAAATGTAATTTTTATGAAAGCAAAATCTTTTAATTTTTTTTAATTTGAACTGCTAACCATTTTTAGATTTGTATTGCATAACTTTGAAATATATATTACAAAATTTCCGTATTTTTATTGTATTACGTGCATGTGAATTTTATTAAGCTGATGCGCATTCGTAAAAATCCCCACCAAATGTATTACACTTTACAGTGCACTGGTTATCATTTCAACCATTATTTCATGTGTATCCGATCCTCCATTTAAATGAATTATTTGAAATTAAGTATGTTTTTAAAACAATATTCATAAACACAGTGAATAAGTAAAGCATTTGCTTAAAATTTGTTGTGTTCATAGAAATAGCATTTTAATTCTTATAAAATAAATAAAACCTTTAAGTCTACGTTCATTATTGAGGCCATATATTGAGGTCAGGAGTGCTGCATTTAACGAAAGACCCCCAACTGCGTTTTCTATCACAAAACAAGGACATCAAGGACGTTATAATACATATTTGTTTGTTACCACTGTTATGGTTCTACACAAGTACTTATAATTTTTCTTGCCTATATCATTCCTACTTTTCCTTTGATTTATACATCCTTCCATTTTATGATCTTTTTCTATCTTACTTTTGACACTACTTATTTATCTCTCTTGCGCCTATTTCCTTTATGTTCTCTCTTTCTATTTCACGACATTTCCACTCCTTGTCTATCTCTCTTAATCTTTCCTGTTCTGTCGAATCGAACTAGCCTCCCTTCCTGCGAATTTACGTAGATATTTCTACTTGTGAACGGTTCCAACCTTCAGGATGCAAGCTATCAAATGTGTTGTCGTAGGAGACGGGTGAGTATTTTAATACCTACTCTAATGTTTTGTGATATGTTTGCCTTTTCCTGTTTTCGATCCACATTATTTGATCTAAAGAATCATCGAAGTACCCCTTGGCGATTGGTTTTTCCTGATCAAGAACTATTTAAAAGCTTAGTACCACACCCGTTATGCTTTTTAATATGTATTCTCTTTTCTTTTTTTTTTTTTTTTCTTTTTTTTTAAAGCAAATCAGAATATCTTAATTTAAAATTATCAACTTTTAGATAATTTATCGCCCCGAGGTATTACTTTTCTCCGTGTTTTCCTCTTTTTTTCCTTTTTTCGTCTTCGTTAAAACTTCATTCGAATTTATATTATTTTATGACTTTTATTCTGATAACGTAAAAATTGTTTACTCATGTTCCATTTATAATTAACCTTTTCATTATCAGAATTTCTGCACAGTCAATTTAATTATCTCTAACTGATTAATTTCTACAGAGCAGTAGGTAAAACATGTCTCCTCATAAGCTACACTACCAATGCTTTCCCTGGAGAATATATTCCAACTGTATTTGACAATTATTCCGCAAATGTTATGGTGGATGGTAAACCAATAAATCTTGGTTTATGGGACACAGCAGGCCAAGAAGATTATGACAGATTAAGACCATTGTCTTACCCACAGACAGATGTTTTTCTGATCTGCTTCTCTCTTGTTAACCCCGCCAGTTTTGAAAATGTTCGTGCTAAATGGTATCCAGAAGTACGCCATCATTGTCCAGCTACTCCAATTATTTTAGTAGGGACTAAACTAGATTTACGTGAAGACAAAGAGACTATTGAGCGGTTAAAAGATAAAAAACTTGCACCTATTACATATCCTCAGGCATGTATTTGTTTAATTTATTAACTAAACTATCCTCTTACTGTTACTCTATATTTATAATAATTTAATAACATAACAACTTTGAATTAAATTACGTTTAGGGTTTGTCCATGGCAAAAGAGATTGGTGCTGTAAAATATTTAGAATGTTCTGCTCTTACTCAGAAAGGTTTGAAAACAGTATTTGATGAAGCAATTCGCGCAGTATTGTGTCCTGTTCTCCAAGTGAAACCAAAACGCAGATGTTTCCTTCTATAATATTAAATGTCCAACGACGGTGGAGCATGTGCAAATGTACTACCCCTCCTCCGATCGGACTTGATTGCAGCAGGACATCTAACTTTGATTAAAAAACCCCGTTGTACGGTCCATCTCTCTACAAGCATCTGCCATGAAAGCGCACAAATCAATTTATATAATGCGTATAAAAAGATAAAGAAGAAAATATATGCAATTTAAGTGTTTTGGACATTAGCTGAATGTTCTGATGAGAGAAAGGAAGCCAAATGAAAACTGAACTGATAATGTACAGTATATTAGAGTGTGTTATTAATATTAGTTATTACATACGAATTATAAGAAATTAAACATTATGTATGTGCGTTTGTGAGCGCACTAGATACTAATCAATTTAATAGAAGAGCTGAACCATTTTATGTAAATTTGCATTGTATATTTTAGATTAAAAATGTAATCATACAATTTTGTCATTTTTAAATTTTTGGTATATAAAGAGATTGATACAGAGATAAAAACATTAAAGTAAAAAATATTCGAATATGAACATTACATATTAATGGGAGTTGTTTTAAATCTTTAAATAAATTGAATTTTCCAGCTAATAATTTAAGTGAAACTAATCATAAATTATATCTTTCATTGTAAATATACAATTGCAAGTATGTAACATGAAATGATTTTCATCTTTAACTAAATTGGTTGATATTACTATATACATACCATGGAATAAGATAATCATGTAAGTTTTAGAAATGAGCGATACAAGTGTGATTTCAATTCTCTACCTCTCCTGTATTTTCATGTTGTTGCAATTTTGCTGTAATTCATACGCACAACATGGCTAAAAGAATAAAAATATCAGAGGTAGAAGAAAATGGTACGTGTGTATGAATGTTTAAGAGTGCATACGAAAGCCAAGAGAGAAAGACAGAAGAAGGAATTATTCTATAACAAACAATTGTACATAAATGGTAAAAGTCCAAACTGTATTCCTATCATTATCATTTTACATGTATAAGCTGCTGAATCTAAATCGGACGTTACTTGTTTTTTATATATATATTATAAATATATATAAAGTGGGGCTGGACCGAGATCTATTTCAATCGTCGCAGATCCACTGACCTGTGCAATCTATCCGGGGAATGGGGATTCAGTCCATAAAAATATCATAGATACTGTAACTAAATATGCTTTATTAAATGGGTGTTTATTAAATTTTTCTATTTATTTATTATGCCGTTGTGTCAAAGAACGTATCAATTAATATAGATATTTGTTCCGGAGTGTATTTTATATATTTAGCTGGGTTCTTGGAGAATGATATCCCCCGATACTTATTATGAAAATTCATATAAAGAGGAACAATAGCTTGTTGAAGCTCTTTTCGCAATTCTTCTCGTAATCGAGCATCAGGTACGGAATAAGAACGTTGACATTTTGCAACTTCTTCTAATTCTCTTGTAAATCCCAAAAATTTCTCTTTCAAAGCTTTTGCTGCTGGTTCTGTGAAAATAATAAAAATCCTAAATCTTCATTCTTAACATCTTTCTGTTTACATGTTACACAATTGATATATATCATTAAAACCTCCATAGTTATATTAAATAATTTCGTGTATTTTAATTTTACGTAATTCATTATTTAGTTAATGTTATATTCAAAATAAATATTATTACAAGAACATTTCTTTTTTATTTAGTGTTATAAAGTTTTTCTAAATTGTCAAAATACAAACCTGGTTCATCGAAGGGCTGTTCAAGATAAGCGCGCGCTTTTGCAAAGGTAGTAGAAACGTAGTTAGCCTTATCACGCAACAGGAGATCGTGATATGTTTGTTCTGCGCTAGGTTCTGCTAATAATAAAAGTTCCATCAAGGAACTACGACGTAAAGCATTTATAACATGATTATGATTGTTTAAACGAAACAAAGCTCTTAATGCAATGTCCGAATATGAAGTATCACTTTTACTCACGAGCACCAAATTCAATTGTGCTAATACCTTTTCTAAAAATAAAAAATAATATTAATAAGTTTTATAATATTTTCATAACATGTCCAAAAATAAGGAAATAGTGATACCAACTAATGTAAGTGCCAAGAACAATTCTATACATATTCTCTGTTTGTTTTATAGATGTTGCACCTTCCATATCAGCACTACGTCTTAGCACAGCTCCTGCTGTATCTGCATATTCTGCTAATTGTTCCAAGAAAACTAAAACATTGCTTGTACTTTCTGCTACAGTACCGTCTTTAGGTAAAATTGAACTAGATTCATTTCTGACACTTTCTGCAAAATCTTCCAATGCTTTTGCCCCCTATATTGTTAAATTATGTAGTATGTAATTTAAAATAAAATTTTCATTATACAATCGTATTGCGTTACAACATACAGTTATGTTTAGTGTATTAAGCACAGAAGTAAATTTTGATCTAAGGGCGTAATCGCAGCCCTCAACAGTACGTTCCAAGTCTGGTTTTAATTCTCCAAGATGTTTTAAAATTGGAAAGATTACTAGCACTGCAGAGAAATCACGCCGTACGATACATCTCTTAGCACGAGTTGCTATACTCTCTCCATCATGAGCTACAAGATCCATAGCTTCGCGTACTGTAGCCTCTAATACTTGTGCTTGTAGACTAATCGGTAAAATTTTAGCAACTAGTGACCGTTCCGCTTGCATAAGTTTATGAAGACCAACCGTTAACAGCAAGTAATTTTCCATTTCTTGTTCATCTGGTGCTGTATCCTCTACAGAATGTCCAGATAACTGTGGTGGTGGCTTCCTAGATGCAGTTAAAGACAATCCCAAACCAGTAGTCTGAGAAGCTTTTAGCAACATTCTACTAGCTTTTTTTTCTAAAGCATGCTGTAATCTTTTAGAAGCTCTTTTGCCACTATTTTCTTGAATTCCCAGCGAATGTCTGTTCCCAAATTTTGTTTTCTACAAATAGCAATATAACTAGTATTAAATTGTAAATAATCAATTAATTATGATCAAAAGAATATTTTATTAAGTTTCTTACTGGTAAAGGACTTCCTGCATGCGTACTGCCACCACTAGCACTCCTTTGATGTTCTTTTAACAACTGTAAAGATCTTAAAACAATAGCAGAACGTACAGATGCATAAATTTTTACATGTTTACGGTGTCCCCTCTCCTCCAACCATGCAGCAATTTTAAGTAAATCTCCTAAAATACTTTCTGGTAATTGACAAAGGGATTGAGGGGCATCCTCACCACTAGTATCTTCGTCTGATCCAATTAAATCCAAAAGAACGATTGGAAGAATTGGTTTACTTTGTCTAGTTAAAATATCATGGAATTCTGCATATAAAGCATCTAAACCAACAACAAACAAACTTGTTACATTTTCTAATTCTACAGAGCTTGGATTATTTTTTTGAAAATAACGTTGAGCATTGTAAAGACGATTCATTGCTTCCAAAAAATTATCTAGTCCTCCAGATCCTCCTGGACCAGCTCTCACTGTAGCTTCTACTTCTTGACAGACCCCATAGTACCCAATAGCATGATCTAAAGCATTTAACGTCATTTCTATATCTGTAAAGACAAAATAAACGAAATTACGCTATTACATGACAAATTACAGATTTGAAATATTTATATGATTAACATTAAAACGTTCAGATATACTGATTGAACTAAATATTATGAATTAGATACAATACTATTTAATTAATTTGTCATTTGCTGAAAATGTCCCAATAAAAAAGCTATAGCAACAAAATCTGACTGTCAAAGTGTCAATATATATTAATCGCATTTAGTTTATAATAATATACTTTGTTGTTGCGCTTGAAGGTTCCCTGTTTCATTGTAAACAGGAAGTATAGTTCGACGCAATGTAGCAAGACGTTGTTCTAAAGAAGATAGAATTCCTACAACATTACTGGTTAACTTCCTGCTTCGTTCTTCTGCTTCTTTCAATGCTTCTAAAGAAGCAATTTCTGCTTCTAATTTACATTGTATTTCAAACCTTCGTTCAGAAGTATCTGCTCTTGTAGTGTGCATTATTTTATCTGAAAATAGTACGATACATATGTGTAACAGAAATCGGGAAATATTTTAAATTCTTTGAATAGTTAGTGTCACTTTATTCGCTATGTAAAACACGTATATTAAAAATATTTGTATAAAATTACGATGTAATGTCATTGCTATTTTAACATTGTATGTTATATTATGATATAACCTTTTTTCATTACATTATTGCTATTGTACCTTTATAATCGATCGATCAGATATCAAATAATTATTAAAGATTTTCTATATATTCATGAATACAAAGAGATACAACATTGTGATGCAACTACTGACATAAAAATGCCCTATTCAAATGAAAAGTTTCATTACTATAACTTTGAAATCTCAGAAAATACTGCTAAAATATATGACTGCTCGCTATTGTAATGTACTCTGTGTGTTTAAACAAACTAAATAAATTGCAAAAATACATGAATTAAATATTTGATTTATTCAGTGTATTAATAAGAAGTACTATATCATATTAGTATATTAGATACGACAGGAACCTAACATAAACAAACAGTAACTCAAATTTAAAAAGAAATTAAAATAACACACTATTACGCTTTTAACAAGAAAATAAATATTTTAATGAATTGACAAGAATTAAGATCATAAAAATTTAATCCTAGCTTTTTCAGCTCTAGAACTATCGAAAAAACGTAATAAAAATTTCGATTTATTATGGCCATTTGTTAATAAGTTGGTACTTCTGAAATTAAGCAGCTGTTCAAGAAGCAGTATGTAATCGACAAAGAGACGAAACATAAGAATTAGATCGAATTCGACTTGATCTTGATACATTGATACCATACTTTACATTCGAATTAATTAGTTAACAGCATATCGTTAATAGGATTATAGAAATACTAACACATAAATAAATAAGGAATAATCTAATTTATAGTATTAGATGTAGTAATTCAATATAGATGTTTAATCTATTATCGTATTTTTGCATGTTATAAGGTATTTACATTAAATATTCTATGTCATTATTAAGCATTATGAGCGATATACAAGTATAAGTGACTGAGATCTGTGTGACCTTTATTTACATAAGATAATAAAGATACTTTCTCCTATACTTTTAAAGAAACAAGTTACAGATTATATGTTCATTTGATGTTTAGAAGCATTTACAATATGGACAAACCTGTATCTTCAGATATTGTACTCATTGCGGGCAATTCCCATCCAGAATTGGCTAATCTTATTGCCAAGTACGTTTTCACAAATATACATGTATATTTATAATCATTCATTACTCCAATTATAATTGCTTTGCTTTATTAGTCGATTAGGTGTTAAACATGGAGGATGTTCTGTGTATCATAAATCAAACCGTGAAACTATGGTTGAAATTGGAGATTCTGTGCGTAGCAAAGACCTCTATATTATTCAAACGGGAACAAAAGATGTAAACAATAACATAATGGAACTTTTGATTATGGCATATGCATGCAAAACTTCTTCTGCAAAGAATATTGTCGGCGTAATTCCATATTTGCCTTATTCTAAGCAATGCAAAATGCGTAAACGAGGTTGTATAGTTTCTAAATTATTAGCAAAGATGCTCTGTAAGAGTGGTTTAACACATATAATTACAATGGATTTGCACCAGAAGGAAATACAAGGATTTTTTGATGTACCAGTGGATAATTTGCGTGCTAGTCCCTTTTTATTACAATATATTCAAGAATCTGTGCGTAAATAATATTAGTAAAACTGATTATCATAGAATTTTGTGACCTAACTTCGAATTTTATTTTATTAGATACCAGATTATCACAATTCAGTGATAGTTGCAAGAAATCCTGGTAGTGCAAAAAAAGCAACTAGCTATGCAGAAAGATTACGTTTAGGAATAGCAGTCATTCATGGAGAACAGCGAGAGGCAGAGTCAGATATGAATGACGGACGTTATTCTCCACCTGCATTGGCCTCGCGAACAATGGAAGTTGGCGTTGGTGTGCCAATGCATCCTGCAAAAGAAAAGCCTCCAATTAATGTAGTGGGGGATGTAGGCGGACGCATAGCTATTATGGTGGTATGTATGTTTAAATGTAAAAATTAAAGAAAACGGGACAATTTATTAAAAATTTGTACATTTGATACATTACACTTACATTGTGTTACATTACAGTAAATTTCTACATTATTATGCATTGTTATATTTCAGGATGATATGATAGATGATGTTCAATCATATGTAGCTGCAGCAGAAGTTCTTAAAGAAAGAGGAGCATATAAAATTTATGTTCTAGCTACGCATGGACTTTTAAGTTCTGATGCACCAAGATTAATAGAAGAATCTCCAATTGATGAGGTAGTATAATATTTAACAGCTTATTTAAAACGACATAAGTTACGTGAAGCAGTTTGTAAGCGAACCATTTCACTGACATTTACTTGATCTTAAATAGCTTTGTGAAGATCATGATTATGTTTTCAAATGGACATGTAGATTTGCATTGTATTACTTTTAGCTGATATTAGAATACAGATTTCCGTTTGACGATTCAAGGTCGTCATAAGGTTAGATAAATATCAGCATGGCTCCTTGATATACTATAGTTTTCGTCTGACATACTTTTACGTGACTTTTGTATCTGTCGAGATATCTAATTGTTTCCATTTAAATTGAATATGTGCATAAATGCATGTATATACAGGGTGTCCCATCTGATGACATAGTTTGATCTCATCCTTCTTAATGGTAAAGAAAAGAGTAGGTCATTCCGTTTAAAAAACTTTACTATTAAGATCTCAGAAGATCTTGAGATGAACTTCATTCTTATAGTTTAATTTCCTCCTTGAGATATAATAATTTTCTGTCGAAACATTTTTTCTTTTTGCACCGTGACAAATGAGAGAGTAATTAAGGGTGGCAGACTTAGGTGGCACTGTATATATGTATATATATGTATTTAAGTTTTTTCTTAAAGTTGAATCTATAATTAGATATTATTTTTAGGTCGTTGTTACAAATACTGTTCCTCATGACGTCCAAAAGATGCAGTGTCCAAAAATAAAAACTGTTGATATCAGTATTTTGCTGGCAGAGGCTATTAGGCGTATTCATAATAAAGAATCCATGTCATACTTGTTTAAAAATGTCTCTTTGGAAGATTAAAAATTACAATGAGATAATATCTTTCAAACATACTGACAGTTTCCATATCTGAGGACCATATGCAAAACATATCTATTAAATTTTGTCTATTACTTTATTTTATGAAGAATTAATCATGCTAGTCCTGTTTTATATAGATACACACGCGCGCGCGCGCGCGCACACACACACACACACATTTGAATTGCTTGACAATTTCTATACATTTAAGTTTCTGTATATCTGAACTGATAACTGATAAACTTACATAAAATAGATTGCAAGATTTTGGTTTTAGTTGTATATGCGAGTTTTGGTTGTATATATTTTGACTTAGAAAATTTGTACTACTGCTCACCTAACAAACAATAACTACATTTGAAGATGTGGGGATCATAAATATACGTATTACGCTAATATATGAAATAATAATATAAATTTAACAGAAAATAGAATAACACTTTTTCTTTCCTTTAACTAATTTAAATGCAATTATTATATACATAATTGGTGAACACATTCGAATTAAAACAAATGGATCAATAAAAATGTTGCTATGACAATAGATCAACTATAGCTTCAAAATCCGCAGCTTCTAAATTGTTTGAAATTTTAAAAATATTTTAAGCTTTGTCAGAATGTCTGTGGAAACTGCAAATAATGAATTTACTAGAATTTGTGTTATGTTACAATCGGAAGTAAAAAAGCGACGGATACAAGGTTTGAAGGAAGTTTTCACATTGTTAGAATTACAGCAATCTGAGAATGAAACCGTAAAATTATGGGATATTATAAATAAATATCTGTTGAGAATTTTAAATGATTCTGTAGAAGAATGTCGTGATCGAACGCTGGAGATTATCAAGTTATTTATAATTAATTTAGCACCGAATGATAAGTATATTATGTATTTACTCCCAATTTTATCCAAAAGATTAGGTTCTTCTGAGCAAATAGAGACTTCAGAAGAAGTTCGACTGAAGTGTATTACGTTATTAAAAATAATAATACTGAAATACGAAAACTTATTAGCATTATACATTGATGATTTAACAAAAATCTTAGTACAAAGTCTAGCAGACAATTATCCACTTGTTAAAAGAGAAAGCTGTGATTGTGTATCTGAATTTGCAAAGAATTTGTCAAGATATTTCTACGCACAATCGCAAAACTTTGTAAAACCAATTCTAAATAACTTTACACACCAACATCATAGAATTAGAATCGCTTCTGTTAAAACAATAGGAGATTTAATCCAATATGGAAATAGTAAGTCTATAGAAGAAGTAGCTACGCCAATGGCAGAAAGGTTGTTTGATCAGAATGGTCTTGTTAGAAAAGGTATTTCATTATTTTTATTCTTTATTTAAACAAATTATATTTAATATCATTGTACTGTTTCATAGCTGTAATAGAAGTAGCAGGTTATTGGCATCTAAACCTAAAAGATCGATATAACTGGTGGCATAAAATTCTTCCACTACTATTAACGGGTCTACATGATGAATTAGAAGAAATTAGACAAAAAGCTGGCAACTTTTGGGATGCTGCGGGACAATTGTATGTAGAAGAAAACCAGAATGATGAAAAATTGAAAAACAAACTGGATTTTCTTACCAAAGATCGTCATCATTACCCTAATGGTATGTTTAGTTAACAAATTGCTATAAAATATTATTTATGTCGTTATAAATCTCTTGCAGTTATTAGACCAAACTTAGGATGCCGTGTAATAGCACAACAATGCTTCAGTAAATTGATAAATGGAATTTGTTTGGAATTAGGAGATTGGATTGCAGACATACGAGTACGATCTGCACAATTACTTTGTGTATTTATTTTAAACATAGAAGAAGATATAATACAGCATATTGGAAAACTCTTGCCTCCTATGTATCGGTAAATGTATTAGTATTAAAATATGCATTATCAAATTAATCTTTAACTAATCATACTGTTGACTAATAATTATTTATTAGAGCTTGTAATGATGAAGATAACAGAGTTGTAGAAAATGTAGAAAGAGCTGCAGAATATTTAGGATATTTTGTATCTCCAAAAATCTATTGTCATTTGATAATCCCTACTATTGAAGACACTCCATCTGTAGGTCATTTAAAAGTATTTTCTGCAGTTTTAAAAGGTAGTGAACAGTGTATGCTTCTTCCATTATTGGAAGATATTGGAAAATTCTTACAACAATCACGTATCTGTCAAAGTAAAAAAGGAGCATATCAAAAAGAAATACTTTCTTGTTGTTCTTCTTTACTTTTAGTATGCAAAATGGTTTGTTTTATAAATATCTACATCGTTAATTTTATTATTTCTTGCGCTAATATATTAAACAAATTTTAGGATTGCAAACTTATATCAAAGGAATTATTTATAATAATATTCACTGTTTTGTCTATGACACAAGAAAATTTGATAAATTTGAAAGCACAAGAATTACTAAGTATACTTGCTAGCATTAATTCACTTGATAATGTTGAAGAGTTATATCATAAATACATTGGCGAATTATTTTCAACATTTTCTGACTATAAATCATGGTCAATTCATGATCCAGAATCTCAAATTTTTTGTGCATGTTTAACTTATGCTAAGCAAATTTTTGCTTATAATATGAACATTATTTTACCAGTTTTAAAACAAACTCTGACGGATGATGCAGATCCTGAATTGAGACTGAAACATTTTATTTTATTATCAGAATATTTTAATCAAGGATCTTCAAATGAGATTATGGATATGAAATTTTCTAGTCAATTTTTGAAAGATTGTATACTTCCTGGATTGATTTGGACAGCAGGAAGAACTGCTGAAGCTATACGTACTGCTGCAGTAACTTGTTTATGTTCGTTTTTAAATAAATATGAGAAAGACTCTGTTATGGAGAGAATTACAAATCATGGCGAAGAAAATATTTGTTTAATATTTGATCAAATAATTCCTGTTTTAATTAGTCTTGCAGATGATAATTCTAAAACAAGTAGATTTTATTCTTTGCAAGCTATGTATTTAATAATGTGTATCCGGAAGCAGTTTGATCACCTCGCGGAAGAATACATACATAAAATATATCCAATACTTTTGAAAAGACTTGATGACGGATGTGATGATGTTAGAGTAATATCATTAGAAGCTCTAACAGAAGTTTGGAGCGCAATACCAAAGGATTATGACATACAGTTTAATAAAGGACATGTAGATACTTTGTATACCACAATTATAATATATTTGGATGATCCAGACAGCAAATTTCAAAATATTGCATTAGGTAATAACGTTTAAATTAAGAGTGCATTTTAATATAATATTTATGTAAATTGTAATATAATTGTCATATATAAAGTACTTATCTTTTAGATAAATTAAAGGAATTAGCCAAAGTGCATCCAGAATTATTATATCAGAAACTTCAGAAATGTAAGACAAATTTTAGAAATCGAAAGGATATGGAAACATTAATAGAACACTGTCAATTTATTTTAACCAATAAATAAAATTGATGACCGTCAATTTCTATTAACCAATGAGTAAAATTGATAGTTATTATGTACGAGTGATATTCTATTCAGTGACAATATTTCTTGTATAATGTATGTGTATATTTATTGTAAACAAAAATTAATTAATTTATTCAAAATAAATTTCATAAGCAGAATTTAAAATATCGTCTCATTTCAAGGTTATCTTAATTTCTGGCAATTTTTTTTAACAATTAACGTGAAAATATAACAACTGTTTGATACAAATACCCACAAAGAATCTACTTCTTTATTTTTTTCAATAAATTAATGTCCAAAAATGAATATGTATATATAAAAACGTGGGAAGACGATCTATAGATTTAAAGAATATACGGACATACACAATTTAGGAAATTTGTAATATATTTAAATGACCAAGAGATTAAAATAAACATACATATTAACTAAATCGAACGATCTCATAAGATGATAATATAAATAAACTATTCCTTTTTGGACAAGAAATAATACAGGAACCTATGCAAGGAAAAGTTAACCTTAAAAAAGTATTAAAACAGGAAGTACCCGCCCTTTTGAAGTCGCCATATTGTCCATGTCTTCCGCTTTCAGAGGCGAATCACAAAGGGGTGGCAAACAGGATTAAGAAATTGCCAATAATTCTGTCCAAGTTTTCATTTCAAGCTTCATCTTATTATTTTATAATTGTGGTAAGCGTACTATTTGAACATTATATTTCTTCTAGTTGAAAAGTACTTTTTATGAATTTTTTTTTCGTTCGTAAGTCTGTTCAAACATTTTTTATCTTTCTGTCATTTTCTTATCTCAATAATTCACACATTTATTTTATAATCGAATAATTACTTAATATTTCTTAGTAATATAAAAATATTGAAGAAATACATAACATGAATAATTTGTACTGAATTTTTAATTTGAATCATCTAAAAATATTCTGTAGAAGCATATCTATATGGTTATATCTGTACGTCATAAATATATATCTGCACTGATGTTCGAATTTCAAAAATTGGTTAATGATTAAATGCAATGTTACGTTTATTGCTGTTAGAAGTATCAGATTCATTACCGATCAATTATTAAACAAGATTAGTAACCAACTTTTCCATTATTCTCATAATCCAGTAACCGCTTAGCCTGTGAAGTTCTGTTGTCAAATAAGTGAAATATTTATCAGGATCCGTGATGTAAAATTTCTCATAAAATACTTGGAATATTCTCATGTGACTTATAATATTTAAGTTTATAGTATTTAAGCTATTAATAAAATATGTTTTTGTCACAGTAAACATGTCAGAACCTAATACCGATCACATTGACTCCGTAGAAGAAGAATTAGAAGTGGAATCTAACTATAAACCCCCACCAGAAAAAACAATAGAACAAATCCTAGAAACAGATAAAGAAGATGAAAGTTTACGCAAATATAAAGAAACTCTTTTGGGAGAAGCAAAGTCTGGAGGTGTTGTTGTAGGTGCGCATTTCATTAAATATTTAAAATAAATTACCTAAAAGAGAAGATAAATGAAAGGTATGATGCTCTAAAATTTTATAGATCCAAATGATCCCAGGAAAGTAATAGTAAAGAAGTTAGCGCTGTGCGTAGCAGATCGGCCAGATATGGAATTAGATTTAACAGGTGACCTTTCTCAGTTAAAGAAACAGACATTTGTAATAAAAGAAGGTGTTAGCTACAGAATCAGGATTGACTTTATTGTTCAACGTGAAATTGTGCACGGCCTAAAATATGTTCAAAAAACTTATCGTCTTGGAATGCCAGGTAAAATTTTCATTAATGATAAAATATTAGTTATATCTTAACTTTCTTTTTTATTGCTAACTTAAAATTTTTAATTATGTCTAATTTAAATTACTAAATTAATATTAAACCATTATATTTCATTTTTGTTCAATGCTTTCTGCTTTAGGTGTCACAGGTATTTTTAAAACAAAGTATTGACAGTACCGTATGTATGGCTTAACATGTTTAATATTCATTTGCCTTGTTATCCTTTCAGTGGATAAGATGATGCATATGGTGGGTTCTTATCCTCCAAAAACGGAAATTCAATCATATACAACACCAACGGAGGATGCACCAGCTGGAGTAATGGCACGTGGTTCTTATAGTGTAAGCTCTTTGTTTACTGATGATGACAAACACGAACACCTAAAGTGGGAATGGTCATTTGAAATTAAGAAAGACTGGAAAGAGTAAGCTCCCTTTTATAATGGGAAGCCCTACAACGATCGCAATTAAAATAAAAATGCCAAAAGGGACTCTAATTTTTATAGATATTCAGTCATACTGCGATGCCATAACTGTATTTTTTAAGTAATAAGAGAAAGAGTAACATTGATATTTATTTAGATACTTTTCCTAAATTGTAAACCTTAAAAGTGAACAATTCAGTACATGAATATATGCATACATAAACGCACATACTAAGATATGTATATGTGTATATATATTTACATAAACATATGTATATGTATGTATACACATACATAGTGAATCACGTAGGTACTATTTTATAATCATTTAAATTGTGTATATCAGTCAGTATTTAATTGCCTTTATATTGCGGTTATTCATATATTCCTCTTAATGTTTCCAATTAAGATCAGTGTAAGATTCTTTAGTATTATATTGTTAACACATTTTGCTAAAGTTTACTGTCTTGATTCAAACCCCTCAATAGTACATTTTAACTAACGGTTGAATGACAAAAACATGCTATTATTTCAAATACTTTGTGTTTTAGTATTCAAAGCTTGGAAATATCTTAAAGTTCAAGAATATAAATATATATCAAATTAATATACACACATTATTAATGTAGAAAATTTAAATGGTGCGCTTCAAATATTTCTTTATGTCATATACATATATACATTATTACTTTTTATTATATCGTATTAGACTTAAATTGTTTTGAAATATGGAAAAATTTCCCACATAATACGACATTTTTATAGTCCTCCGTGCGTCAAATTTAAACTATTAATTAATTTTTTTGTTTTAATAAGATTTACAATATGAAATAATAATTGTTTTATAAAACAATTTTTTTAGAAACAGTTTTATAATGTACATTAATAGAAATTGCAATATGTATTGCAATTGTAATTCCAAACTGCAATAAAAATAAAAATATAAATTGCTTCTCAGTTACAGCTTAGAAAAGGCAAGTTACAAGCAGAAATTATTTTTTTGCTGATTTTCTTTGCTGTGCATGATGTGTAATAGTGTATGCATTTAACGCGAGTCCCTATGTGTAGAACAATATCAAGTTTCAACTAGAGGGACTAAAAGTTTGTTATTAAAAAGTGTTATTTTAATATATTATTCATTTTTTTTTTCTACATTTTAGAAATAATAGTTTATTAGAATTGCTTCTCTACTTTATTCATTAACAGTACCACGCTAATAATGTCACACAGCAGTAAAATATTAAAAAAGAAATGAAAAACAAAACAATTTTAAAAGTTCAAAAGTTGATTCTATTTAAGAATGCACCGAAAATGTATTTAACACTGTTCGTGATTCTAAAGCTGGACACATGTTAACCTATAATTTTAAGGTTATACTACATACACAATAAAACCGTAACTAGCTGCAGTAAAAATAAATGTTAGTAAATTGTTTGCAATTATTATTTTATGCTCCGCTTTTGTTATATTTTTACTATATTCAATTAATATATATTTTATTTAAATAAAGCATGGCAAAAGATATTTTGTTATAATAAACTAATGTGATGATTTTATGATGTTAAATATTTAGAATGTCCATAAATGTATAGATCGTAACATCTTTCGATTAATATTTTAAAAAAATTTGAAAAATAAAAATTTCGATTCATTTACAATGACCATGTAACATTTTTGTATTGAAAAATAATTATGTTTTGTCTATAAGTGCGAGAATGTAATAAATATACATGTTAGTAAAAAATAATCGTCCTTGCAATTATGTATTTTGTGAAGTAATCTGATATCAGATTTTCTAAATGTGACTTTCCATGTACCAAAAACAGGTTTTCTTAATTAATGCTAGTTTTATGTATAAAAATAAAAGGTCATTGATTTATTTATATTCTATTTTGTTAACTATATATATGTAACTTCCTTTGAGTTGATAATCATATAACCTAAGATAAAATAATCTAACTGATTTTTTTATATATATATATACATGTGTAATATGTTTATAAATATTGACTTTAATCTTCAATAATTATGGTCAGTTTTTGGAAATAAAAAATTGAGCAAAGTTTAATTATAAACTATAGTAGCAAATATAATGAAAGCAATGAAATTTTACGATTTTAGTATATCATAAATCAATCCGTGAAATGTAAATTTCTTACTACTATGAATCAATTTTTTCTTCCACCATTAGATGGTACTATACTAATATTTTTGCCTGAATGATAGGTGAGAGGTTATTGCGTATAATTTATTTTATGTGTCTCATCAGTATTAAAAGAATTGCACTTTGAAGTATTTGCCAATTTAAATAATTTATTTGTATAATGTATCAAATACATTGGAGTAAAGATGAATTCTTCTATCCTTCTATCCTTTCGTTGTGGTTGTTCTGAAACAAATCTTTCTTTAATGTTAATGGATTTTTTTTTACAAAATTTCTGAATTTAAAATTTAAAAAGGAACACTTTGAAACGACACCGACCATTTTTCACTTTTACATTTGGCACGACTGTTTTTATTTTATTCGAGACATGGAAATGCTATTCTTTCCTTCAATGCTTGTTACTTTTTGAAAATTAGGAGAACCGAAAATGGCCACAGACCACAGACAACACTAATTACACAATTGGTCTAAGCAAGATGAGAAAGATCTTCTTGACAAAACAAAGAAAATCACACCACCAAATTCACGATCAACTTCACGAGAAAACTTGTGTTCAACCCATACGACCAAGTTAAGTCACAGCATGCATCTCCCTTTCTTTTTTTTTCTTTTCTCTCTCTCTCTCTCTCTTTTTCTCTTTCTTTTTTTTTTTTTTTTTTTTTTTTAAAGCAATATAATTAAAACTTTCCTACGTAATGATTGTTTTCTTTTGATACCACTGAAACTAACTAAGTATTTCTTCTTGTAAAATTTTCATTCCCTATTAGATAGGTCGTTACATCTTTAAATGCCACTGAAATTATTAATGCATTCTTCCCGTTAAGAATCATTTACATTTCTAATGCAACAATCTTTACTTTCATTTGACGCCACTGAAACTTTGGTAGGTAAAGTAGGAATAATGAACGCATTGACTCAGCGTAATAGTCATCTATTTGTTGTTCCGACACTATAGTATTATTTAACCACTGCACCTTTGGTTGCGCCATGCTATAACGCACTTTTAAAATAGTACTTTAAAAGAGCGTCACAGTGTTGGTCGCCAAGCACAAACACTTGGATTATTATTTTTTTTTTTTTTTTTACATTTCACTGTACACGTTCTGCTTTTTTTCTTCTATGCTTTTCAAATATTCATCACCAAACACTGTCTTTTTAGATTCTGTCCTGTTTCACTGGAAGAAAAGCACATAGAGCTATTTAGGGATACTGTCCTTTCACTTTCATTAAGTTCACTTTTCAAAACACGTTCGCACAATTCACTTACATAAGTGTTGGATGTATATATCACACGGATAATTCTACATAGTCATAAAATGCAGCTTTACAATTAACTAGACTTAATTACTGTATCAAATATAGCTTCAACCAGACCTTTCATATTTCACCTTTATCCTCATTAAGATTCGTATTGTAAAAGAAGATTCATCATGAAATTTTGAAAACAAAATATTTTTTAAAAGATTTCGCTTGAATATGAAAGAACTGTATGTGTGTGTGTGTGCACGCGCGCGCGCGCGCGCGCGCGTGTAGATGTATGTGTGTGTGTGTGTGTATATATATATATATATGCGCAGATTATACGATTATAATACAAATTAAATCTATGTCTCTTACGAATTATTTATGATAATTAAAATAACTTAATTAAGCGTTTCCTCAGAACTTAATGAACTCTGAATTGCTTTAATGTTAAACACTATGAATACTTTTCTAAATAAAAAGAAAAATTAAGAGTACATATATACGTAATAGCTGAAAATATTGTAATAAAAATTAATCAATATATTTGATTGAAAATTGAAATAACATTCTGTATAGAATTGTTACCATTATTATTACTTTAATATTGTTATTAATATAACTAAAATTTTCCTTGCAATTCAGATTCATAATAATTTCATTTCTTTTTATGCATATACAGGCTTGTACGTCTAGTAACCTTTCGATGTCCCTAAACATTCATAATTAAAAGAAAAAGAGTACGAAAGGAATTGTTTACATTGATCTAATTGATCTAATATTTTCTTATAATGTAATAGATACCTGAATTTATATTTTGAAATTTCTTTCACAATCCAAACTATCGTATGTATCATTTTACATAACATTTATTAATAAAATTACTTATTTAAAAAATTTATATCATGTATGTTTACTCTGAATATTTTTGATACTTTGTTTCGATACCTTTTGTTTAAGCTTTTCTTCTCCCTCATTTTTTTTTTTTTTTTTTTTTTTAATACAAAATTTCCATCTATATTATATAATGTACAATTTTTAACAAATATTTTTTGTCGATGCAAATGTGGTGATTTATGAGAACAGAGATCATAAGACAGATTCATATTATAAGTTTTCTAAAATTTTGCACATTTCAAATATAAAGTATTTCTTTAAAAGACTGTAACTCATTTTTAATATGAGAAATGGTACTAAACACTCCAGCCAGTATATACATGTATCCATTCTAGTTTGTGATCATCGAGGAAACTTAAGCACTACCCCCCTTAACAACGACGATTACCAGATGATCCTCCTTAAGTCCCTCTTCACTGAGGCTTGGACAGGTTCGTTTTAATAGTTCTGTAGAGAATGTACAAGGTGGAAATGCATAAAGCACCCCAGTTCCCTCTGTATCTTTGTTAAGCAATGAAATGACACCAGCTGCTTCCTTTTGTTTTAAATATGATACTAAGTTGCGTAAGGGCCTGGTTTGAACATTAGCATCATCTGTAGATATAACTGTACTTGAACCAGCCAGTCCTAGGAAAATAGCATGTGAACTAGAAGTTTGAATTCTCTTTGACACATCATCTAATTTTGGTTGATCCAAACGTAATCTTTGTGTAATTCTCAACATATGTTTTCCATCTTCATCTTTCATCAAGGCCTCGATTATTTCTGTGTCACCATCAGTTAAATGGAACTTAGCTGGAAATAGAGAATTCTTTAAGATTAGTGCTCCTTGCCATATTGCTATTGATTTCCTTGCCACTTCAGGCAATGTTCGAGAAGTAGACAGCATTCCACTACGAGTATTCTCTGAATCGGAATCAGAGTCAATTTGCCTTCTACGAGGAGATCTTGATCTTGATCTATCTACACCAGGTTCTCTCGATAAAGATCGACGTAAGCTTCTTGGTGTTTCATACTCTAATTCTGGAGGCGGTCTGCGGCTAGACCAATCGGCTTCTTCTCTCATATAATTTTCTGGATAAGTCCCGCGATAACCCCCTCTTCCTCCGCCCCTTCTTTCATGCCAAGGTGCAGATCCCCTACCTCGGAATCCTCTTGGTCCATAACCAAAATCACTATCTGGCCCGTAAGGATCGTAAGGAGGTTCATAATCTACTGGTCTTGGTCTAAACTCTCCACTTTCTTCTGGGTAGGGTCTTGGTTTATATCCAAATCCAGGAGTCACATCTGCAAAATCGACTCTCAGCCTCCTATCTGGACCACCTAGAGGAAATCCTCTCATTTCTTTTACAGCAGCCTGTGCTGCATCAATTGAATCATATAAGATATAAGCATTACTATCGCCTTTGATATAATCAATCTTTTTTATTGCCCCAAATCGATCAAATTCTCTTTCTAGCTGTGGTACAGAAGTCCATGGTCCTAAACCACCAACCCAAATTCTTGTGGTAGGTGTAGCTTTCCCATATCCAATTTTACATTGGAATTTTCCTATATATTGTCCAGAGAGTTCAACTTTACATCTATGTGCCATATCCAATGTCTGAAATCTGACAAAAGCATAAGCATTTCCTGTACCTGGCGGAGGTCTTTTAATATCAATATCATCAACAATTCCATATTTACTAAAGATACGTCTTAATTCGTCTTCTGTAATGTTGATCTCTAAGTTCCCTGCGAAAAGTGTTCTTGTCGCTAGTGGGTCATCTTCTGGAGAAACATGATGTAAATAATTGGGAAATTTATCTTTTTTATTCTCCACGCGTTCAAATCCATGAACTGGATGTCGAATCATCATATGCCTTGGAGGACCATAATGGTGAGGTGGACCAGGATGAACATGGGGTGGGCCATGATGAATTGGTGGTCGAACAAATTCATGATGAGGAGGAGGGATTGCTTCCCGCCTCATTTCTCTGTGCGGTGGAGGCAAACCAACTGGAGGTCCATAAACTCTTTCATATCTTTCTAAAGGTCTATGTCTATCTGTTGGACCAGGACTTCTGGCATAGTATCTTTCATAATCAGGGGGCGTGATCGATCTTGGACGACGGTAGGTATCAGGTCTTTCATAAACTGGTTCAACAAGTGCTACCTTGTCATACATAATGATTCTTGGTTTTGCATGCTTTGCATCTCTAGCATCTTCTGAACTTCTGAAGCAAACATATGCGACACGTTCATCTAATTCATGAGAAATTCTAATAGAAAAATCTCCGAACTTCTTATATTCTCTATAAAGAGTATCTTTTATCACTTCGTCACTTGCTTTTGGGTGAATTGAACTGATACAAAGCACTTTATAACTATATGGACGCTCTGGTGGTAATTCTCTGGGTGCTCTTAAATAATCATCTCTATGGGAGCTTGATTCTACGTAACGAGCATGAGAGGAGGCACGCGTTGGAGGACTGGGACTTCTTGCACCTCTACTACGTCGACGAATTCTTTCAGGAGTTATTCGCTCATCACTGGAATCATCATATCTGCAAATTAATTAAAACAGTTCTATTATAACTGAAATACTTTTTGTTATATCGTAAAAAACAAAAAATTTCAACGATTTACTATATACATATGTACTTGTTACCTCTAGGTAATGTTATATACCATCTCTAAGTCTATATATCTAAGTATCTATTCTAGTAAAGAAATATAAAGTAAAATAATACACACTTCGTATAAATTTCTAAAAATAGAGTTTAGTATATTATGAAAAATTTTTACCGTCCCATCGATGATCTACTTCTCTTGACGCGCGGAGGAGTGTCACGACTAGAGCTCCTTTTCATATTGTTGCGGATTTTAACCGTGATCTTATGTCGATCGTCACGCGGAATCCCAATCATCAACGCTGTTTAACACGGCAGAGCCGAACAAATGGCGAAGGAAAAACAAAGGAACAATAATTACACAAAGATTACTCGGCTTGAATCAAGCCGTCATTCACGAAGTCTTTATCCTCCTCAATGAGCACAAAATGGCGACTTTCCTCTTTCCTTACTTAACTTCCGGAATTTCCTAGTAAGCTAAAAGGAATTCCATAGAAATTTAATCAAATATTTAAGCTCTGCATTTCTTCAAATCTCTTAATCTCTTTTAACTCGGTTTATTCTTTCCAAATTATATTTGTTTTGATTTCTCTCTCTCTCTCTCTCTCTCTCTTTCTCTGTTTCTATATATATATATATATATATATATATATATATATATATATATATATATATATGCTACTACTTGCATGTAAAAACTATTGATTCGCAAATTGATGTGCAAGTAGTACGTTTCCGTCGACGAAACGAGATGATCCGCTCAACATGTATTGAAGATACAGCTACGCGCTTTTCTTTCTAGAGGGCATTCCAAACATATCAGTAGTTTTACTATTTCACGAGAGAGTGCATTCTATAAGAAATTTGATTGGTTGTATAAAATATGGAATAGATAATTTTATTTTTTTCTATTCTATTTTATTTTGGAAATAAGTAGAAATAAATGAATTCAAATCGCGTATCTATATCGTTATAAAGATGTTATAGTTTCGAATTTGAAAAAAGATTTTTACTCGTTTAAGGGGTAATTCTTTTTCATAAATGTTAATGCTATAAGTAGTAAGTAATTTATTGCATTATCCGTACATTTGAATGTTTTCAGGTACAATATATAACACATTTTAATGCGCTATAAATAAAAAAAAGATTAATAAAATATATGATATAATTGTTTTACATTCTAAGTAAATATATTTTGACGTAATTGTCCTTAAAAATATGTGAAAGGTGCGAGATTATTTAAGGTCGTTTGATAATAATTTCTGACAGTATGAAAATATTATTATAGTTGTGCATCAATTCATCTATATATTATTGCTAATTCTGTATAGGTTTTATATGAATCTAATCTGACTTAGTTTTGCTAAGATTATTATTGAATTATTAAAGACTTCCGAATAAGAAATATTCTTAAGCATTTTGTTTTCATTTTGGAACTCTGCAAGTAGAAAGTTCTGTAAGAATGATTTGTAAACTATGATCTATTAATTGTAAAGGGTGTATAAAAATTATGCGTAAAGATCACCAGTGGAAGATGAGGTGCATCGATCGGCACATCATTAAGAAATGTTATTGCATTTTAAAAAAATATAGTTTACATGGTTTACATCTCCACTTCTAAAGAAAAGCTAATAACATCAAATAGTACCTCCTTCAGTTCCATTCAATATTTGTTTGAAAAGTTTTTCTATACAGTGATGGACGAAATACAATGAAAGCAAAAAGATTTTACCTTAAAATTCAAGCTGCAGGACAATTTTTCACTGAACGTTCCTTACAAATGTCCACCGAGCTGAAGTTGTATCGATCTTTATACATAATATTTATACATTCTGTGTATATTTATAAAAGGTTCGGAAAAGCCCAACATAAAAGTTTTCAAGAAAATGTAGAAGATGACATGACAAATAAGGGAATTGTATTAAATATATGAGAAGTACATAAAGAAAACATGGTCAATTTCTTACGCCTTTATAAAAAGAGAAAGGTAATAAATATATTATATACATTTGTAACACGCTTGAATTACATAAGAAATGGAAATAGGTATCGATTAATTATAGTTATGATTAATTATAACAGTTTATTTTTTCTTTCTATCATAAACTGTTGTACTTTTCTGTCGAACTCTTGTCTGTTAAATTTATATTCTTGCGCTATGTCTGGCATTAAAGGATCATCAGGGTTTGGATTTCCCAATAGACATTTTACAGCATCCAGAAGATTTTTTATTCCGATAGTTGGATTCCAGTTACCTTTTGGTGGCATGTTTAAAAGATCCATACAAATTCGGCCATTATTATCAATATTTGGATGATAAATAGGTGTTTGAAATGTAATCCTTGGAGGTTCAAATGGATATTGTTCAGAAATATCTATGGACAATTGAAAAACGTGTCCACTATATGGGCTTCCAATTGGTCCAATAATTGTTGCAACAAGGTTTTCAAAATTTTCAGACCGTGGATAACAAGAAACACCTTCGACAGGATTTTGACAAAGTTTTTCAAATTCACGTTTTAATCTGATAGATTTCTGCATTATGCCACCATTAATAGGAATAAGCAGATCTCTGAATGTAAGTTAAACAATAAGCTAAATATAATTTAATCTAAACAAACAAAAGAGACAATATAACATTAATTTTAAATAAAACTATTATTATATAATTGTTGTTTATTTATAATTGTAATACGTAAATATTACACAAATAGAATTTTCAATTGTCGAATGACCTTTTCGTTTCTTGTATTGATAGTATTATTATAATTAATCGACAATGCTTCCCTTCTTTTTTCAAAATTACATTTCTCTGAATAACGAATAAATTAATTGTATGTACCTGAATCAATTATTATTTGTACCTTTTGCCCAATTTTTTATCATTACTTCGTTATTTTATATATTGACTTAATACATTCTACTTGCACATACTCTTTACCCGTTCAAGTTAAATTCAAATTTTGTCTTCCGATTGCTTTAGATATAATTATATCGTACTAATTTTTCATAAAGTTACCTGTTAATGTAACATAACTTTTGCTTAAAAATTATGAACGTTGAATTGTTTTCAAACTAGTTGTAAATAGATGTATCTTTCAAATATTGCGAGTACTTGGTCTAACAGATCCAGCTGGAAAAGGTAAATAAAGTTACGTAGTCAAAATCTAGGGGAAAATCTGAGATGTTATAAAATAGTACATATATATTTTCCCGAAGATTAGGTGGAAAGTGAAATGTCGAAAATATAGCTGTGTCGTTTAATTAAATATACTTATACCGTTTAGCAGATTTTTTTCAGTGATATAAAATATCCCTAAAAATTATTATTCACTAGCGACTATTAAGCAATATTTGGAGTGTTTACAAATTAATTTTTATTCACGTGTATATTCAATTTTTGTATATATATAATTGTATATATATATAAAAATGGATATTGCATTAAATTAAACCATCTTTAAATACGAAATACGGTGATAGCATCACTTGTCAGTATGTATAGGGAATTCGGTTTTAATGTTATAACGGATGTGTAGATGGAACGTAAATAATGTTTGTTTAGAGAAAGTGATTTGAATCTATACATCATTTCTTTAATAATTACGTATGGATAATGTATAAATATTATGTAATTGTGGATATTTATAATATCATATATGCATATTCAAAGTAACAGAAGAAATATATATATATATATATATATATATATATATATATATAGAGAGAGAGAGAGAGAGAGAGATTTGACAAAATATTTAAGGGGTTCGTCTATAAGTACCAGGTAGAGTAAGACGAAAATAAAAAAGTAAAAAAGTTGCGTTTGAGTTTCTACGTATTGGTTATTTACATAACATTATTTTATTACATACGTATATACAAAATTGTGCCTGAGGTCCGGCAAGTTCATTATGCAGACGAAAACGGAGCAATGTTAATTCTGAAGAGGGACGTCTCACGATGACTGCCAGATTGGTCTAGGTGGAGGGGTTTTCGAAATACCGAAGTTTATCCTTTGTTTTTTAAATGGAATTATACACATTTTTATACACCGTTCGATACATCTTTCAACTGCCTACAAAAAAGTATTAAACTATTTTGTCTGACGAGTATGCGAAAATGCTTGG
The DNA here is from genome assembly GCF_011952205.1 of Bombus bifarius. Classification (NCBI taxonomy): domain Eukaryota; kingdom Metazoa; phylum Arthropoda; class Insecta; order Hymenoptera; family Apidae; genus Bombus; species Bombus bifarius. The sequence goes on along the minus strand of NW_022884550.1, from coordinate 442,186 downwards.
TTTAAGGGATATTTCAATGTTAATTTCAGCAAATCGAGTGTACGAAAGACAAGGAAACATAAGCATAAAATCCTTGTCTTATATCTTTCCTTGTTTTTTTCCTTGTATGATCAGTTCTACAAGATTGAAGATAAAATGTCATTTGAATTAATCATCTGTCGACCCTTTTAAAGTGCCTTGGTACTTTTCTGTCGAGAATTGAAAGCTGCATCGAATGGCGTATAAGAAAAATGTGTAGTTCTATTAAAAAAAAAAAAAAAAATGTCACCTTGAAATCTCGAAGGTATTGCCACCGAGATAAAATGTTCGCCTTGAAACAATATGAGTTTGATTTGAAACGCTTCCTCGAATGATATACAGGTACACAGGTACGCAGTAATATACAATAGTTTTGGAGATATTTGCGTGGATCGATTAAAACGAGACACCCTGTATAATACATTATGATAGCACTCGTATTACATTCAAATATATTATCGGTTACGAGCGTTAACTTTAGAACATTGGCAGCGTCGATAACCCTTGCACAATTTATCATTGAGAATATTATTGTCATATAAGCTGATAACGCTGTAAATAATTATGCATCAAGCGTTGTCCGTAATGTTATGTTACAATGTAATCTGTAATCATTGGACCGCAGATATTTATACATTCATTTGGAGTTTTATGCGAAAGTACAAGTTGCATAGAATGCAGACGATACGAAAAAATATATGAAATATCCAAGGTATAGGTGCTCTCTATAATACTTGATGTGCGAAACAATTTTTAACAGCAACGTCTTATTCTTTCAATTATATTCTTAAACATGGGAATTTACATAAAAATCTGTAGTCTAGTAATCGCTGTTTGTTGTAGTCACTTGGAGATTGTTAGACACTTTAAGATAGAAAGTAATGTTCTCAATAGTTCGAGACGGAAATCGTTCTACTTTTAGAACAGAGAAGAAAATGGAAGAATTATTATCAAATTGAGATTGCTTTCAAATGAGTTATAACGCAAATTTAATGTTGTTACATTTCGTCCGACTGCTTTCGCTATAGAGATAAGTTAATATCAAGAAGTTGCACGGATTTATATAGACCAGTTTACACGAGTTTATATAAGACTACGCGTAAACAGATTTGCCGCAGTCTGTTCACTGAGACGGCGTCGGATAGAAGTTACGCTATAGTTAGCAGTTGCAAAACATGACTTCGAAGAGCGATTCTTTCGATTCTAACTGCATGACATTGACGAGATTCGTACTGTCCGAGCAACGAAAAATAAAAGACGCTACGGGAGATTTAACTCAGCTTCTCAACAGCATACAAACTGCTGTAAAAGCGGTCAGTTCGGTAGTTAGGAAAGCCGGTATTGCCAATATGTGAGTATTTGTTATATATACATGTTTATTTGTCAATCATTTTTCCCAGTCTAATATGTTTTTGCATAAATTCATAACGTTACAGTAATACGTTTCCTATATGAACAATAACTAGGGCTTGGATTAGGTGCGTTGGATCATAGAAGAGGGATTCGCAATATCGTTGTACGTAGGAGATCCTCTAGATTGATTAATACAAAGCCCGATATGATCTTGTCTTCGAGCAACAGTTTGTTTCGTATTGTGGTGGTTGCTTACCTACCACGAGAGAGATTGCTCGAAGCGAGCAGGTCCAGTTTCGATGAAAGCGCGCGAACGCGTCGCATCATGGATCGTGTGAGTCGTTTGACGAATAGTTAAATACGGATTAATAACGACTCTATCCGTTTGCCAGGATATCGTTGATCCAAGTAACGTTCTAGTGTCATGAAGTGGCTATAATTCGAAAACAGTATCGCCATATCGGCCATATCTTTGTATCAACTTTTAGTTTGAACTGTCGTTTTAGTCCGCTGGATCGGCCCCCGCTGTATACTTGCCGCTGTGTTCCGATTCATCCTATTTACACGTATATATGGTCGATACATTGTTGAGAAATCTGAATATCGACGGTGATATCGATCGTTTGATCTTATAGATCGTAGATTCTTAATTTAAAGAAGCGTCCATTCGTCCAGTTGTTCGCTCTTTTCTACAAGTCTCCTTTTCTTACGGTGCATTGAAAATTTCTCCTTGATTATCATCTTCTGATTTGAAATTTTCAATCCTTCTGCAAAACTAATATCCATATTACGAATAGTTGTTACCTAATAGTTAATAATCGTAATCGATCAATAGTTGTAATAATTATTTTATAACGAAACAAAGACGATCGACAAATAATCGATCGTGTTGCGTTTGTTCATTGGCTTTGTTCAATAGCTTGAAACTCATGAACGATAAGCGTTATTTGTTGGAATATTCGCACAGCCGCTAGATTCTGACGAGACGCTTTACGCGCCTCATTTACGATTCGTCAAATCGGTCGTTTCATAATGAAATATTATAATTTACGAATTTACACGGTATGTACACGTACGAAATATGTAGTCACTCGATTAGTCGAGCATTTTTAGGAAGAGAAGCTTCACCTAGTCCCAATCTTAATCTTTATACTTTCCTCTTTTTAATGACACTTTATTCGAACAGGTATGGCATAGCCGGAACTCAAAACGTCCAGGGGGAAGACGTGAAAAAGTTGGATGTATTGAGCAACGAGATGTTCGTGAATATGTTGACATCCTCTTACACAACCTGCGTACTCGTAAGCGAAGAAAATACGAACGCGATCGAAGTGGAAACCGAAGCGAGCGGAAAATATATCGTGTGCTTCGATCCGTTGGATGGATCATCCAATATCGATTGTTTGGTATCGATTGGTTCTATATTCGCAATCTTTAAGAAACCGAACGAATCGAGACCGTCTATGGAGGCGAATGCTCTTCAACCTGGTAAAAATTTGCTCGCCGCTGGATACGCGATCTATGGTTCGGCAACTATGATGGTACTCTCGACTGGCCATGGAGTCAACGGTTTTACCTACGACCCAGCGATCGGAGAATTTATTTTGACGGAAAAAGATCTACGCATACCTCCCAGAGGAAATATCTACTGGTATCTAGCTTTGTTATTATATTTATTTATAATGGCGTTTTACGCATCGTAGCGTATGTAATGCACGACAAGGCTGGTAACGATGATTTTAGCATCAACGAAGGATACGAGACTACCTGGGACACAGCCATCAAGGAATATATACATTCGAAGAAATATCCTGAGAATGGGAAACCATACAGCGCAAGGTATGTGGGCTCTATGGTTGCTGATGTGCACAGGACGATAAAGTATGGAGGAATATTTCTTTATCCGGCAACGAAAACTCATCCTACCGGCAAGGTATAAAACAGCCACATTTCTCCTTCGACGTTATTAACATTTGTCTTTATTATATTATGTTATAAATACATATACGCATGTGCTGCATATAATCATTTTCGAAACTATTATTCGTAGCTGCGCCTTTTGTACGAATGTATTCCGATGGCGTACTTGGTAAAACAAGCCGGCGGTATGGCAACAAACGGAGAGATTGATATTTTGGAGATCGTGCCCGAGAAGATCCACCAAAGATCCGCGATATTTTTGGGATCACAGGAAGATGTGCAAGAAGTCTTACAGTTTATTAAAAAACACAAAAAATAGTGTACAGCGGGGAAGAGAGTAGTCGAACGAAGAGATAGTTTTCGGAGCTTTTATTGTAAGATAAAACTTGCCTACACGTTCTAAGTATACGTATTTTAGAAATCAAAATTTGGAGCTGCATTGTCTTATTGGTGCAACGAACGTCGTGTCGTTAGCCGAATTTTGACTCTGTCATTCGTTGAATGTCCACGTTTACCTGCTTTGAAAAAGCAACGTTGATGTATGTAATTGTTCAGTATCTGTATCCTTCGTTACTCGTGGATCCTGCGGTAGCAGCCTGTGTCCTTGGAGCAGATCCCGAAGCCGGATAAGTTGCCGTCCCCTCGTATCGTACCATTGGCCGATAGCCACCACCGTCGGCAACGTAGTCGACGATTTGTGTTCTACCATCTGGCAATAGCACGTGATAAGTTCCAGTTGCTTCATTGTCCTTTCGTGACTCGTGGTGGCCAAAGTTTAAGCCAGCTACTGCGTCCTCCACTTCGTACGAAAATTCGTAATTCGCAGAATCCTGCGAAGACGAAGAAAGATGGTGGAGCGGGGGGGGGGGACGGGGGAAAGAAAAGTATTTATCCAGACTGTAGATGAAATTATCGTGGTATGCTTTTACGCGACGAGCGTGATAATAATAATTCGATAAGGCAAATTTTTATCGTATTGCGTAAATTTTAGTAGTACGAAATTACGAATGTAAAAATACGAAACTACGAATATCGGTGAGATAAATTAAAGAGAACAAATTTTTTCGTGAAAAGAACTCGAGCGAAAGAGAAGAAAGGAAACGTTGGTGCTACTTACACCGGCCCATTCGTCCGGATGACCAGCAGCAGGAGCTGGTCGCGCTCCAGTCGCTGTAGGCGGAAGATAGGCAGGTCCTTGAGGTTCGCTCAAAATTCCTACCAACGTCATCGTTAAGAGAAATGCCTATGTAGGGGGAAAAAATGTTTTACGCCTTTCAGCTCTTTGAAATAATTAGCAAAGATAAAACTATCGCGAGTTATTCGTTTAAATATATTTACAGAGACGAATGTGTTTTATTACAACGGGATCGACGTTGTATTTATCATGGTTGCAAGACTATGGATTCTATTATTTTATCAGCGATATAGTTGAAAAGAAAAGACGGGAGAGAGGAAATTCGTAAGGAGAATTATGAATCGCGCAAAGAACAAACCTTCGGAATCATTAGCAACTTGGCACGAGTGCTGCGTGTCTTGGCTGAAATAAAATAGCTTAATGTTACGAAGCCGGTGGATTTTATAGCACGTTCGAGGTGCGGGTGCGACGAAACGGAGATGAAATCACGGCGATTTGGGGGAACTTTAATACGAATCCATGCCTATAATTGTAGTTAATAATAAAACCGCATTGGCAATCCGGCTATACAGCGGTAATCGCTAATTTGATGCGCTCGTAACAGTTCCTGAATCGTTCAAATTTTCACCACTCTCGGTATGGAATTAGTCAAATTACCTTCTGCTTGCGAAAGATTCTTTAAAATCAGAATTCGTTACATAAATAATATGTTTATCGTTGTAGAAATCGGATCGGAGGCGCAATGCTGCGGTTAAACATGATCGATGAGTTCGGGCTGACGAATTAAAGAAACGAAAGAAAGTTATTCAAGGACTTTTTCTTACACGGTATACTTTTTGTTTACATCTATCGTAGTTTCCTTGTATCTTTTACACGTACGATATAACGTAGGTACAAGCTTTTCACGTTGTGAATACGTATCGTGATATCAAACGCTGTTTATACAATGCGCGACAGTCTTTTAAGTCCAATACGTATGCACTATACATATAAAAGTGAAAACCTGGTGAGAAACTCGTTCGATTCCCTATCGGGTTATTAATTTAACCCGATGGATCTAATACATACAGGAGCATATAAAACTTGCTGGTTTCTTTAGTCACGTTCGATAATCTTGTGCGCATTCGCGTAAAACCGAGTTAAACGTAATTATATGTGTCAATAATAATGATAATAATGATAATGATAATGATAATGATAATAATAATAATAATAATAATAATAATAATAATAATAATAATAATAATGAGAATAATAATAATAATGAGAACAATAATAATAATAATAATATATAATATCGTGGTACTCGGAAGTTTAAACATCTATAATACTGTTGCGTTTCTTTTCGACGTCCGTAGAGTCCAGATCGTTTCCAAGGCTGCCGACTCGTCCTCTGAGACCGATTCCAGTTCCAACCTGGCCCGTAGCCTTCAATTTCTCTTGCATTTGCGCCAGCATGTCCTGCATTCTTCGTATCTGCGAAGGTAAGATTTTAGAAATAATTCTAGGAACCGTTTACAAACGGCGAAGTAGGAAAATGATGGATGCACTTTGTTCAATCACGAAATACGTGATCACTGGCGCAAATATGCAATTGCTTTTATGAAAACGTCTCGGAAACAGCGATCTTTTGCCAGCCGGCATGATCTTTGGAGTTGTTGCGTTACTTTGGGGTTGTTCGAAGAATATCGTCGATAAACGTGGACCAAAAACATGGACGTCGCTAAAGTACGCTAAAACTAGGAAATTCGGTAAAATGCCGGGCTTGAGAATTTTCCTATTTTTTACGATTACCGGAAACATGTTACATACATACGACTTGTGTCTTTGCACAAATTAACGTCGTTTTTTATTCAAACAGATACATAATCGTTTATACGGATCTGTTTGTTTTAATCGATATCGTTTGAATCGTAACGATGCCTCTTACCTCTTCGTCTTTCTGCAGGAGTAGCCTGTCGGTATCGGATATACTGTTCTCAAAATGCGGGCCCGAATCTCTTTTCAGCTTACTGTGGACGAGAGAAAATAAAATTATGCGTTTGTTGGCGGAATTGGGCTGTGTCGATTACGTTCGATCGATGGCACGTTCGATCAATAAAATCGAAAGAGGAAAGTGAAACGCAGGGTGTCTCGGCTGAATCGGATCAGACCTGAATATCCCGAATGAAAGAATGCCCGCGTTCAAATAGTCTCACATTATCCTGAGAAGCTTTTTCTCATTCGTCCGAGACACCTTGTATACTACGAAGAGACTAGTATGGAAAGACGATGGAGAAACGATGGAAAAAAGGTTGGGAAAACGACGAAAGAGAGAAAAAATACGTAAAAGGGAAAAGATATACACGGACGTACGTACATCTAGAGAGAAGTATACCTACTGAAATGCAATACTTATTTACATGCGTAAATACCTCCGTTCCCGGATGGCCTGCTGTGAAATTTGAGAAATGCATTGCGCCCGGAAATTCTCGTAATGCACGTCCTGTGTCACGTCTTTCAGATCTTGCATGTGCGTGGATATCAGCATCGTTCTTAATTTCACGAAATCGCTGTGCTTCGGATTCTCCACTGCGGCCGATCGAAAGTCAAACGTTAATGTCCTGTTTGAACGATTACTCGACGCCACTATCGTCTCGACTATGTTTTTCTGTATTCGTAAAAGAGCGCGTTAAAAATGACAATTGTTGCGCCTGCTTGCGAACGAGATCTCTCGAAGGCAGAGAAACTGTTGTTAGCGCTTGTCCGAGATGCGAAGTTGGAGAAGTTGAGACTTTTCGCTCGCAAGGTGATGCAGAAATGGCCATTTTTGAAACATCGGCCAGCTTGGAAAATCCGAGATCTAGTTACCTTCTACCACTCCCCAGGGATATTGGCGACCGCGGACCTTCTTGCCCGCGACTTCCAGCACCGTCGAGCTGCCGACCACGGCAAACGGGATGCACGCTTTGAGCTCTTTGTCCTGTTGCTTAAATTCCTCGTCCTCGTCGCTGTCGCAGTCCGGAAATTGATATATCTAGGCGCAAAACGTCTTTTCACGTTGATTGCCTGCTTCTCTTCCCCTGCTCTCTCCCTCCCTCTCTCTCTCTCTCTCTCTCTCTCTCACTCTCTCTCTCTCTCTCTCTCTCTCTCTCGTTCTTTCTCTACTTTAGCATGCAGGTTCGTTAAATAAGAGGAAAATTACAGGAACGACGGATACTACCTGAATCTCGTGCTCTTCGATGTCAGCGAGTATTCGATCCTTCAACATTTTCACCTCGTAGGTCGTTAACGTATCTGCCTTTGCAATTACGGGGACCACGTTTACCTTACGGTGCAATCGTTTCAATACTTCCAGATCGATTTGTCTGAGTCTACGAAGGAGGAAAGGTGGTAGTAAGGGAACAGAGGAGGCGATACAGTGTCAGATATAGATAGATGCTCGGATATACCCGTGTCCATAAGGAGGTATGAAGTATAAACAGCAATGTACTCGATTGTCTTGGATGTTCTTCCTATTTAATCCGCTCTCGTCCGTAAAATATTGTCGAAACTGTTCGTCGATATAGGCTGAGCACGCTTTCCAAGTGTCTTCGCAGTTTACCGCATCGCCAAATCCTGAATACAAATTCGTGGTTTTGTAGCGCGTGTGGAAATTTCGTGACATTTTCCTGGCCAGACAACTCTCGCGTAACACGTTTAAATTAAACTCGCCTATTTCACGTCATATCGTATCATATCGACGTCATAGTGTGCAAGTTGGACGTTTTTTTATCCGTTTCTTCGACACGTGGCTCTCTTTTCGATGCAATTGGTAACGGAACGTGGCTCTTTGTAACACAATTAATAATATAACGGAACGATGTATAAATAATTTAGTGGAATGCGGGAGTAATGCGATTATGTAACGACACCTCGTTCAGATAATAATATCGTAGGCGACTGTTAACGTGTGATGCGAGAGTTAGGCTACGGTTACAATGGATGCGTATTCCGATGAATTGACATTCTGATGAACTCGATACGTCAATGAAATCGAACATATACATAGAGAGAGAGAGAGAGAGAGAGAGAGAGAGAGAGATTTTTACGAGTGCACGCGTCGCGGTATTCGGACGTTACGTTGTTTGGAACGCCAGTCAGCCCGAATACGCGTCCACTAAAACCGCGACCTTTGGCAAAACTTTTTTCGACCGTATATAAAGTACTAAATGAAACTATACCAGGTGTGTCGACGATCGTTAAACGTAGCCTGACTCCACGTTCTTCGATGTCCATTGTCTTCTTTTCTATCGTTGTTGTCTTTTCAATGCGTTCTAGAAAGGACTAGTTTTGGCAATGATCGTCGAACGTGCGACTTAGTATGTTTGTACGTATAGTACCAACCAGCGGCATCGAGGATTCGTCGGTCTTTGTAAAGATCACCGAGGAACAGACTGTTTATCAGAGTAGACTTGCCGAGGCCACTTTCTCCTAACACCATCAGGGTGAACTCGAATCCTCTTTTAACCGATTTTCTGTGCACTTGCTCGGGCAACGTCGCGAATCCGATATAGTCCCTGTCTTGATGAATCAGACGAAACGATTAGACGATTAGACGATTAACAATTTGCTCGAGACGTCGTTCGCTTTTGGCTCGTCTCCCGTCTTCTCGTTTTTCATTGTCCTGCTTCTCGTTTTCGTCTCACCCTTGTCCCTTTTTCCAGAGTCTCGTCTCTCGAAAGAAGAAAGAAAGACGAGAGAAAGAAGGCGAGGAAAGAAAGAAGGAAAGAAAGAAAGAAAGAAAGAAAGAAAGAAAGAAAGAAAGAAAGAAAGAGAGAAGAAAAGACGCTTGCATACGTACCACCGGACATATTAGCAACGCGCGACGGCACTTTGATAAGCGTCGGACAAGAAGCGTCGAATGGGCGATAAAACAGCACTGGAACACTGCACTGGAAACGCGAACGAGGGTAGATCGCTAGCTACTGTTTTGCCCTCAGGATCGCGCTGCGCTGGCGCACTGACGGCCACCGATCAATAACGTGCTCGCTAGTTCAGTTCCTGCTTCGTTTCCTGTCTGCTCTGCTCGCAAGACGCAACTGCCTCGCAACGTACACGACGGTACGCCTGTTTTCATACAGACTTTTATTTCGCTACAGCTACGTAAACCTATAAGTTGTCCGCGTTCGCTTTCTATTCCTTTCGTTCGCTTGGCAAATCGAACAGAGAAAATACTCGTGCCGTCGATAAACAGCTAAACAGCGCGAATTTCGCTACGGAAGAAAATGTATCTTGTCTCGTTAAAATTGAGAACGCGCGAAGCGTATCGTTTTCCGTTAGTCGACCGTGCAAACTAACCGACGACTAAATACGGACGTACCAGCCTTTAAGCGGAATCGCAAACGAAACGGCAGAAAAAAGCAGTTTATCTTTCCCGTTATTTATCTTATCGATTGTATATCTCGTTTGTTTTGCGCGATTCTGAGAAATCGATTGGAATCGGGGCAGGCAACGAAATGCCGGCTGGAAGTAATGATCGATCGAAGGTTGGTCGAACGTTAACGAAGAGCAGCGGAGGATGCAGAGGAGGTTCGAAACGAGATTCGTAGCATGGGCGAGCGATCGTGAATGGTACGCGATCACGACTCGCGTAATTTCCGAGGAGGTCGTCGGGCTAGGATGTTTCTCGAGTTCCGGCGCCACGCCTCGGAGTCAACGTTCCCGTGGAAAAGGCGAGGAAGGAAGGGGCAAAACCCGGTGGCCGAAGGTGGGCGAACGTAGACGAAGATGCTCGTCGTGCGCGACTTTACGAATTGACAGTCCCGACACGTGGACGTCGCTCTTGTAATACTTGGAACACGAGACGAACCCATCCGGCTTATGTACCACGTTGTACCCGGGCCGTACTTGCCTCGCATTCTTCCTTCGCCCGCGGGACCCTGTTATCCACTGTTATCCGCCATCCATCGTCTAAGCTCGATTCCATTTTCTTCTCTCCCTGTATCGCTTACTTAACGGATTACGTTTTTTCCTCTATGCTTGTTACACGGTTGGGCAACATCGATTCGTTGAGCGCGTTGAACGCGGCGTCCAGAAGCATTTCGGTGTACATTTCTATCAACGGTTACCGCGGCGAAACCGCAGCGAAGATGCAACGGTTCGTATCTCGGACGTACGCGAAATCGATAGCTGGTCGCTGAATGCTAAAGGTCGCTTTCTTTCCTCGAGACCACCTTCTCGCCAGATACGCCTATTCGTATTTAAAAAGGGCGGATTTCATCTCGATCAATCGGTAGACGAATAAAGAAAAATTGACCCGCTGAATGAAATAAATATAACGGTGTACAAGTACTCTTTTCGTAGCCGGCGTACGTAAAAGATCCGTGCGATTTCATCAACAGTTGCATAGCGTTTCTCCCAAGTTTCCTAATATTCGATATTCCACGTGTATATTACGAAGGAAACACGTGGATAGAGCAGCGTATCCGTTACGATCCGATCCGATCCGTTACGTAACCGATGATACGGATACGAACGTGTGCCGAACCAACGATCTCTAACGTCGGACATTGCAAAGATCGTCGAAGGATGCGAAGAGAGCTAGAAAGATGAGAGAAAGCGAATCCGACTGTCTCTCGGTGTTGCGTCAACGTAATTGCAGCAGCGGTTAAGAGAGTCTCTTGTGAACTCGTCCGCGCGCGCGCGCGTTGCATCAGCATCGCGGATGCTGCAAATCGAAAATTATGCAGCGGCCATATCGCTGAACGATACGAATCGATCCTCTTTCTAGAGCGTTTTTCCAAATGAAAACGAAAGCGACACGTAGGACGGCGGCAGGCAACGAGGAAACACAGGGGAAGGTAGACGATCGAGTTTCCATCCAAATCGGTAAACGGTTTGTTCCAGATAGTTGCGAGCAATGGCGTTTATATATTATGATACGATACTAGATACGATAGGAATAGTAATAGCGCGTATCGGAATCAGTTACTAATGCATATGTATAACGTGTCCAAAAGTTTCCGGCCACTCGTGTTTCTCGATTTATACGAAGTCTCTGTTAAGCTCTAAGCGTTATATTTGAATGTCAACGTATCGGAATACTAATGGCAAGGAATTGGATTTTTCGAATTCGTTGTTTGAACTCGTCGCGTGTTTATCGTCGGATCGGACGTAGATACGCGAGCTTAAAATGCTGGAAATGACGAATCGACGCGATAGAAAGTCATTCGGTGGATAACGATTTCGGTAACACGGTGAATAACGCCGATAATTTCACGCCGATTGATGTAATAATCTTCCGTACGAAGGTGGTGTGGTACAACCAAAACGAAAGGGATTGAGGTACAAGAATTTACAACGGATTACTTCAACCGATCGTTGTAGATTAACAAAGCGTTTTTGGTCACCGATAGCCATTGCATACGAGAGAATTCTCTTTCGTCGTCAGTAACCATTATTCGTGATGGAATTTTGTTTTTGGTTGCTCGGCCCACCGACGGAACGATCAACTGCAGCGGATATAGCCGCTCTCCCCGCTTAAGGAAAGTTGTACGCAACAAACGAATAGAGGATCCGTGTTTGGCGTGCTTTGTCTGCGTACCGATTATCGGTAACCGTTGATAAAAATTTGCGATAGCGGCCGGAAGTAACAAAAAAGAAAGAAAAAAAAAGAAGAAAAGAAAAAAATCGGTTAAGCTAGCGTCTGTAAGGCTAGGAGGGTAGCTACGGAGTAAAAGAGAAGCGAGTGTTACATAAACGATCGTATCTCGGCGTTGTTTCGCATCGACCTTTAGGGCCGAAACGCGGATCGCGGATCGCGAATCACGGATCACGAGTCGCGCGAGGATTCACGAAGCGGAGGAATCACGAGTAACGAGAGTCGCGTTAGCGATGCAACGGCACGACGTTCTCCGACTTTCCTCGTTGTTCCTCGACAAGAGGCGTGTGCGCTATCTGGAATACCAATGTTACATAGACAGGACTTAACGTATCGTATTCTGCATAGCATTGTCTCGTTTCGACGAGTTCTTTGATCGCGCAACAGCGCTCGATTCGGCGGAAGCCGTTCGAAAACTTTGCCAGTTCCACGAAGGAAACTTTCTGTCCTGGAGGCGCTGCCGCGAACGCGACAGTAGTCGACCGAACGGTCTCGGCGCAACCCGTGGCTTTATATAATAAAAGAACCAGCCTCGCGTTCGCAGCCGTGTCGCGAATTACCGACACGCGAATTCTATCCTTACGCAACCATCGTACACGGTATTATTCTAGGTTAAATAATATTATGTCACGAGGAAAGCGTGCTTACTGTAATCGAACACGCGTAACGCGCTGCCTTCCATGAGATTCAACGAGTTTCCTTTCTCTCTCTCTCTCTCTCTCTCTCTTTAAATATCTCCTTCGTCATCCGTGCATCTTTATCACCGTGACGAACCGATTGGTCTTGATTTTAGGTCCAATGCGAACGAGCGTCTTTAGAAAAGACGGGGACGGAGCTGAAACTCGAGGTGGCACTCGTAGCGCGGACGATATCCTTCGAAAGCGACTCGACTTTATACGCCAAAGAAGTAGCGCGCTATAGCGAAAGAAAGGAAGAGATAAGCGAGGATGGCACAACTCCCTCGCTTCTGCGGCTGGTGCAATCGAGTTCTTTCGCATTGAGTAACGTCTGACGTAACTGCAGAACTGGAGAACGTGGAACCGGTTCGTCCGAATTTTGTCAAAATCGCGACGATGTAAAAAGTCGAAGATAGAACGATACGACGGACCTATCTTCGGCTTTGTGTCCGATTATCGTGCGTAAGAGACCCTCTAGACTCTCCACGATCGACGTACGATACGCGTCGTTTACCTGGAAACGCTCAAATATCTGGAAAAATACGAACGACACGGACAAATTTTGACCAGGCGATGCCCTTGACCTTGGTCCTAGGCGAAAGGTAAAGGCGACTATCGTTAGGATTTTTAAACGGATATCACGGTTTCTGAACGTTATCAAAATACAACAAACTCTTATCTCGCGCGTGCCGCCTGCATCAAGGTGACCCGATCTACACCACGCGTTGCTGTTATTGCTATGGTATCGCCGAAATGCAAGCTTTCCAACATTCCGAAAACGATCGGTCCACCGATTCGGCAGAGTGGTTTTCTTTCGTTCGTTTCTGTTACATCGCCCGGCTTCTTTTCCTACTGGTTCCTCCAAGTAGAGTGATCCTACTCTCGTGCATGATTTTACGCGTACGCGTACGTACATCTCGATACTTACGACGTCATTAATCGGGCCAGGGTTCTTTCGTAGGTAAGAGGTACACTGGAGCCCAAGTATCTCGTTATATGGATATCGTTGTTCGAGTTCGTAACCTGCCCTTATCCCGTTTCACGCTTCGTTCGTTGTGTATTTTAATTGCGTATTTCGTCGATCGCGGCCGCTAACGACCGTAAGAGATAGTTGACGCGACCTTGAATAAAAAAATAAAGAAGCAACAAAGAGGAAAACATCGATCGTTCCTTTAGATTTCGTGGATCGGACGTCTGCGTTGCGGAGGAATGCTAACGGCCGCGTGTACGCACACCTTTTCCGGGACAGCGCGAAGCGGTAAGCCCTTTGGGAATAATTCTTCCGCGTACACGAGGCCGTGGAAAACAAAACCCGATCACGTAGGTGCGCGCATGGGCGTGAGTATGCTCGCGACAACGTGTCCCGTTTTTGAAATCGCCCCTACGTGATCGAGGTAGATCCGCTTGAATTTCTCAGGAGGCAAGCGATTAGCAATCGGCCGTACGGAGACTCTGCCAAAGATTACCAACGAGTTACGGCCCGATATTCTTGTCTGTTTTTTAAATTTTACGTTGGATTCGGTCACCAACCGAATGCTAATTCGCCCCAACTTACATAACCAACACACGCGTAGCTGCGAAAGCTAATCAAATTTCATGGTTCTACGCTCGTTCCTCTCCTCCTCCTGCTGTTATTCTTATCGAAAGAATATACGACGAGTCGGAGCTTGGAACGCGAAATGAAAAGTCGTTCGATCGATTTAGTCGATTCGTTCGACCTGTGCTTCCAAATATCGTTAAAATATCCGAGAACGGCCATTCGGTCCCTCGTCGTTCTACGTTCTAGTATCGTTTATAGTATCGTTAGTTCGTAGCTTAACGTTACGGTTTGTATTCGTCTCTATTCGCGATTGAATCATTTAGTCGCTATTATAACGTTGGAACGCAGTTATCGCATTCGGTATTCGGCATCGATATTTCGTTGTTGAATCGGATGAAAGGAGATAGACAGAGTAAAACGTCGTTGTCCCGCAGGAGTGTAAATAGGATAAGAACATAAATACGCTGTATACGCGATTCTATATACGAATCTGTACGATTCGTTACCGAGTAATAGTTTACTCAAGTATCGAATAGAAAGAAAGACGGAAAAAGCAATCGGTTCGTATTAAAAGTTGCGTATTACAAACGCGAGGTTTTGCAGTAACGCGGTATTAAGATAGGAAAGGTTATCGTTGTAATATTTATTATTTATATATATATATATATTAATTATCGCGAGTCGTTCGCACAAAGTTATTTACTATATGGAAACGTTTATACTCGCTGGTTCGATAGATACGCGAGTATGTGTAGGTATGTGTAAACACGGTGTTTGCAGTTAAACGAGAAGAAGGACGAGAGAGGGCAGCACGCGTCCGATGTTTGCAACGTCTAGTCGATTCGAACGTTCCGATGCGTTTAAGGACTGCGAGCTTCGTGCGGTTCGACTTTCGAAGGTATACGTACATAACTCTGTGTATTTATATATGCATTTATGTCAGAGAATTTGAACACGGACGCGTACAAGCAAGCAAAGAGGCAAGGAGCGCACGAACGAGCGATCCCCGGCTTGGAATCGCTTGCGCAACGGCTCGAGCTCATACCGGGTACGAGCGGATGAACTTTTCCGTATTGGGAATGCTTATGAAATAATCTACGAGGAGGATCGGCCGCTTAAAGGTTCGTTCGCGTCTTTCACCGGCTTACAGGACTCGTAAGAAAAAGAGAAAGGATGAAATACTAAGTGGTTAGGTTGCTTCCGAGGACTTACGCCTTTCGTTTCGTTATCATTGCGAAGAATTAGAACGGGTCGAGATGGAAGAACTGTACGACACGGAAGTGGCAAGATGGCGCGTAGGATTTGAAAAATTGTTGGCGGGCAAATATTCCCGGTGGAATCGGAGTGGTTGCGGAATAGGTTATGTGCGTGGCGCGCGCGAGCTAAACCAATCGAGTTGCGCAAAAGATATGTGGTACGAGTGGACGCGAGAGGAAGACGGTACCGACAGCTCTATCGGGACGAAGAGGATCGCCAGAAGAAATTCTCAGTGGCGTAACGTCGACCTCCGTGTTCTCTCTACTCCCTCCTGTTCCAGACCGTTTTCCCTTTATACTCTGGATGCCGGGGTCCCGATATCGCTGCTCCATCGCGATGCGCTCGTGTGCCGTCGCCTTGGTCGTCGCTAACCGTTGCCGCCGTGCCGCCGTGCCGCCGTGCCACCGCGAGGAAACGAGACGAGCGGTTAGAAAAGAAAGGAGGGACCGGGACAGGATGAGAAAGGCGAGGAGAAGAGTTCTCCGAGAGTTCATCGCTTATTATGTAAGCAACGTAAGTAACGTAAGCGATCCAGGAGGGAGTGGAAGGTGCGGTAGGAGCGCGAACTCCGCGAAACGCTTATCGGCTTGACATTTTCTTCGTAAATACTAATAGGACGACGCCATTTTTCTAGCTACGGTAATTTCATTTTCTTACCTGCTCTTTGCTTCTAGCTGCGAACGTAAGTGCACGGGGATCGCTTGGATACACGGATACACGGACACACGGACACACGGACACACGGACACACGGATACACGGATCTACGCCGCGGTCTGCATCCGTGTTCTGTTTCCCCGTACGGAGCGCATCTTCTTTTCTGACTCGACGAAGAAATAGGAGAAGAGGAAAAAAGGAGCGTGGCTTGGCGGTGGATGGATCGTTTTTCGTTTCTTCTGGACAAAGTCGACCACCGTAGGTACGGTTCCTCCTTTTCGTGAGAAACTTTTCGGCCATGTCGCAAGCAGGGGGATGATGGTCGCGCGCGCGTAACCGGTATATCGACGTAGGTGCTCGATCCCGCCACGTTTCGTTCTCGTGCCTCCTTTTTTTTTTGTATTTCCAGTCGTTCCCTCTTCTTCGTTCTGCGCGCGTTCACGACTTCTTTTCCCCGCACGCTTTTTCTTTCTTTCTTTCTTTCTTTCTTTCTTTCTTTCTTTCTTTCTTTCTTTCTTTCTTTCTTTATTTTTTTTTCTTTCTTCCCTCGGCGTCTCTCGTCCATCCGGCTACGGACGGCCAGGTAGCCCGTCTTTTGCGGTCCTGATTTCCTCAACTTCTCCGCGACCGGGCGGATACCTTCGAAAAGCACGTATCTTACCCTCGCATGGCCATTGTTCGGACGAAAGCCGTCATTGTGCGAGCAAATCAAAGGGAGTTGGAGTGCGTTTTCCTTGCATCCCGTTACATGACCGAGTGAGCTCTTCGCATCCCGGGACGAAGACTCGGTCAATACGATTCGTATACGCGAGAAAGACAGCCAACGAGAACAAGGCGAGGGGGCGAAAAGGCAAAGAAGAACCTCGAAAAGAATCTGTGTAGGTCGTGGGAGGAGTCGTGGGAAAATCGTTGCCAGTCTCGTAAGACGTTTTCGAAACCGCTTAGCGCGGCTTATCGTTTCACGCGTAACGATGTTTGCCTCGAACCTCCGTCTTCCTTCCTCCTTCCTTCCTTCTCTGTCGTTATCGTTGTTTATCGTTGGGAAACGCGGATGCCGTAGATACTAACGATGTGACAACGATCTCGTAGTTGGAGGTAAACGCGTTGCAATCCGTTAAGATCGTAGCAAAGAAGCGTAGGTTTACCGGTAAGAAGTTTCATCGAAGACGAACGTGTCGGATCGAGGTTAGTTTACGCGTTTACCACTTACGTGGCTAAATATCCTATTTGTTAGAAAACATTATCGTGGTTATCGGTTATTTTCTCTATTCTTTCTCGATTGAATTTTTAGGAGAATAAGTTAAGCGTGGAAAAACAGTTACGCGAGCGTATACATTCGCGGCAGTGGTAAAATTATCAAATACAGATCGGTTTTGAAGCTAAGAATCGGTTTTAGCGGAGCATTTGGAACAGGTTTCGCGCGCCCTACAGCCTAATTTCCATACGAAACCGTATGTAAATGGATCTTCATTCATAGACGCGTGAAACGTGCCTCGGCCCCCCTTGCAAAAAGACGGATTTCCTGATTTTGTAAAGAACAGAAACGTCAGAGATAAAACTTCTGGCTCATGCCTCGATTGAAAGAACCTAGTAAATCGTGTCTCTATGCTGCAATCACGGATGAAAGGCGCTCGGATTTCGCGATTCTCTGTTCCTCCAACGACGCCGTTGGAACCGTTTCGGAACAACTCGACCCATCTAGGTAACCCGATGGAATTAGCACTCGCTTTAAAATCCAATTTTCCACGCTGTTTATCGATACGAAACGACGGATATCTCTTTTCTACGGCCAAACGACAGATATAATCGATCGACGCGTATTCCTCTTTCAACGAAAATATTTGCAAGTTTCGCGAGAAAGATACGTTGGAATATTCCGTTGGAAGAAATGCCTTCGCTGCTCGATAACGCTCAACGATAACGCTGCAATAAAAATAGTTGCGTCTGTCTAGGAACGCGTCTAGATTTTCCACTTAACGCGGAAACGACACGTACCTCGTTCAAATCTTTTCGGACGACGCCTCTCTCGCTTCGACGCCTCTCTGGTTTCTCGGACGTTTTTCGCATGCTCCGGTATCGCGGTGGCTGGAAAAATATAACGTAGCTCAACCAATACCGGAACCACGAAGACAGTTGGTTGGCAACGTGGACGAGGATCGACGCTTCGAGAGCAAACCATACGCGATAGGCCAAAGGCGGCAAACGCCGTTCGATCGACGAGTACGGACACCGAAAACCCGTTGTATCTCGTTTCTGCTCGTCGAGTACTGTACCATGGGGTCTTCGTATCAGAATGACGGAGAGGAGAGTTCGAGAAAAAGCGGTGCTGCGAAAAGTAGTACAGCTCGTTCCTCTTTCCCTCTACAACGATCCTCTTAGGGAAGAGGAGGGCCTTATTGCAAAGTGTAGATACGCGTATTTCGTGAAACTGGCGACAAAGGAACCTTTAATTTCGTTAGTATCGCGGAAGGAAAAAAGAACGCGGCGCCTCGCTCTCTTTGTATCGCACTTCCTGTTTTGCAAGGGCGAAATTACGAGAAGGCTGGCCAACATGCAACGAGCCCCCCTTTTGTCTCGGCCTCCAACGAGATCTCCGTTGTTTCTTTTCACGAGGCTCATATTCCGAGTAAATTTCTGGTTATTCCGCTTTTTGCATCGGCTCCTTCCTCGATTCACCGTGCACGCGGTATCCTCAGCTACCAAGAAGACAGCTAACCAAAGAAATTCGCACTTATTGTTGATGTTGCGTTCACGACCGAATCGGTGTTAACGTTGCCTCGGACTCGCCAGCGAAGGGGAAACGAGGGGAAAGACAGCGAATGAAAAGACCGCTCGTTTTATCCGAATCACGATATCCTACGCACGAATACGGCTGCTTGCTGATTAATCGGTGGAGTTGGGCGATGAAATTATCCTTCGTTTTCGCACCTACGAGATATTTGAAAACGCCGGCGTAGGTATTACGCGTTTTAAATCTCACGGGTAAATATTCCCCGTTCTTTATAAATATCGACGAGTGTTTGCGTTCCTCGCGTATCGTACTACGGTTTTTCCGGACGAATTCTTCGCGAGCGACATTAGAAATAGCTGGCCGATTACCAGGACGTTAGATGTAACGAAAAATACGAACAATCCTCGTTGGATCGCGCTAACGATAACATAACGCCAACGACGGATAATGCCGACGCATGCCGATAATCGTATCGTGGTATCGCTTCTAATCCGATCTGCGTCGATCGTTGCGTTTTTCATCCGAAGGAGACGAACGACTAGGGAGACGAACTGATGACGGAAGCAGGCGGACAGAAGAGAAGAGAAGAGGAGAGGAGAGGAGAGGAGAGGAGAGGAGAGGAGAGTAAGCACGTATATGAACGCCGAGAGGGGCAGGAGGACGATGGGAAGACACGAAAAGAATGTAACAAGAGCGACCGAGCGTGGACCACGTCGCAAATTGTCTGAATTAATGCTGCAGTAGGGTCGTTTTAACGTGTCGAGATAAAACTCGTCGCACGAGCAACGATTTCCGATGCCGATCGCTCGATCGCCTTCGTTCTAACGGCTCGCAAATGCGATCCGTCCTCGAAGCGGGCCGTTCGGCAAGTCGTGCTCGCAAACCCCTAATTTTTCCGCTGTTCCCGACAGTCGGCAAGCTCCGTCGCGACACCGACCGATGGACAAAACTTCCTCCGTTCGCGTAGATTGACGCAAACCGAGTTGAAATGATCTCAATTAGAGGTTCGGTGTTAGACCGAGTCTGACAGCGTTCTTTCAGCCGTCGGCTTCCACGTCTTCGCCTTTCAAAAGTTCCCTCGCCGGTTCCGATCGTCGACTTTTTACTTTAGTTCTGTCGATGGATAGAACGTACGCTATGTAAACGGAGAAACAGCACGCTGTACGAACGATGCAACGCGTAAAAAATGTTTAGAAAAATTGGCGTATCGGCTGGTGCGCGGATGCTGCCAACTCGCCGTGCGAAACAGTCGTTAAGCCTGTATGGACGTACGGTGTCCGAGGCCTGGCCGGAAAATCAAATATCGCGGAAAAACCGAGACGTACGAGGAATTTCCGTCTTGCCTGGAATCGACGATGCTTAGGTGACTAAGTAGGTGGTAAGAAGCAGGCATTCTTGGATGCTCGGACCTTGCGAAACGGACGATCGTACACGCGAAACGTTAGGAAGCAGTTTCTTATCGAATAGCTACGAATATTTGCCACCAGAGCCGCGTCGATAGAAGAAGAGGCGAAAAGACTTGCTCCATCGATAGAGATTAGAGTTTCGGCAAACTGCGCGTTCGAAAAAGCTTGGAAATCCCGTTTTAATTTCCGTACTTTGCCCTTTCGTCCCGAGAATACGTACGTATCGAGAATCGAATCTAGCGTCCCTCGTATTTTTTTTTTTTTAAACAACAGCTCGAAAATAAATAAATTTCCAGTTACGCTCGGCGAAACGACTGTCGCGAACCAAAGTGCTTTACAACGAAATCGATACTTTTAATCGAGTTATGCGTTTAATTTGCGCTTTGAAATATTTGCTTGCTATTTCTGGCCAAGAAGCTGAATCCGTTTGAAAAGGGTCAAAGGGAGTTTCAAAGGTAACCTCTGGTAATTGCGGGCGAACCAGTGCCGAGAAACGGACAATTAAACGCGATTAAGCATTAACCCACTTTCTCGGTTAGCTGTCTCGTATTTTGGATCGCTGTGTTCTATAAAAAAAAAAAGGAAAATAAAAAATAAAGAAGAAAAAAAGCAGGAAAAGCCGTGCAAGGGACGAGCATAATTTTTCTTTTTCTCTTCTTTGTTTTTTTTTTTTTTTTTTTCTTTTTAGGAACGTAGCGGGTATCGTTCGCCAGGACAAATTCCAGTTTTTCTTCGAAGAGGAAGAAGATAAACCGATATAAGAAGCGATCGTTCTCCAAGGGATCTCGGTGATTATCGAAAACGAGGTGGGCTCGATCGAGGAAGGGCCTCGCCCTCTTCCTCCCTAAGAAACGAGGAGGGCGTGTCTGCGATCCACCTTCTCTCTCTTCCTCTCTTCCTTATCCCTTTCGTCTTACCAGATCCCGCGGATCGATCGACAAATAGATACGCTGTTCGTTTTAACGGATTAACGGACTGCCAAGCAGGCGCTGTGCGAATGGTTCGCGAGACAGCTACGACGCTCGGAAGAAACGTAAAAAGGAGCGGACTTTGAAACGTTTGGAGGAACGCTCGCGTCGACGCGAGCAAGCATCCAAGTAATCGAATTTGCACGCGGAGGAAAAAATGTAATCGAAGGAGAGGAAAAAAAGGAGGGCGAAGGTTAAAAGCGAAGCAGAATGCACGATGCTGCGAGTTCCCGCGTGTATCTCCTTTGGTCCAGGCCGAAGATCGAATTCCACTTGTCTCCGGATCGGTTCCACCTGCGACGAGATTCTCACGAAACTGTATGGCAACGTATAAAAATTCGAGAAGACCGGTGCGCGATCCTTTTGTCTCGCAAGTTTTTCTGCTTCCGGTGACGGGGCTGTCTCGCGCGAGACAATCTCCTCTCGAGAGGACGAAAGAGGCGAACAGCAGCGGACCTCGAGGTACGTCCGACGTACTTGGAAATGACAGTCCGACCGACTGCCACGCCGAAAGCGTCGTGTAATCGATAATAAGTTAATGAGCAGGTTTGCTCCGCTCGCTTGGTCGGTTGCTCACGAGCAAGGTATTCGATCGAGTCGATGACAACTTCCGGCGGTGGTAACGAGCGGTCGACACGCGATTGCGACTGCAATGCCACCGCGGTTCTGCCAGGATTCCGAGCTTCGAATCACCGAACACGGTCATAACCACTTTGCTCCGAACGCTGTCGAATGGCCTCCGTTTAGACCAAAAATTCCCACTCGTCTCCACTCGAACGACGCGCCTGCTTTTCTTCCCTCCGTCTTTACTTTTTTTCCCTCCCCCTTTCCTTCTTTTTTCTCTTTTCGCTCGTCTTTTCCCTCGTCTTTTCTCTCGTTTCCCCAGTAATCCACCGTGCGATGCCTGGTCTTCCGCTTCTTCGAAGAATCTCGTCGCTCCACATCACCGAAAGCGGTTAGTCGACAGCGGGACCGAATGCCGTTCGACGAGACGGTCGAGAAACAAGAGGAAGAGGAAGAGGAAGAAGAAGAAGAAGAAGAAGACGAAGAAGAAGACGAAGAAGAAGAAGACGAAGAAGAAGAACGTTCCGTTATCGTTCTCCACCGCGTAACCGTACCTCCGACAGAGGGCGCGATCCCAGATCACCTCTCGTCCCAAGGAAGGTCAGATCGCCTACCGCAGCTACTCTTCCGTCTTCTCCGTTTTATCTCTTGCTCTCGGCTGTGAAACGATTTCTAGATTATCGCCCGTCCTTTGGAAAATGTTCGTAGCCGATTTTCGAAAAACGTCTTCTCCAACTCGAGGCCGATGTATTCGGCCGATGATGTTTCAGGCACGCGTGAAAATTTCGAGAAACGGCTGCGTTCGAATTTTCGAAGGAGGCGCGCAAAGAACACGAGATACGTGGCGCTTTTAAAGGGTCGAGCAGGTTCGAGTTATTTTTCGAGCGATGGTAGAGGCACGACGATCGAGAGAGGCTGGAACGCCTCGATGCCTTAATGCCTCGGTGCCACTCCACGTAACGGCTCCTTGCGACTTCTTTGGCTTCCGAGACAAACGAGGGTCGCCGAACACCCGGAAGTTCGTTCGACTCGGCGCGTTAGCTCCTCGTCTGCCATCGTATTACACGCCTTTTAGGCTCTCGGCAGCCTCTGTTGGCCGCGATCTCTACGAACGAACGATAACAATTGGATATTAAACGCTCACACGTACACCGGTAACTGACAAGCGAATTAAATAGTCGAGATTCCGCGTACGAATCGCGTCGCCGACGAGTTTTCTCGCGTTCCAAACACGTCTCTCGTCACACCGGTGTGGAAAATGGCGTGGCGTTTCCTTCTTGGATACCGGAATAGCGGAAACGTTCGTTCCGCTTAGAATTTCGTCTATCGGCTGGATGACTCGGAGACGGAGGAATTCGTCGAACGGCGGCGGATTCGACGTCGCTCGGCAAAGAAATTCGCGCGGCGGTGAGAGAAGCGATCGGAGCAGCCATCGTAGGTAGAAAGAAGACGGATCCAAAGTACCTGTTACATCGGAAGCCGGTCGAAGGCGCCGTTCGAGACACGCCAGTGTGGGAAGCTGCGTCGGCGTTAGCTGCCTCGCGCTTCGTCACGCTGTGTTACTCCACTCCGCGCCGTTCTGCCTCGCATTACGTCGACAATTGATCCTAACGCGCTAGACGCCGAGCCAATTAAGAGACCTCTTGTCCGATTACGTCATCTACCCAGCGATACTCACCGTCCTCGCGCTTTCTACTCCGGCCTCAGCGATATTTCCTTCTCGGCTCGCCTCGAAACTCACCTACGGTACGACACCGATCGGGCGAACGCTGGCGGAAAAACCGCTATAACGCGTCGTCCTAGCGTTCTTCGGCTGTCGGTCCGTTCCAGCGATTCTCGATGGTCGTTTACGCGACGATACCGATCGATCGAAACGTTCGTCGAAGCCCTGTGCGCGCTTCCAACGGCGTACGACCCGATTCGAAGCGAGTCGACGATTGGTCGTAATTCGGTGGATTTCGTACGAACGTTGCGAGCATCCTTGGCGCGTACGTATTTCCTAGGAGGGAACGACGATCCTCCCTCGAAACTACGCACGAGGAAAAATAAAGAAAGGGAGACATTCCATCGATGTTGTTTCCAGGTAGCCGTGACCTCCTCCTTCTCCTTTCTCGTCGTCGACACCAGGCTCCGTTATTCTCGCCGTTGACTTCGTCGACACGACGAGTCGAGTGTTGGATCGCGCACCGTCCTTGCTTCCATCTTCCTTGCCGAGAAAAACGATCCAGGCAAATTCGACGTACGTCAAGATCAACGACGTCTTCTCGTCTCGCGCGATAATCAAATAGACCGACGTAAAAAGAAGAAGAAGAAGAAGAAGAAGAAGAAGAAGAAGAGGAAGAACTCGTGGAAAGCATCGGACCGTTTGACGCGTTGATCGCTAGGTTGGTCACCGGTCATCCGCGTCTCGCCTACTATTTGCTATTACTATTTTCTAGAATAATCGAGATACGATTGGATATTTCGGGAAAACGAGATCTCCGACTGTCGGATCCCGGGGCAAGATATGCGAAATTTTATTTCAACGTTTGCCCCGGAAAGAATAGAAAATTGCATGGAAGAGGCAGATTACGATGGCTGATCGCGAGTCGGATACCGTCGTCGATATCACGTACGCTGTGCGAACGTATTCGTTCGAATCCGTTCTGCCAACTTGCTGCTCGCGTCGTGTCGTATCAGCCGTTCTTACGGAGAACGACGATCGACGTACGTATCCAGCGTAACTCGTTTAAATGGCAAGTACGCTGTCTACAGGGTGTTCGATAGGCTTTTTCTAAATAGCTCGCATGGGAAATTATTCGGCGATGTACAAAGATGCTTGGTCGAGACTCGTGCAAGCACACGGAACACCGACTTGCGAACGAATAAATTAGCCAGTTAGGTCGCGGAATGTTACGCAATGCCGTTAGAGAAGTACGAAGCCGTCCTTGACCGTTTTGATCGGAGAAAAACATATTTGACAATCTCCAAGTCGCTTCCGTTCGCTTCGTTCGACCATCGGAGGACAAAGAGGTTTTTCGCTGCGTCCGACGCTCGGTAGATTCGAGAACGTACTCGACGACCGACGCCTTGCGTGGTCGCGTTTAATTGCGCGCCACGTTTGCCCGATGAGAGGCATCGCGCTGCTACCTTCGAGAGTCCGAACGGATAATACGAAGCAACGGCGAGACATTGTCGTAGAATTTGCGACACGGTCGCGTCGAATAATACCTCGGTGAAGAGAAACGCGCGCGCAGATACCAGCAAACGGTCACCGTGAATGGATGCGAATGCCAGCGTGGTAATTTAAACGTCGGTACCGCGTGCATCGGTATATTGGAAATTATTCGGTGAAAAGAAGGAGGAGAGAAAGGCGGAGGGTCGGAGAGGAAAAAGAAGGAAGAGAGGAGGCACGGAGAGCCGGTGTAGAGACGAGAAGAAAGAAGGCGAGTCAAGGGAATTCCAACGAGTTCCTTCCTGGTAGCAGCGAGCTTCCCCTCAGCCTCGGTTTCTTCCTGTAAGAAGGCCTTCGGAAGGGGAAGGGGAGCTGGCCTCGTGGGCGACTCTCGCGTTCCTAAACTGCATTCCAACCTGCGTTGCCACGTCTCGTCGTAAGCACGCGGATACACGCATAAACGAACGAACACGCATGGTCGAAGGTGCGTGCAGACACGTGCACCGTCTAGTACGGTCAACGTGTTTCGGCCGGGCACGCATCAACGGGGTTCGACTGCTCGTAAATATTCCGATAAACAACACCTCCCCTCCCTGTCGCCCTTTCCGCCGTTCCGTCTCGTTGCCTCGTTGCCTCGTTACTCTCGTTGCTTGCGTTATACGCGAATCCATCGTCCATCCATCGTCCATCCATCGTCCATCCATCGTTCTCGGGAGTCCGAGAACAGGAACGTTGGCAAATCTACCGACGAACGAAATCGCAGATCTAGGAGAATACAACCGACAACCGCAGACGAACGCGAGAACGTTCCGTTCGAGAAGGATCCGTACGGCTGGATAGCGGTCGCGCTGACGATTATCTCGTTAATTACGTCGTTGTACGCGAGTACTAGGACGGCGTACCTTGGTTCGGGACAACGCGATACTAATTACCGACAAATAAGGATAGGAGCAAGGCTGGAACGAACGCTGCGCGAAGGAAACGTTGTCGCTCGTGCAGGCTGTCCCGCGTAACGCGACTCGTTATTTTCCTTTGCCATTTGCGATTCGGTACTTTGGCGGTATCGCACGCGCGATTAAAACGCTTCGTTTTCGTAGCGAAATCAACCTCGCTCTTCCGGCGAGATGCCAGGCAACTTTGCGACGAATTCGGCAACCGCGTTTCCTACCATATTTTTTGCCTAACTCTGTCCAATTAATTGAACAAGTTTTCGTTCCGCCTACAGACCGCGAAATCGGATTTCACTGGCAAATTAATTCCCAACGCGTTCTTCTACTCCGAAACTGTAGCTACGCCATCGTTGCACCCGCCTAACTCTTAAATCTACTTTTATTTCGTCGCGTTGCTCTTCCCGTTGCCGTTCCTATCGTACCCATCTTTGGTTTGGCCCTCCGTTTCTCCCATTACAGCCGGCCCAGCACCCACCTTCTTCCCATTCTCCGGATATCCTCCTTCCTTCCGTCGTTCTTCCAATCTCACGCCTCTGCCTTCCATTATCCTGCGATCTCGCGATTCGACCGACCGACGGACGAATCCTACCTAATGGAGTCACGCAGCCGTCGATCTTACGACGAAAGCTCGAAAGCTGCGTTATAAACTGCCCGTATTAAGCGTATCTGTCTCTGCCAATTACGAGGACGACGTTGAGAACCGGTAGCGGCAACAGTCCGCGCGAATCGCGTCGATTCCGATAAACGAAATGTAAAAATCGTCTGGTTTTTCGCGAAACTTTCGCCTAATTATCGCGGAAACGTGTTTTTCACGCGCGATTCGTAGCTTTCGTTTGTACGCGCTGCACACACGGCAGTAGCGTGGCGCGGTGCCACTGCACGGTATTGCACGAAACAGGGCACGTGTACGATACCACGGTACGTTAGGTCTCGATCGTATCGAGACACGGCTCGGCCGCGTGTTCTTAGGAGCCGAGAAGTGGACGCAAAGCGGTCGAAGCAGCCACTCTCGATAAGATAAAAAAAGAAAAAAGAAAAAAAGAAAAAATGTTCCCATAGCTGCGACCGAGTTTCCGCGGTTTTATTTTAAACAGCGTACGAAGCGTTCGCCGTTCTCTGTATATAAGGTGGTCTATCGGGAGAGACTAGCTTCCGGTCGACTCGAGGTTTTTCTCATATCCTTCGTGTAGCTTCTCGCGATACTCACGGCCAGTGGCAGGTACACCTATATTTGAGACCTCCGTGCGCGCTCGACCATGTAATGACCACCGTTTCATCCCGACGCAGGAAGAGGAACAGGTTTTTCATTTTTCACTGGCTTATCGTCCCACCTCAACCTCAAGCTCGTCGATTCTCCGGACGTCGAGACTCTCGGATGGAAGAAAAAAGAGGCGAGGGAAAAAGAGAAGACGGGATACGCTGCTACGCGCGGATGTCGGTCCTGCCGGCGTCGAAACAACGACGCTCGAGCCACGAGCATCGAATCGTATTCCCTTTCTTGGACGCGACGAACACGACGAGAGAGAAGAGAACGGAGGAAAAGGGAGGAATCGTAGGCAGGGAAAGAGCGAGCAGCGGTTAGTTACGAGGAAGACGCGGTTATGGGCCAACACTGACACGTCCTGACACGCCTACGCGATCTCACGGTCGATCCTGTTTTAGGATAAGGCGGATTATCAACGCGGCTTCGTCTTCGACGCAGGTGTCCCTGCTGAGCTCACCGCGGCACCTTTTCTCTTCATCTTATCCGCGTCCTCCACCGCGATCCTCCTCGTCCTTTATTCTTCTCTCTTCGTCGACGTTTCCATCGCGCGAAATACTTTGATCCAAACAATCGTTCCTCGGTATCGTTCCGGCGATGCGTCGCAACTACGTCTGGTACTTGCGCGAACGCGTTTCGATAAAATGTTTATCGCGAAAAATCGCGAGGTGGCCGAGGTGCGTCTTATTTCCACGAGTCTCGCTTTAATCGCGTTTAGTTTGGTCGCCCCTTTGTATCCTAGGAGGATAGGAGGCGAGGAGGAACGCGATCGTTGCCGAATTACGCAACAAGGTGAAAATCGACGAGAGTAGCTCGCAGAATGCCGCGAGAATGCCGCGTAGGAAACGGAACGCGTTCGAACAAAGAGAGAAACAGCGAGGTTTCCTAATTAAACAGAGACGGATTCAAAGAGGTCGTAGAATAGGTGTAGAATTTCGACGCCTGTAATAACAAAGGCATGTGTTTCTCGCTCGCCCGTCTTCCCTCTTAATTTTTTCGCCCGGGAAAAACCTCGCCGTCCGTTGTTTCCGCCTCCTCTTTCCGATAAATGGTCGCGGCCGGTTTTCTCGTTACGACCGATGGCTCTATCGCGACCGTAGCTGCTCGAACGTCGTAAGAATTCGCGTAGAACGGAAAAGCCAGCCGTGGCGAACAAATATGAAAACACAGGGGATCGAGGAGAAAAAATTGCGAATGCGCGTCGTGTGTTTATGCGTTGTAATACATGTATGCATATGTAGGAATGGTTACGCGGACGCAGCCTTTCTTCGCGGCCGTCGTTCGTCGTCATCGGTCATCGAACTCGCGACAAATTCAAAATAAACGGTCGAAGCGCACTCGACTTGGCGTATACAGTTACCGCCAGCCATCCGTTTTTCTCGCAAATTTTCAGAGACTCGTTGGAAACGATGTCGCGATTTCTCCGAACCGATGAAACCGTTCTCTATAGATGCACTTGCTCTTGCAGAAAGGGGAAAAGCCACGATGACGCGTGAAGATCAGTTGGACGAACTTTCTCGCGAGCTCGGCGAACCGGCTGTCACGGACCGCAGCCCTCTGGGTGTCACTGACTGCCGTCCGGAATAACCGAAGCTCTCCGGACGATCGTCGCATCGGTATCTCGTCCTTCCTCTTTATATTCTATCCGACCTTCTTTCGAAGCTACAGTTTGAATTTACCTCGTTAGGCGCCGATGGATCGTGGAAACCGCGTTGGAGATGGCCAGCCCAAAGAACGCGGCGATATTAATTTTCTGATAAGGTAAAGATCTATTCGAACGTTGTACAACGACAACGACGATCGGTAACCAGATACAAAGAGTAGTTGCAGTTTTCTTACTCTTTTAAGAAACAGATACGGCTTCTAACGCGCATCGGCCAGCTTACCTAGACGACCCCTTTAGAGGGTGTGACCCTGCCGATAGAAATCGTTGGTTCGTTGAACGTTCGCGAGGAATCGAGAGAACGGATCGAGGAACACGGACGTAGGAACATGGACGAGCAACGTTTCGAGCGGTATAAGGATGTCCGGTGAGTCGTTTCACGGAGCAATTTTACATATATCGCCTAGATACTTTGACGTAGCACTGGCCGCCGATACAAGGTCGATCGATATCGATCCGTCGCGTGATCGTGTCCGACGCGTAACGGTTCGGTATCGGCATCGTTTGCCACACGGACGCAATTAGCAGGCGAATCGCGTTATTTTCGTGGAACGGTGGCATTCGTCGAGTAAGTAAGAGTCGCGACGGACAGCGATTCGCAGAGTCATACAACTCCCGGGTAAAAATATTTTCTCGTTGGAGTACGCGAGAGTCGGCCGCGATGGCTGTATCGTTAGACAGGGACAAAGTCCCTGGAGAAAAAGGCGTCGGCCTGGTTCTGGTGCGCGCACGAGCGTTTAAGAAGAAGAAAAGTGGAAAGAGAATATCGGACGGTTTACGAAACGATCGACCAAACGGAAACTCGACGAGTTAAGTTTAAGGCGTGTATGCTTATCACGATGGTTACGAGCGAATACCATGGCTGCGATCCGGATCCACGGTTGCAGAGGAAACGAAGAGAAACGCGATGAAACGCGTAAGAAAAGAGTGGCGCGACGTGTCGATCAACCAGCACCGCGGACGTACAGAGAGCGGATCGAACGAAGGCCAAGAAGGAGACGTCCAGCCAGCCGACCTACTATACGACGCTGGTTTCTAGCGGGGATATAGTGGTCCGCGCGATAACTTATAGCTAGAGGGATTTACCGAACGTCCGACAGGGCAAACCGCGAAGGGGAACAACCGAGATACGTGAAAAGAGAGGAAAATAGTGGTGGTCGTGGAAAGGACGCGAAAGAGCCGGTGCTCGAAAACGTAGATATTTCCACTTGTACGGCCATGGATGGCAAGCAGAGCGCGATTCGTCGCGCGTGTACACGCGTGCAAAGGTAAAGGAAGCTGCAGGGGCCGCAAGTAGTTGCGCGTATGCGAGGGAACGTAACGGCGAAACCGCACAGGAAGGACGAGGCGATGCTAGAGGGTATCTCTATGTTTCGTCGTATCGATGTCGTGCGAAGGGCTCGCGTGTCTGGCCTCTGGTAAAAGCGCGCTTCGCCGGACGACCACCGTCGCCGAATTTCGTTCTTTTCACGCGCAACGCGAAACGCTATGTCGCGGTTTACGGATTCGTCGGGTCGCGCGAACTCGAACGTCGAAATAGCCGGTTTCGCTAGGCAACCGAGGGACGCTGAGTGCGCGGACGTATCGATTTTGGGTCGCGACAGCGACCTTACAGTCCCAGAGTAAGGTAGTATCGGTATTTCTTGCGGTTCTTTGTCCCGCAGGCCGTGCACCAACCTCACCTGCGCCACGCCAGTTCGTCCAGGTAACTCGATCACGCGTGGCGTTCCCGTGACAGTAGAGCCCTTCTCTTTCCTCCCTGCTTCTACCTTCTTTCTCCACCTTCTCCACTTGATTTCTCTCTCTCTCTCTCTCTCTCTCTCTCGCTATCTCGCTCTCTCTCGTGCTCGCCTCGAATCGTTCCACGGCTACGACGAGCCTCGTTGTAACGATCCGAGGGTGATCGAGTCGCGGCCACTTCCGGTAAGGTCCATCTCCTTTTTTTTGCTCCGACTCGAATTCCTCGCGTCGAGATTTTTTTTCTATCGTTCTCCGGTCACGTCGTTTTTCCATGTTTCTTCTTTTTTTTTGATTTTTTTTTCCTTTTTGTTGCTCGAAATTAAAAGAGTACCACCTCTCCGTCGTAACGCGCGCAGAGAAAGACGGAATCGCCGGAAACTCGCAACGAAAGAGTATAACAAGTCGGAATCGTTGGTTTTGCAGAGCAGCGTTTATTATATTTAGAGCGCGAGTTAGAACGCGAGATGATATGCCATTAGAAGGTCGGTAGAAAGAGCGGATAAGAAACGGATAAGAAACGGATAAGAAACGGATGAGAAACGAGATCGTCCTGTACCATTAGAATCGCAAGCGAGAGTTTCGAACGCGATTTCGAATTGCCGTTTCGAAGCAGGCTTCCGTCGTTAACGGTGCGCCTTTACGAAGAAAAACGTCGTGCAATTATATAAAAAGGAAAATTACGACGAACGCGAACGTACGCAATTTCTGCTCGCGGTTTTCTATTTCTAGCTTGCAACGACCGATACGTAGCTCGCAGTTGTTATTTGATCGACCGTTAGGATTTTTGCACGGCTGTGTTTCGTGGGTCTTGATTAGGAGAAAGATCGAGAGAGAGAAAGAGAGAGAGAGAAAGAAAAGCA
Source organism: Bombus bifarius (assembly GCF_011952205.1). Taxonomy (NCBI): domain Eukaryota; kingdom Metazoa; phylum Arthropoda; class Insecta; order Hymenoptera; family Apidae; genus Bombus; species Bombus bifarius. The sequence goes on along the minus strand of NW_022884550.1, from coordinate 410,712 downwards.
GCGCTGGCCGAAGAGACGGGGAAATAAAACGCGCTAGGTAATTAACGCGCGGCAAAATAGGCAAGGAATGTTTTTCGGTAGCACAGCGGTACGTCGATAGTCCCGTAACTCTGCTTGGTATTACCAGTATTACCAGACAACGGGCGCGGAGTCTGCACTATGACGAAGTCATTACCAGGAACACGTTGCTTTCACCCGATGGAGGAATCGAGGAGGCGTTCAAACACCGTTCGATCGACCTCGGCTCGCGTCCGCCTAAACGCTCGTTTGTCTCTGCTTTCTTATTCGTGTTCCGCGTGTACCGATCGCTCGATTACCAAATTCCCGTACTCGTTTCTGTACTTGCTGCTATAAAAAAAAAAAAAAAAAAAAATTACGTCGCGAGACGGTCGGACGCGGCGTGTAAGATGCCGAGGTAAATGCAAGCAGGAAGACGTAACGGCGAGCGCGAGCCGAAAGGCACGGATAAAAAATAAAATGGAAAATAATGGAAACGCGTATGTCCGCGTGGCTCGATAAATACGTACTATACGCGACGACCGTGTAAATAATCTGGTCGACGCATGGTCGACTTTCGGTGTTTTGGTTCGCGCGTTTCTCGCAGATCGATGGTCGATCGCGCGCGTCTTTTCTATTCGTCGACAAATATTACGCAATACGTTACGTCAGCAGCGTTACATACTACGCTACTATCGCGTGTTATCGTCTGTTTGTCAACAAACGTATATAAGAAACGCAAGACCTTGTATTCGGATATTTCCCTTCGTGTCTTCCGTTGCCAGCTGTCGCCACTCCGACTCCGACTCCGACTCCGACTTTGCGCCGAACGTAAGATATTTCAAAAACTATTGTATAAAGGAACGTAAAAGTACATCGTGACGTAACCGCGAGCGTGTCGTTCGTGACACGAGCATACGGAGAATGCAACGTTTAGAACCGCTGGTTGTTTCCTAGCGCGTTCGAAAGTTTCGATTAAAATACAAAATTCGACGTTGCTTCTCGAGCGAGTTGTTTTTCGAACAGAGGTAGAACGAACCGGTTACCTGAGACGGTTTGTTGCTCGAAATCGCCGCGTTTTGCTATCATTTCGCGTAGAATTCCGGCGAAACGGAGGGGCGAATATTTTCGGGAGAGAAAAATTGGTTTGCTGGGAAGCGGAGAGTGCGACTCGTGACTCGTGAAAGAAACGGTAGACGTTGGCGAGTAACGCGCGTGTACAAGCTACGTTAAGGCCTTTATACGCGTTGAATCGCGTGGCGAAGCGTGCGTCGCTTTCGGTTTATCGATAAAGGACGAAAGACCGAGAGGACGACGATGGATCTTCCAACGGCGCGTCGTCGAAAGAACGAGGAGACGCACGCGTGGCGATACCGATTCGCCGATACCGGACCTACGTAGGTCGCGAGGCGTATCGCGAAACTCGAGTAGCGATGCGTCGGAACGCGTTTCAACGTGTACAGAGGCCTTTAGAGCGGATGAAAAACACGCGAGTAGGAATTTACGGGAAAGAGGCTCGAGGCGCTGCCGGACCGACTGCTCGTCCTCGGTAGCCTGCGCGACGAGAGGAGGAACCGCGGTGGAGGTGGTACGACGAGGAAGAGGAGGAGGAGGAGGAGGAGGAGGAGGAGGAGGAGGAGGAGGAGGGCACAGGGTACCGTTCTGTCCTCGGGGACCTCGGTTCACCGGGTCGGTTCTCCTGGCTTCTCATCTCCACTTGGCAAAAAGCGGCCTAACCACCGATCTTCTCTTCCTCTCCGTTCTCTTCCTTTTCCTCTTCTCCTCTACGACCTCGAAGCTGCTCACGGTTGCGCGCTATTTTCTTCCACTTCCTACTTTTCGCAGGTTTCGTTATCGAGTCGCGAATCGCCGTACGCGATACGAGAGAATGGCCGCTGTTTAATCGTTCTTATTAGCGAGATTGCTTGCGCGTAGACGCGTGCTTGTCCAAGGCGCGATAATTCCAAAGCCTCTGGATAACGGATCGCTCTCGATGACAGATTTTAGGACAGCGCGTATCGACCAAGTCGCATTGTCCGTTTGTTCAAAGTTTGTTCGAAGGCAGTGGCGAATCCGCATTTTCAACGCGTTTTCAAGTCGAGGAATACGAACGAGGTCGAACGTTTTATATCGGCAAAGTTGATTTTATCGGAGAAACGTATCCGCTGTTTTCGATCCGAGTCGATAGGGAAGATCTCGTAGGCGCGGTCTGGTTGCGGCGATCGACGGTAATCGATCAGCGCTAATTAAATACGTAACGAAGGCACTCGCGGCTCGCGTCGCTCCTATCGTGCAGCGAGTTAATCGGAAAGGTAATAACATCGATAGAACGGTATAACCGCTTCTTTCGAGCGTTAAAATCGACGATAACGTAGCCGTGCGGTGAAAAGTTGGCTCGTCCGGTGATCGAAAGGCTTCCTGCGAAGAAAATACGACCGGTGAATCGATCTCGATCGACGATCTCGAAACGGAAGCCCCACCCGTTTTACCTGTCCTACCTGCTCGATTCGCGGCGTCTAAGCGTTTCCGGTTTCTTCCCGATCCAGAGGAGGAGTCAACATCCTCGTTCCATACGATTCGAGCTACCTGCGGGTCGTTTGCTACGCATCGACTCGCCTTCTCCTTTGCCACGTACAGTCGGTGGCAAAAGTCCACGCGTGTATCCGTCGTGCTCTTCCCGATGCTATTACATATCCAAGCTGGAAAGAGTCGTGTCGGGCTCCGCGAACCCCCGTGGCATCGGTCAACTATCCCGATACACGGCGGAGTTGGAAAACGAAACGGAAAAACGTGAAACGGAGGATGGGAATGCGCGGAGCGAAAAGAACGACGCGTCGAATTAATTCCACGAACGACGGGAAACACTATCGTCCGATAGGTGACCGCTGAAATACGCTTAGCGAAGAAACGAGCATGCTCGCTTCTTTCTTCTTTCTCCGTTTGGATCGCGCGGCCGTTCCCTCGCCTTTTCGTCCCGACGTCGGAATCATCCGGCTCCGTTGGCAGAGCGAGAGGAGAGAAACCCTTTTATCGTCGCGTACTCCGTTGTCCTTGCACAATGGTCCGTGTAATCAGCGGCGAGTGATTGTCACACGACGCCTACCTTTTCCTATTTCTCTCTCTCCTTTCTCCGGGCTTTCTTCCCTTTTCTGCATTTTTCTCCAACTGCAAGGGCCAGCGCACAATGACGTCGGGGATTCGTCATTGTTCCAGGCGACCGTAAAAGCAAAGCAAAAGCCGTGACAAAAAAACATCCGAGCAATACTTTAATACGGCTCCTGCTTCTCTCTAACGTGCGCGCGTGTACGTGTACGTGTGCCTGCAGCGCATCCAACTGGTGCCATCGACGAAAATCTCATCGTTTAGAGTGGCTCGCCGCGGAACACGCGAAACGGCCCGATGTGGCGCGAACGCGTCTTTTAACCATCGACACCGGCGCGACAGAGACACCGGAGCGAAGAGAGCGAGAGCGGCGAGCGTTCTCGCAGCGATGGCACCCGAAACGATAGTTTCGCCAGTCCCGTCGGTTATTGGCACGAACGTGGAATGTTTGGCGCGTGGCCGATACCATAACGCGGGCTTATCGTTCCGAGCGAATCGAATTTTACCGGCGAGAAGAGAAGGTGCGAGACGCGGCGGCGAGATTTCGAGAGTTTCGGATCGCGTTACTGGATATCCGTAAACGGCACCGAGAGAAAAGGGGGCACCGGACACGAATTTTCGCGTACGAGCATCGATCGGCCACGCGGTGGCCGATGGAGCGTGGTGCGTGGCCTGCCGGCTTAAATCGCGTTCTAGAGGGGCTGCGTAGCCGCGCGAGGAGGGGTGAATCCGTAACGCACGAGGGTGGCACAAAGGAACCTGGAGTACCGACCAAGGCATTAGCAGGATGCCCCGGTTTCCGACAAACAACGTCCAGCCCCCTGTGCGGACGCCCTTCGCTTCGCTTTACCCCCTCGCCACCCGCCCCCCCCCCCCTGGGAACAGTCTCGCAACGCGATTACGCGTGGCCACGTTCTTCCCCATCGATCCGGTTTCGTTCGGCGTTTCTCGCAAAGCAAAGACTCGTATCGACGCGCTGAAATCAGCCCCCTGCGTTTCGCGGCTTTCGTCGCTGTTCCGTTCGAACCTCCGATACGACGTTTCACGACCTCTTCTTTCGATGCTACGTAGACGATCGATTAAAGTCGCTGGAAATCGTCCGTGTGTACGATCGGATCGAGTGGCTCCCACATATCTCGACAACGAGTCTCTCTCTCTCTCCCTGCCGCCTCTCTGCCTGCTCGCGTCGTTCCCCTCGCCCGCTTAATCTTTCTCTTCCTATCTCCTTTTCGTCCCTTCTCGCTTCTCTCCACGCGCTCCGCCGTCTCTTCCTCCTTCTTTCGTTCCCGGTTCTTTCGTCAATCGACCGTTTGATGATCGCTTTCGGTCCCACCAACGAGTTAACTCGTTCGAGTGTTATTCTCTCCTCGTTTCTTCTTTTTTTTCCTCTCCCTCTCCGTTTCTCCCTTCCGTTTGATCCGTCGCGATATCTCCTCGCTCGTTCGTTCTCTCCTCGTTGCCTTCGATTGACCCTTTGCCCGACTGGCCATTACACCGTCCAGCAGCCGCCCTTTGTTCCAACTGGCCGTGCGCCTTCGATCTTCGGCCAGCGTTCGCCGGCTCGAAAGTGCCGGATGCGAGGAAAACCGCGCGCGAATACCGTCTTTCTCGATAAAGTTTGCATCGGTTGGCGGACGTTCCGGACGTTCCGGACGTTTCGAATCGTCGGATCCGCGCGGCGGGGTATCGCGACCGGAACGTCCGAAACGGACGGATAATCGTTCGGCCGACGATCCCTCGGTCGTTCCTCTCGCCCCAGCCGAGGGTTGGCAAAGTCGTGAAACGCGAGACGAATCGCGGTAACCGGGCTCGAAAATCGCCGTGTAATTTTCGACGAATTATTACTCGACTTTCGGGGTGATTCCACGCACCGCGAGACCCCGTTCGATCGTCGCGAAGCTTCGTTTGTACCGACAAAGAGTCGTTAAATCGTATCTCGTCGCGGTCTTGGTCGTGCTTCCAGCGATTACGTTTGCGCGAAAGGGGGCGACTCGGAACCCGTACGAAACAAAAGAGACTGCGCAAAGTATAACGGAGGCGGAAAATTTCATAGTCGTCCACCGGTCGACAACGAGTCGGACAGAACCGGGGAAGGGTGCGAAGCGCGTGTACGTTCGATCTCGGATTCGATTCAGCTCGTTTCCACCCCTGAAAATCTGCTCCCCGACCCCGACGAGCGTTTGGCGTATTAGTCATTCGGGCGCAGCTGGATACCCTACTCGGGGGTGCGTTACCCCCCTTTTTGCAAGGTCGAATCAATTCCGGTTTAGCTTGCGGCTAAGCCTGATTTTTCCTCTTCCGTTTTCCACCTTTTTAATCCTCTTGCTCCTCGTAACGCTCGTGTAATTCGATCGTAAAATCGACGAAAACGTTTCTCCTCTCTTGGCGCTATAGGCAACCGATGGAAGAAACTTTTCGAAATCTTGCTCTCTCGTTTTCGCGAGGAACCGTCTCGCGGTCGCAAAGGTACTCGTCGTTCGCTTTTCGTTTCGTTCGAACGAAAGCTCGTTACAAAGAGCGATTAGGTATTTCGATAACGGAGCCTGGTTGATCGTACGAGCGGTAACGATTTTTAGAGGCGCGGTATCGGTAGCGTGGCTGATGAAAGGGACGTGCGGGGACTGAAGGGAGACGCCGGAGAACGAGAGAGACAGAGGCGGTCGGCGGTCGGGGTGGTGGCAGGGCGGGTGGTGGAACAGGGGGAAGAAAAAGGAAGAGAGGATAAAGAGAAGGGTGCCGGTGGTCCTCCCTATTGACAACGGCTTTCATCTTTATAATTCAACCCCTCGCGCCACCCTCGATCCATTTTGCCTTTTCTCCCTAATGCTTTTTTACCATCCTTTCGCCCGCTGTGTTCCACGTGTCACCTACCTATCGCATGCCATCCACGCACTCGCGCTCTTTTCCTTCGCCGAAATTCTCTCCTCTTCTTCTTCTTCCGCCAACGGAAACCACTCTTTTCGCGTCTTTGCTCTTGTCTTCGTCTGTGTTATCAGCGCCGCCTTCGCCTTTGTCTCTACTCCCTAGGCTTCGTGTCAACTCCTATCGTAAGTCGGTGCGCGTCTTTCGCTCGAAACTTTGCCTCTCGCTTCCATCGTACGCCCGAACCCGCGATATCGTGTCCGAATCGAAGCGTTCGCGCTTTCTATCGAACGACGACGTCGCGCCTGCCGCGCGACATCTGAAAAACCGTAACTACAGCTTTCGTAGCGATTTGCCGCGAGAAACGATCCGATCGTTGGAAAACGTAATAACGGACGAGGCGAACGAGCTCGCGAAACAGACAGCGTATGGCGGAATCTTAGCTTTCGATTCGATCAGCGTAGGCGTAATGAATTTTTGATAGACAAGCGGTCGGTTATTGTTCGTATGGGAAGAATTTTACAGTAACTTATGAATTTATGTAAAAACCTATCGAACTGATCACGCCACGCTATTCTACAAAGCGTAATCTCGTTCGCGATACGATCGATGATTATCGCGACGATTATACGTGGAATCTCGGCGTATTTCGAGCGGCCGTTCGTTTCCCACCGATGGGTATTTCCAATAAGCGAAGGAAACGTCGAAAATAACAGGGTCTTGCGATTTATCAGCTATGCGAAACCGCAGCGACCGAGAGAAATTCATTTTTTCGCGTATGATCGACGACGTTTCGCGAAACTACGTTTGAAAGCGTAGGTGGTAAACGTACGGTGGCGTGCGCGATACGAGTCGGAATGGAAAGAGAGAAGAAAACGGTTGGGAAAGGAGGTTGGCCTTGAAGCGTAGCAGGAAGCAAAAAAACGCATGGTGCATAAAGCATGGTGTATCGTTTTCCTAGCGTGATTCTCGGGGAGGTCTCACGTGCGTCGCAATCCTCGCGCAGTCGATCCCTCGAGGAAGACCTCCCGGAGATTTCGAAGGTTTCGGAGATTTCGGAGGTTTCGTTTGGGCGAGAGAGCGAGAAGAGACGGCGTTGCGTGGCGGCGGCTGGATCGGTTAGGTGGTCTTCGTGGAAGGAGGGCAGATCGATGGAAAAACGAGGGGAGTCTGGTCGAAACGGTCACAGATGGTGTCTTGCGTGGTTTACGACGCAGCGCAGGCCCTTCCATATGGGAATGATACTATTTAACTCACCCTGGAGACCTGGCAGGGTGTCGGATGACCTATCCAGCCTGTACACCACCCTCCCTTCGACGCACAGGTCCGACTTTTACCAGCAGGTTCTTCTTTCTCCGATCGTCGCGCTCGCCTTCCTCTCGGTTCCGAGCTTGTCCCAACATCGAAAAGTCGAGGAAAAAAGTGAAATAAAAACCGCAGCCAACCGCGCGTACGACGCACATTCTCCTCGATCGATTCGCTTAGGAACAGAGAGGAAGAAAATCGCTAGGCTCTGATACGTCGGTGGAATTTCGAGGTATCGATGTTGAGGTAGGGAAGGGCCTTCTCCGAGGTGGAGTTTAAACGGCTTCCTCGCCCTTCCTCCTTTACACCTGCTATTACCAAATTCTTCTCCAACGACACGTACCACTTTCCTTTATACCGGGTGTCCCTCGCGACCGACCAAACAAGCTACGAGTTTGGCCGCACGTGTACGCGGTATATATCGCGGCTATTTTCCGATTCCGCGTTACGACCGGTCGCCACACCGACCAATTTCTGTACCGAACGACACGGCCGATCGAAGGACGACCTTCGTCGACGTATATCGAGTGACGGAGCCGTAGCACGCGCGTTACCAAAAATAGAAACGGCGTTTCGTCCGAAGAAATAATCGGTCCACTGTTTTCGTTAAGTACGGTCGAATTTGTAACTCGAGGCGAAACCGTGGCCTACGAGTCGCAGCTTTTGCCTGGCTTTCGGGGAATGGCGTTCGTGAACCCTCGCGAAGGCTCGTGTTGCCGGGTCGTGCGATATGTTACCCTTGTCCAACTGCGACACACGTGCTTCACCCTTACGCGACCGATCATTGGCCGTTCTTCTATAACGAAAACTGGCTGAAAACTAGCGGGAAAGTAGATCGCTTTTTAACAAGCGGTTTCTCGTTATCGACGCGTCCGTAGTCCTTCTTTGCTGCCGTCTCCGAACGATATCGCGAGAACAGGTAGGAGAGAAGAGAAAACCGTGGAAAGTCAACTGTCTCGCTTCCAGTTTGGCCGAAACGACAGGCTCGATACTCTGGGAAGATGGATTCTCGGGCGTTTTCCGTCGGAGCGACTCCGGAGGAAGGATCGTCTAGAGCGCGCAGAGCGTGGAGGAGGTAACGGCCGAAGGCTGGAGAATTTCTGGCCGGTGGAATAGAAGTAATCTCTGGAGAAGTTGGTGGAAGTAACGGGGGTAGGAAGGGATGGCGGTGATGGTGGAGAATGGCGAACGCCGGAAGTGGACGGGGGTTGGGAACGAACGAACGGAAGTGGAAAAGGGAACGGCGAAGAGAAAGCGGAAGGGCGGCGCGGAGCCGTGGAAGAGAGGCGTGGAGAGGAGAGGAGAGGAGAGGAGGAGCGAGTGGGTGGATGGAGGAAAGAGGGTGAGGAAGGATGGCGGAGAGGCAGGGCAGGGCGGAGAGGCTGGAAGCGGAACCGGAAGCGGAAGCAGGGAGCGCAGGAAGACGAAGCGACGTCGACGTCGGCGTCGGTGGTGGCAGCGACGGCGGCGGCGGCGGCGGCCCCGATATGGCGGAAGCGTCGCGTTTGCCGGAAGTCGCCGAGGAAATGAAATGCCTCCCAGCCAGCTAGCTAACCCCTGCCGAGCTCCTCGTGCTTCTCCTCGTTTGCCACACCTTCCTTCGAGATTCTCCGCTGCCGTACCCTGGCAATCTAGGTGGCGCGGATCGAAACCGCGCTCCATAAAATTCCAGCTCGTCTTCCGTCTGCCGACGACGTCGCGAGCACGGCCGATTATTATTCCTATAGGCGCGATAAACGCGTCCAGGCGATTTTTCCCAATCGATACGATCGAGAATAAAAGAGAGAGAGAGAGATTGGCGGCTAGCAGGAAGCCGTGTATATATAGGAATCGAAAGAAACGATCGAACAAGAAACGCGGAGGTTCTCGAAGAGGTCGGCCCTGAAGAGCATTAAGCCGCGGTACCGGTGAAAGGCGAATAACACGAATGCCTTCCAAGTCGCATGGTTTCTAGTTCTAATAACGCTATTATTCTAACGCGAGCCCAGTCCGCCTACCGACTTACCGCTTTGCCACTTCTGTCTTGTATCGTCGTACAAGTTCTCTCTCTCTCTCTCTCTCTCTCCCTCCCCCTTTCTCTTCCGTCGTTTCTAACGCGTTAGGTCGATCGGATAATACGAGACCCACTCGATCCGATCGCTCGACGATACTTTAACGGCGCAAGGTCGACTCGGTTAACGCGCAAACCGAATTACACGCAAGGGGTTGTTGCTTCTCGGTGGGGATTTTCGGTGCATTTATTACAAAGTCGAGAAAGTGACGTACGAAGGAAGGTAATTTAACGAAACGAATTAATTTATAGCGCGGCGTATTTGCCGCTCGACGAATCGCGATTTGCATAACTGGTTTCACCGAAAAGTTTCTCCAAAAGCGGATTAATAGAAATTAATATCTTAAATCGTTTAAAGGTTTTAACGATTTCGGTTTAACGATTACGGCATCGAATTTTATCTCGTCGATCGCAAAGGTGAATTTCGCGCGCGCTCTGCCGGAAATACTTATTCGACCGGGCTCCATTTTGCAGCGCGGAACGATTACGCGTATTATCGTTACGAATGCGCAAAGAGCAAGTGCTAAACGTAAATCGCGTAAAAAGTTTAGAAATAACGCGAATAGCAGTCCCTCGAAAAAGATTCGAAGCTGATCGAAGATCGTTTAACGCGAGCCGTCCGTGCTGAAGAGACTCGTCTGAAACGAGTGAAAAAATAACTCGATACTCGAGCAGGAAGAAAAGAATTGAATTTCCGCGACGCGTACGTTTTTACGTATTTGCACTCGATCGTGCAAGTTTTTCCGTTTTTTAAGAAAGATGGCAAAATGGGAGAATTATTAAAGCGTTTAATCGTTGCTCGTGGGAACCGAAGGCCTGGCGAAACTAATTACGGCCAGCGAACGATAACGATTTTGTCGTCGCAGGAAGTCTGGTGATTTTTCGTGCGTGGTCAGGGGGACGATCGCCTTTCCCTCTACACGTTCCTCGACCCCTTCTTCGCTCTCTTTAACTCGCCGTCCAACAACCTGCTCCTCGTATACCTCGATTAAACGAAGAAATCCGCGTAATTCGCGCCATCTTCCCCCGCCATCCACTTTCCTTGCTATTACTTTTCCGACGAATCTTCGAAGTAGCCGCGATCCTCGCCGCGTAATCGGACGAACGAAATTACCAAGTTTCCGAGAAGAATTTCTCGAAATTAGCAAGAAACGTCCGTTAGATTTGCCGCTAGATCCGTTGGATCAGTATCGTTCGGATATTCGTAGTCGCGGAAGAAAAGTCCGATAGAGGTGTGCGTCGTATTTTCCGTCGGTCGGCGTCGTGCGATTTTATTCTTCTTTCGCGTGTAACGCGAGACTCTGTGCGGGAAACGCCGATATCGTTCGGCGAGTACAGCGGTCCAGGGTGCACGGTACGTGGACGACGATGCTTCTCGTCGTTGGATTTTGGCGAGTTGGCGCGGTTGGAGTAGCGCGGCTAGAGCAGCGCAGCTAGAAACGAGGAGGCGACGGTTACGGCGAGTCGCGGAGGTAGAAAAGCGACAGGAGCGAGGAGGGGAGGGAGGCGGCGGACCAGCCAGGGAATTGGGTTAGCGGCATAAGGTGGATTGTCATAACCGACGCAACGTTGCTTCTCGCAACGTAAACGATTATATAACGGCGTTGGGCGCGTAAACGACGCCGGTGTCCGAGTACGCCTTAAAACGCCTTAAAACGCGTTCAGCCGGAAGCGGACTTTCTCCGCCGCTTCGGTCGCGCCGCGCCGCGTCGCGGCAACCTTTTCCAACTCGCGCGTCGCGTTCGAGCTGGTCCCCTTCCTTCCACCACCGAGGTTGCGCGTCTTCCTCTTCTTTTCTTCCGTTGCTTCCGACGTCCTCGACGGTTCTTCGCGTCTACGCGCTGCTGTAATTTCATCGCGCCAATTATAGAAAAATGCGAGTTTCCATTCGAACGTGCAATTTGAACGTACGCAGCGTATCCTACTTGGCCTGTTGGTTTCATCCTGGCCCGTACGATGGCCCGTTTCCGAGAACCAGGGAAATTTGGTATTTCCAGGTAGCTAAACCGTTCGCGTCTTCGTTTTCCGTACGAAGACGGTGTACGTTACCGTATTTATCGGAGGGAATCGCGAATAATTACCGTAGACCGGTGTCTGGCCGTGTAGCGTTCGGCGCGAGCCCTTGCCACGTCGCTGCCGTCGTTGCAAAATCGCCGTTTGTTTTTATCCGTTTTACGTAATGCCGCCGATGATCGATATCGGATATTCGATGCTCCATGTTGCAGCGTATAAACGATACCGTACAGCTCGGCCCAATTGCTACAGGTTTCTCGAGTGGAGAGGGTCCTAGCGTGTCCTGCAGCAGTTTACCCACCATGACATCACCTATCACGCTCGCTCGAGCATGCCGCAACACTCTGCTGCCTACCTGCTTACCTTTTCCAATCTTTTCCTTCCCCTTCCCCTTTTTCCACCCTTCTTCTCTTTCCTACCGATCTCCAATCCTTCCGATCGACGTCTCTCTCGTCCACCGCGTACGCGATAGTCACGTGAGGATCCGGCGAAACGGAAGCGTATCCGACGAAACGTCACCGCCTTCTCTTCCCGCCTTCGTTTCCACCGGTTCCTTGCGCGTTCGTAGGAAATTTAAATATCGAAAGTAGGCGCGTCGCGCGAGAATCGCGCCTGCAGGATTTTTGCAAAAGCCGTTCGATTTTCTACGAACGCCGTCGCTCCTCTTTCTCCGTCCACCGTCTCCCCTCCAATCGCGTCTACCATCGCGTACACACACTCTCTTCGTGATTTTCACTTGGCGAGACGACGTAAGCCGCGCATAAGGTGAAGGTATCGATTGCGCAACATCGATATTATGCAACCCGTAGCGGTTTCCTGCTGTTATCTAATTATCCGGAGTAGAGGAACTCGAAGAGAGGAGGTCGCGCAGCCAATAACGAATCTAATTCTTGGGCGCGCGCGATCGGTTCGTAAAGGTTTCGCGGGCCAGCTTCCTCGCGCTTTTGTCATTCGCCGAGCGAATATATTCGACGCGTCTCGATTCGACGTCTCGACCGATTTTTCTCGATCCTTGGGCCGGAATTTTCGCGGCGTCGTAATTGCGCTACGCGGCCCACGGTTTAGGAATGTCGCGTGTCGTAAACAAACGATAAATTTACGCGGCGGCGATATTTGTTAAAGATCCAGCAGAAACGATAGATAGGAAGGAGGAAAGAATCTGGACGGTTGACTCGCCTATTTTGTTTGGATTAGGTCATCGAGCTTTTCCAGTCGCGATATATATCCGGCTGATATATCGATACACGCCTACGTAGCCACGTGCTCGAGACACCTTCGAGAGAGAAAACGGCCGATAATTCCTGCTGCCAGGCCTGTCGCCGCTGTCGTTCCTCGTCCCTTCTGTCCAATTTCTTCCTCTTCTCGGCTACGCGTTAATATTAATAGTAATAATAATAGTAAGATGTCTCGGAAATGGAAGACAAGGATAGTGGCAATTTGTTTACTCGAGGAGGCGACTGGGTTCCCATTTTCGCGAAATAGTTCCTACTTTCGTCGTACTCTCGCATACTCTCGCATCGATCGCTCAGCGGCTACGTTATACAGTCGATAGTATTCGCTTACACGTTGCTTAACCGCCTGTCTTATTAATCGTTGCTTGTCCATCGCGGTGCGTACGGTAGGGCGTATCGCCGTACCGTACCTGGCTGTATTTGCATCTACGTTTCTGGTATATACGGACACATCGCTTTGAAACTCGCGCTTTGCTACTACTCGTCCGAGTACGGTCTTCCGGACTTTACGAGGAAACGCGCGCGAGATAGCCAGCCTACTCTGCGAATACGCGGAGCGGTTGCATGGAAACCGTTGGATTAGAAAGAAAAGGCGACGGCGATCGGCGAGGTCGTAACCGACGAGAAGAAGAACCGTCTATCGGCTGGATGGTCGTCCAGGAAGTAGGTGCGTCGAACGTAGTTCCTACCGTGGAGGCCGAGACGGTTGTAATAGCGATCGGCATTGTCGTGGTTGCCGTATCGTCGCGTTCGGGACAGAGACGAACGCGGATAACAGAGATAGCCGAGGAAAGAGGGAAAGAGAGCGAAGCTGTTGGTAATCTGTGGGATAGGACGAAGAAGCAGCGAGGCATGTCCGAAGGAAAGGAAGCTCCGCGGACCTCAGTTCCGCTCGGTTCTCCTCTTCCTCCATCTCGCCGGTTGTTCCCAACCTTTCCGACGTTTCTTCTTCGCGAATCTTAGCCTTCGTATAAATCCAGCGTTTTGCTCTCTCGTTCACGCCTGTTACGTATCGAGACGTTGCTCGTACGACGCGGCCATCGACGAAGGTTCCACGAACTTTGAACTTTCGTTTCGCGTCGCGTCGACGAAACTCGCGAGGCTCGATCGCGGAAGCTCTCGGTATCGTACGAGGTACGAGGCGTGGAATCGTTGGTCGATCGACTTTCCGTTTGCGCGAAAAGAAGAAAAGTTCAACAGTTTAACGGTTTCGCGACGGATCTGTAAAATTTGCCCGTGTCCCGCGTAGCGCGTTAATTCGGTATACCGTCGTCGTATTTATATCGATTCTCGCGAGAACGCGTTACGGAGCAACTCGAATTCCTAGCGTCTATCCTCGTGTCTAGAGACGCGTCTATGCGAGGTCGACTCTATTTTCGCCCGGGTATCCGTCAGCTCGACCTCTTCCTCTGATTCCGAGGAAATCCTACGCCCGGCTTTCTTCCACGCTCGCTCGTCCGAAATTTCGGCCGATTGCCAGCAAACTCGCTAACGAATTTCAAATTTCTGCCTCTTTGTCAACCGAACCGATCTCCGTATCTCCGACCTAGTCGCGTATTTCTTCGCCTGTCGTCCGTTGTAACGTCGTGCGTGCGAACCAACAACAAGGCGCCGCGTTCTTTTCTTCTCTCTCTCTCTCTCTCTTTCTCTTTTCTTTTTCTTTGATAAACTTTGAGTTTTACCGGCAAAATTCGAGCGTATCGAGCGCGTACGTAGGACGAAACGCCTGGCCCGGAGAAGCATCGGAAGTTTCGACGATCGATGGAAGCGATCGATTCGTACAAAGCGTAAAGCGAAAGGCGACGTTTGCATAACGCGAAGAGGCCGGAAAAGAGAAGGAGAATGACGCGTCGAGCATGCCCTACGCTGTACGCGGCGAGATGTTCCTCGAGGCGTGCCCCGAGACCAGGTTTCGCGCGAGGCCACTGGATGTCACGAGACCTACTTATAAACGTTCCTACAGCGGCCTTTAGAGCGGCACGACGGTCTCTGGCCGAGCGACGAAATAATATCGCTTCTACGCGAGAAGACGAAACGGATCGATGAAATTTTTCCAGTGGCGAGAAACTGGAAACGTTGGACGTTTTCTTATCGATAGGAGGGCGAAACGCGTGGCTCGGCTACGCGACTGTCTCGAGGTAAAGCGGCACGCGGGAAAGCACGAGTTCGAAACGAGTACCGAGTGAAAAGTACCGTAGTTGCAACGGTACGGTATCGCGTATTATCTATAAGTTGGATTTCTCGGTGTATGCGTGGCTTTTCACGTGGCTTGGGAAGACACGGCGGGCCCGTTAGAGGCACGCGAGCAAACGCCGATGCGTCGATTTATACCGGCCGTTTTCTCCGTCGCTCGATACGCTGTTCGCTGGCTCGGCCCGCTTACCGAAAATCGTTGTCCGATCGACGTCTAACGGGCTAATGTTCTATCCGTTTATTTGCTTTGGGCTCGTAACCGGCGGTAAATTTTCCCGGCGAGAACGGACGAAGCGTAAGAAGCGCCGAAACCTCGCGGCCAAATATTTAAAAGCCGCGTATACTCGAACGATATCCGTGAAAACGTAAGATCCGTGGACGGCAAGATCGACCCTGTTGCAAGCGCGTGTTACGCGTGTTCGCCGGCGTTTTCAAGGTGTCGAAATATTCGCGCGCGTCCACGTAGTTTACGCGTTCGGTCGACGATCGGAGATCCCCGCGTGTGCGATAGACCGCGTGCATCCCAGCGGACAACGACGGTTCCATGGTCGTCGATTTGGGCGGTTGCGCGACGTAGCAGAGTCGAAAGGCTAAGGCGCATACGTAATGCGTATCTAGAAGCGTGGGAGCCATGCTCGAACGGCTTCCTCTCACGGCACTGCCACGCTTTATCTTGCGTTTATAAATAAGCCGATATCTCGCTCCCTCTCCCTCTCCCTCTCCTCTCCTCTCCTCCTTCTCGCTCTCTCTCTCTCTCTCTCTACCTGTCCCTCTTTCTTTCCGCTCGTCTCCCTCTCTCTGCACGCTCTCCGACCGCCTCTCCGTCTCTATATCCCTCTTTCTCGGCTCGAATAACTCGAACGAGCGACTCGACTAGAAGGAGGTGCGCTCTTCAGTTCCGGCTTCCAGCCACCCGAGTCTATTAATACTCGATTCTAGTCTCTAGTTCGCTGCCCCTTCCCCTGCCTCTCACCCACTTGCCAGCCCACCACCTCGCGACGTCTCACCACTCTATCGGCAGTCTTTGTCTCAACCTGTTCGCCCGTATCGTTCGTCTATCGGTCCCAGCTGTTATCTGCCCACCCGAAATCCAACGAGGGTACACGTACCCGCGGTTCTCGCGGAAATTCCAAACTTATTTTCGTTCGACGCTGCAGCCGGCCGCGCTCCATTCACCGCGGAGCGTGCCGAGTAATCAGAGCGATCGATATTTAGCGCGATAGATCGGCGTGATTCGAGCAAACGTGATTTAGACGAGACGATAACCGAGAGGAAGACGGAACGACTCGATAAGGCGAATCGAACAAAGGAAAGCTCGCGTTGACGCAACGTTGGCCTTTAACGCGTTCCAAGTCGTTTCGCGCGATCCGGTTTACGCAGGGAAAAGTATTCGATTCCACCGAGATACGCAAAGTTTGTGCGCGGTGTGCCGCCACTCGCGCACCGTTCTACTCGTAAAAACAAGTGGAAAAGGAGGGACGACGTTTTTTCGCACGACCTTCCGTTTCCGAGAAAATTCGGTTTGAAAATTTGGCGAGTATGCTCGAACTCGGCTAAATCCGGACCGAGTGGGAGCGAACGATCGACAGCGTTTCCAAGTAAATCAAAAACGCGCGATCAAATTCTTTCGCCGGCCGCTCTGTTTTCCGGGAAAATAAATTCGAAGATGCGCCTGCACCGCGTGCAACAACAGTATCGGACACTGTGCGAACGACTGACGGACGACGAAAGGAGATTCGTCCGATAGTAGTTGGTCCGGCGTTTCATCCGCCGATCCAACCTTCGTATCGGAGAAAATAAAAAATCCCATTGGGTTTAGAAAGACGGCGAATAGCGAATTTCGTACGGGCCGATTTGCACCGTAAACAGCAAACCATTCGCGATAGGCGCGTTTCCGCGCTTTCGAATTTCTCGCAAGTACGTAAGAGCGTGCGATGTACCGATTAAGACGATAGGACGAATGGCTGGAAATAATATTTATCCGGACGGAAGCGAAATAAGTAAATCGATGTTACGTAATTGGCGGTAGCTTTATCGAGCTATCGGACGATCAACGATGCTTATCGAAATTGCAGTCTCGACCGCGACACGATTTCGGAGCGAGTAAAATTTGTTTTGCCCGTTTCGTAATTCGAAATAATTAATCGGTTCGATACGTCTGGATAGATAGAGCTAGCCGATCGATCAAAGCGAGTCGACGCGATCGATTGCTCGGTAGGAACAACGTGTTTCCTCGTATTGCGAATAATCCCAATATCGACGGTGAATCGACGGCGAATCGAGCAAAACGAAAACACCTTGTTTTCGAGAAAGATTATCTTTTCTCGATCGTCGGTGGTTCGTGCGGCTCGTAAGCGGACCGCAGACGGATTTTTACTTTATTCTCGTTGTCGCTGTCGTTGTCGTCGTCGTAGGAGCGGTCGACGAGCAGGAATGCGTTTTTGTCGCGCGTCGAAGGTGAGTAAGCGCGCGATGTTCGCACGATTATCGGCAGCAGACGGAATCCGTGTCGACGCAAAGCGGAATCCGCGTGGCCGAGGAATGCACTCAATTATGCGGGACACTCGAATCACGAGGCGAAGATATTCTAGTCGCGTATCCGCAACCAAATCGGTTTCGATCGATCGCGGCTATTGCGAGAATTATCGCTCTCTCCCTCCGCTTCTTCCACCTCTCGGCCAAACTCACTGCCCGACAGTCGCAATTTCTCGTCTTGGTCGTTCCTGTTACGCTAGCGCACGGCCAACGATAAACGCGCCATATAATCTCGTTTAATCGGACAACGTAATGACAGATCGGTACGCGGGATAGGAACAGACCGGAAGCCATCCTTGCCTAGCTCTTCGATGCAAAGTCCAACCGCTAAATTCGTTCGTCTTTCTTATATTTCCAGCTGCGTTTAAATACTTTGCCATTGCCTTCTAGTTTTCTTCGCACTATCCGCGTTTATCCGGCTTTATCTCGGCCGGTGATCTTGGCCGTTTCGTGGACGATGGATCGAAATTTCGACGGTTCGATGCACCGATAAGATTACAACTTTTGGAATTGTCGCGAAACAGCGTGAAAACGCGAGCTTCGCCGCTACGTTGTTGGAAATTCGTCGCGCCTAACGTAACGATTCGCAACAGAAAGAACAAGAGGAAAATCGTTTCTGCCGGTATTTAAAGGACGATGAACGATACTCGAATACGTTTTTCGAAAACGCCCCCGCCCCCCTAACCGCTCTTTCCGCTCGATCGAGAAATTATTTCTTAATTCGACGATAACCGCTGATATTTTTCTGGTAAATAATTTCTGGAAGGAGAAAAGTGGCCGGGAAACGATATTGTTCGACGGTCGTCGAGCACGATATCGCGAGATAAAAATTTCACTGATTAAAATTCCTATCGACGCGCTACCGTTCCACGCGAAACGGATAAATCGGATAAACGTTGGAGGTAAAGGCCACAAATATAGGCAAACAGGCGAGTTACGAAAGCGAGCGCCGAAGAGGATGTAAAGAGGCTCCGCCGCTTCGTACGCGGCGCAATGAGAATCGGAGCAATTTGCCCGCGGTACTAAGATAGCGCGTACCTTCGTTTAGGACGGCGCTTCCTAAACTTTCCCCATTCGCGACCCCATTTTGCCCGGGAAAATTTTGCGTAACGCCGGTTCTATACGTAGAAAGATACGTAAAACAAGCGTACGAATAAAACATCGATCGATAATAAACGAAAGATGTTTAAATTTAAACGATCCTTTGCCGTATTTATAACGTTACCACTTGTTGGCGTTTCCTTTTACGCGGAACCCTACCGATCAAAATCGCAAAGATCGAGAAACCGGGAAAATTTCCATTAACCGTTTCGCTCGTCGAGAAAATTCGGCTCTGCGTTGGTATCTCAAATTCCATTCCGGTGTTCCTACTCGCGGCTTTCTACCTCGACACTGTCCGTATCTTCGACGTTTCTCTCGTCGTTGTCCGGAAGAAAAAAAAAAAAAAGAAGGAAGTAAACTTTAAAGTTTCGCCCGTGATACGAGTTTGCCGCCGCTTGGCCGTGATATCGATGGACGGACAAAAGTAACGCCGAAACATCTGCCACGAGTAACTTTCTTTAGACTCGTTATTTCCACCTTTATCGATCTCATTTTCAGCCACGTGGTTCGCGAGTTTCCTGCCGGACAAACCAACGAGGCTAAAAAGAACGCGTGGCCTGGTGGTTTTAATAATTTTATAGCGTAAAAGTTGTCCCATGAGTCGCGCGTTTTTTGCCCGACAGAGACAACGACATTCCGCGACTCGTACTTCGCGTTTGACCGATAATTTGATATTTTTTTGCAGAAGGAGTTCGACGAGTTGGCCGAATATTCGACGCGACGACGAAACGCGACAACGACGCGTAATACGAAATGCCACGAGCGTGTTCGAGTCTGTCTGACGAGAGATCGTTGGAGAGAAAAGGAAGAAAGGAGAAAAAGAAAAATTACGGACCTGCGTGGATTAAAAGTTGGGTGAGTCGTTCCGGGTCGTTTAAGGACGGACGATCGAGGTTCTTCGTTTCATCGGCTCGTGGCAGTTGGACAAATTTTCACGGCCCCGTGATTGCGTTACGCGATCCCATATGGGAATAGCCCGCGGTTCAAGAAGCCGTGGCGTGCAGGACGGCAAAGACAGACGAGGAGAGAAAAGTTTAGTAATCCACGTTGGTGTTGGCGCAATCGAGGAATTCCTCCTGTGAGTCGAAGGAAGGAAATTGCGTTGCCCAATTAGAAATCGCGGGAGACCGCAGAAAGAAAGGCCAAGAGAGAGCGAGCGATCTACGAGGAAGAAGGAGCGAGCAAAGCTGCGGAGGGGGAGAGCGAGAGACAGAGGAAGGGAAAAAGGTTTCGAAACATCGTACGTACAAAGTTGCCACGTTTGTACGATTATCTAATTCCGTGTACCTTTTGCTCGTTTAAATGCACGCGCACGCGCCTACCCATTTTCTCAATTTCATCGCCTATACCGATTCGTTTCGGTAGCGCGACTCGTATCTTTTGTTCGAATCTCGGATCGATCGTCGCTGTCGGCTCGATTAATATCGACGCGATAAAAATTAATCGCCGCACGATTACGTCTCGCGTAATTCGCCGATTTAGATTTCGTTTCGATGTTTCGAATTTTCGCACTCCCTCTCTCTCTCTCTCTCTCTCTCTATATATATATATATATATATATATATATATATTATACGTTACTCCGCGCGATTCAACCTTTACGGAACTTAATCCTACGGAAATCGAGATATTTCGATGTTAGTTTCATCGAATCGTCGAGCGTACGAAAGAAAAAGGAAACATAAACATGAAAATACTGTCTTATCTCTCCTTGTCTTTTACGCGATAAGCCTCGCAAGATTACAGTTAAAATATCTTTTAAATTAATCGTCTTTCGATTCAAGTGCCTCGACACCTTTTTCCAGACGATTAAAAAATGCATCGAAAAGAAATTGATACGAGGACTATCGAAAGAGCCGCATGTACGATGCCAATAAATTAATAGATTTGCGATAAATTTAGAAAAAAAGAAAAGAAACATTTGTTTGAAATATTTACGTACAACGATATAGGCAGAAGAAATTTGTTAACGATATAGAACGACCAACATTGTCTTTGTATAATATACGGTAACACGTGACGACGCTCTTGACGTTTCAAGGATGAGAGTATCTATTATTAATCCCGCAAAATAGAAAAAAATAATGATATATCCTTATCGCGTATTATATAGGTAGCGTTATCGAGTTCTTGAAAAGAAAGAAATTTCTCTTGCGCGAATCTAATTTTTCATCGGACGAACAAAAGTTGGACGAACGAACGTTATAACGACATTGTCTAATCTTTAAGCGATATCCGTACGTTACCTCTACGTATTAAAATAGCGAGCGATTACGAACGACGTTCTATCGGATATCGTCGATCTCGTTAGAAAATTATACAAACTTTTAAATCCGTAAAAGTCGAAGGAGAATGTTCGTCTGCCTGGTAGCTAGAGAAACATCGATATCTCGTCCGAAATATCGTTTAACCGAAAAACCATCGTACATCTAGTAGCCGATATCTCGTGCAACGTTTGCGACAAAGATGTTCGTGGTATCTTCCGGCACGCCATACGGCGACGTACGTTACGTTTACCGATCGTAAATGACCTATTTATGGGTCAATTTTTTATGGGTCAATGGTTTCAAATAATTCGATGAAAAGAAATATTACGCGATTGCAACGAGCGCATCTTCCGAGGACTGTATCTAGTCGAGAGACTCGAGGCTTTCACAGGCCCGATCGTCGTACATGCTCGACAGCTGTTGCAGACTGTCGGCTAGAAGCTGCGTCCAACAGGAATTTCTGTCCGACGTTTGTCCGGCGTTACAGCTATCTTCTTCGGGGTCTAAAAACGCAGGTATATAACGTGGTTAACACCGATCGACATTAGGCGCGTATCCAATCGAACGACGAGCAACAACGATCGTTGGACGTAAAATCTGTTACTTTTTCGATTGCACTTTGGGGGCAACCTTGCGGGTAACCGGCTTACGAGTCGTTACCGTCTAAAAAATGTACGAATTCGAGCGGTGTCAAGCGGGCATTAATTCCGCGAGTATGATGCACTCGAATGGTAAATGTTCTTACTCCGCAAACGGGAGAACGGATGATGGAAACTAGTCTCTGGGATTCACCGAGTTCCTCCTCTGATCCACGGCTCTCCTTCTCTTTCCACTCGTACAGCCGCTCTTCCACCTTCTCCTTCTGTGTTCTTAAGCGATTACGCCACGGCGTCTCTCACCTCCGTCTAATCCTGTATTATAATGTACGACGCACGCGCGCACACACAGGCGCACACACAGGCGCACACACACGCGCGAGCGCGAAAAGACACACAAAGGTTAGAAACGAGGCGACTAAAGTCGAACAAAACGGAATCGAAAAAATCAAAGTCGAAGGAGAGGGGCAAGTGAAACGAAACTGTAAGTGGGAAGACGGAAGAAA
Organism: Bombus bifarius; assembly: GCF_011952205.1. Taxonomy (NCBI): domain Eukaryota; kingdom Metazoa; phylum Arthropoda; class Insecta; order Hymenoptera; family Apidae; genus Bombus; species Bombus bifarius. The sequence goes on along the minus strand of NW_022884550.1, from coordinate 388,953 downwards.
TGGACGGAAAAAGAAACGAGAGGTGAGAACGGGGGAGGGGGTGGGGGAAGATTAGGAAAATGGAAAGGTAGAAGGACGGATCGAGGGAAGAGAGAAAGAGGAGAGTAGCGAAAACGAAGGGAAAGGGGTGGGCGGAAAAGGCGAAGAACGAGGACGATAATTGACATAAATAAAGTAGGAAACGCGGAGAGGAAAACGAGACGGAGAAGAGGAAGAGAGGAGAGACGGAAGAGGAAGAAGAGAAGGGACCTTTGGACGATGGAGGGGATCGACGTCGTTTCAGTCGTCCTCCCGGATGTGCAGCATCATTACACGGCATTCTTCGAGGCTGCGAGATCTCCCTTTCTTTCTTCCTTCGGCCGGTGCGTTGACGTAACCGCGACAAAGCAAATTCCTCTTCCGAAGACGCGAAACGCTCGGAATTCTGATCGGTCTGGTTTCAACTGTGTACTCTGAACGGCTGTTGTAACGAAGGGTATTTTCAAAACCACCGATTCTTTCATGCACGTCGCTTCGTACGTTTGCGAGCGAGCCAGCCTTCGAGCCTGTAAAACTAAGCCACTTTGACTCTGTAAAGAATAACTTGAAACGTCGTTCGGACGTCGTTACGCGTTACCACGTGTATCGTGCGTTTGTTCAAAAGCTAGAACAAAGTTCATCTTTGGCCCGATCGTGTCCGAAGCCCGAGTCAGTCTTGGTAGTTATCTCGAGTTTCTTTGCAATTCGTTTTCCCTGCCAATCGCTCCGATTTTCTACCATGTACACGCACGACCCTCTCGCCAATCTGCCTCCACTGATACGCTATTTATATTCTCCTTCCCCCCGTTTGTCATTTTCTCGCTCTCCCTCGAGAGTTTCATCTTTCCGTGGTATTTTATATCGCGAGACGTACACGACACGCGCGATTTCGCCAAATATCGGCAGATATCGCGCGATACCTGCGGCTGGCGACGCAATCTCGCTGGCGTAGAAATATCAAGTTGTAGATGATTTTTTTTTTTTTTTTTTTTTTTTTTTTTTTTTTTTTTTTTTTTTTTATGTGACGCACAGAGTTAAAGACGATGTTATTGGGTGAGCCGGATTTTCCGGCAGTTGTCAAGCAACGAAAAAGGTTGCCGAGGAGGCGTAGCATTAATCATGGCACAGGTATGTGCGAGCGAGGACTCGGGGTCAAAATCTTTCTTCCACTTCTGAAAGAACGATGATCCACAATGGAACTCCTCGGAATCCTCCTTGCTTGCGCTTACATCTGATCGATCGAAGAAAGGATCGTCCTGAAAAGTTACCGGCTCCTTTCTACTGCTCACCTCGGGGACCTATTAAATCTTGGACTCGAATTCCGAAGGATCTTGTTCTAAAAGAACCACCGACACGATATTTTTCGAGAGAAACGTTCGTGAATAGCCGGGCCTCGGATCCGCGCCGCTTAAATTTGTGTCAAAATTTTTTTTCAATTTCCTATTTTAGCCGCTGACACTATGAAAACAGCGCTTTTTTCTTCTTCGTTCCTCCTCCAACGCTTGCCTCTATCGACCGCGTTCGATATTTCCAAAAATATGGTCGACTCTTGCGCCTCGAATTCACCTTGCGATACGTTTGAAACTTTGTAAACGCACCATCGACAAACTCGTCTTTTTTACGATAAATCAAACGTCGCGCAATATGGAATTTCCTGAATATATAATTTCCGTTTGCGGTTCGACGATCAGTCGACTGATTTACTTGACTAATAAGTTCCATGTTTTCGTCTTTTCTTTCTCTCTCTCTCTCTCTCTCTCTCTCTCTCTCCATCTGCCTCTCTTTTCGTGGGATCCCTTAGACAGGGGAAAAGGCAGATAGAAGGAAAAGATGAAGCGTAAGAATCGGTAGTACTCATAAGCCAGCCGGGATATAACAGGTAAAACAGGTTTGTGGGCGTCCTGAAACGTGGGCTACCTGCATCGTTTCTCGGAGGGGTCCTTCTTCAAACTCGCCTGCCGATTCTTGCGGAAGAAAACGGAAGAAAGGGGAGAAACGCGGCACCCATGCACCTGTTCGTTAAGTAACGACGATTAACGTCTCGAAACAGCCGCTCCGTGATTTTATCGTCGAGCAAACTATGACGCGTATACACGTGCAGCAAGAAATTTCAATTTTTCTCTCGCTCGACCAACTTACAGAGAGAAACGGAGATTCGGAAAAAAGATCGTTTCAAGTTTTAAGTAAAAAAACAACGATGCAAATTGAAAGCGATCCGTTACGATTAACATTGCAATGAATGGGAAAAAAGTAGGCGAATCGGACAACTATAGATCGTTGGATCTATCATGATTGATTTATCACTCGCGATATCACAGCGAATGCTATGACAAATTAGATTAAACGTAACGAAAAAATGTCTACTGCGCGAACAAAGTTTCACGGTTTTATGTAAAATTGTTTATACGATCGAACCTACGCTACGGATAGAACGTCGCTCGTTTCGTTATCTAATCGATTACCGTTATGCGAGGCAGTTTATTACACATGGACAATGTGCAAGTTGCGACTCGTGAAATTTCGCTAATGACGTTAATTCGTCGATTAATCATCGTCGATAATATCCTAAAGGTTAATTAAAAATTCGGATAATAAACAAAAGAGAGATTACTCTTTTTAGAGGTCGTTGGGATATCGACTTGTTATATCTTATCGACTTAACAGAATGATTCGACGTGACTACTTTTCGTCGGATTCGGTAATCTAACATTTCGTCGGGTCAACAGACACCTTTTCGGCCACGAAACTCGAAAATTCCTTCGGTTACGGAAAAATAAATCGAATGCCCTCTCGCCAGTTCGTTAACCCCCGGTCGGTCATCGTTCGTGGTTCGGATACGTTCGACCGTTTTTCCAGCCGTTTGACAAATTCGCGCACTGTACAGATACGTGGATCGCGACAAAACGTTCGCACAGATGTCTTAAAAAATTGAGCTTTTTCCCGAACCAGGAACGATCGTCGGTTTTATGCAACTCGGAAACTATGAACTTTCTCTTAGGAGCGCGACGTTTTTGCAATTGCAACGTCGGTCCTAAATGTAAACGACGCGTCGTCGAATCTATCTACGACGAACGAATATGTTGATTGTGCGATTAATAATCTTTCTCCGCTAATACAGCGAACGGAAGCTGTAATTGGAAAAAGAGACATTTGCAATTTCGAAGCGATTGACGCGCGTATAGACGATGCAAATTTCGCGTAATTCGATGGAAAATGAAAACGGGGAAAAGAAAGGAAAAGAAAGGAAAGACAGATAAATCGGTATCGATTAGAAAAAGCGGGGTTCGACCTCGGGGCGACGTCGGAGCTGGTGGCAAAAAGGTAGGTTCGCGTCGACAGTGAGGATCGCGATTACGAGGAAGCTACGAGGAAGTCGGTGAAGCCCCCTCCAACGTCCTATGGTATTTCCCACTCGATTACAACGCTTCGATTATTTCCGTTCGCGCCGTATAACCGGCCATCTATTCGTCCTCGTCGGACTCGAAGGGTCGCGCGTTCCGGTGGTCCATTTGTCTCCGTTCATCGAACGCGTTATACGGCGCGGCAAGTCTGGCGCATGCGCGCTATCGCCAGTCTCTCATGGCGCGCGCGAGAGGAGTGGGGTGTGTGGCGGCAAGCTTCCAGCGGAGATCGCAACTTGCGGCTCAGTCGTTCGCCAGCTCCGACACTCTGTGAGTGGATTTTGCCGCGTAGTCGTTGTCGCGCCTTCGAAACACTCGAGTCGTGTCCGAAGTGAAAGGAAATCCGTATCGCGTATCCTCCTCGAATTCGTCTACTGATCGCCGTAGCGACCTGCGGTAGCCTCCTGTGGAGAGAATAGGGTAAAAAGGACAGAAAGAAGGGAAGAGAAGAGAACGGTAGAGAGAAAGAGAGAGAGAGAGAGAGAGAGGGAGAGTGATATTCGAGTGGTGTCGACTGTGATACACTTAGCCGCGTAGATAGCTCTGTGATATACGCGTATACACACATGGATATTTCGATAGCTCTGGACTTTTCTCGTACGGACACCGAAAACCGATATCCGTGTGCAGATATCTGCTGAACGTTTAATCGTTGTCGAACGGGGATCTCTGGTTGTGTGCGAGCAACACGGGGGATCCGTACGATTAGCGGGGATATTGGAATGGGTGTATAAATAAATACGTAGAAGGTGCGGAAGAAAGGAGAGGGAAAGAGGGACGGACGGACGGACGAACGGAGAGAGATAGAGAAGAGCAGCGGAAGAAAAGATACACGTGCGCGTGGTCGGTGTCTCGAGGATACCTGTGGATGCCAGGCTGTAGTCACGACGTATTAGGGCGCGGATTTCTGCCCGATGACCGCCGAGGGGATTCGCTTCGACTCGCTAACCGATCTACACCATTGATATTACGCCGCATCGGACGGTTCATCGGCTAAGCCGCGATCGAGGTAACCATCTTATTTTTGCTTTCTTCTTATTTCCACTTTCGCGTAATCTTTGTTCGACGTCGCTGTTTGAACGGCTACGCGAGGAAAATCCAACATTCGTCTTATCGCTTGGTCGCTTCTATTTTCCTTCTTTCCGCATTTCCTATCGCGTCTTATCGTTTCTTTCCGCGCCTGTAATTCGGAAATACGGCCGTGTGAAGCGATCTCTAGGTTATGTAAAAGATTCGAATCGTTGATAATTTAAGGCATAATAGAAGCTTTCCAGCTTTTCGTTGGAATGCTTTTAGTTGTACATTACGAGATGGAAAGCTTGTTTAATTTCGATATTTATATCCGAAAGGACGAGCAACTCGTCGTTAGAATTGCTCGTTGTCCATTGCAATCGCTATATATGCTTTTGTTACTTGGAGATATCGAGCCTCGTTACCGAACGCCAAATGCCCGATGCGTTTCAAAAGTTTGAAGGATCTTTTACGCGTTCCTACGATAATGACGCATGTTGAGATCAATTTTAATATTACGATTACACGTTTTTTATCCTATTAAACGCGATGAATTATGGAGTTATTCGTAGAATATTTTGTCGTTTTAATCAACGGCCTATTATTTATGACGACAAAAGCTACTCGTATTGATCTTATCGGTCTAGTTTGTACGTCGGTGTACATTTTCCGGAAGTACATCGTATTCGAATTAAGATACGATCCACGATATCGCGTAAATAGCCAAAGCAAATCGTTTAAAGTTCGTCCGTGCCTGTCATCGAGTTTCGTTGGACCAAGATCGGTTTGGTGGAGGATTTTCCAGCGTCGTTCGACCGTTGCAGTTAATCTACACATACATATTTATACGTTGTTTATCGACGCGAAACGTATCGATGGAATTTTTGACGCGTCGTAAACAAACTTGCCATAACCTTAATGACTCCTTTTCTTCTGTCTAATATAAGATATTTGGCAAATACGCATTGCCGCGTAAATAGCGAAAAATTGTTATCCAAGTGTATAGGTTGCTGGTCGTTGCAATTGGTTTAATAACCTAACCTACATTCCAACGGAACTACTGTTACAAGAAAAAAGACAGTTAATCGGCGTATGGGATTATAGATAACGATAAAACTTGCAACAATCTTCTCATTCTCCTCCGAGAAAGTATATCTATAAAAGCGTGTTAAAAATTCTCAATTATTAATTCCAATAATAGCTGTAATATCTCTCCGCTTTTAATTGGTATCGAGTTATTAATTGGAAGTATAACAGGAAATTCAGCTAAAATTAAATATCCTATTTTTAATACGTTTCCTATTTTAATACGAGATAGCGAAGACGAATGGAACGCGAGCGATATTTCTCTGATGTCGCGAAGATCCAGCTTGAAATTCAAACGTGTTGAAAAAATTCCAGCCGAGGTCCCTGTGAAAATTAAGTTGCAGGTTATAGTTTACGCTTGACACGATACGTAGCATATACGCGCGTTTCTAATAAATATCAGCCGTTAGTTTTTACGAGTTATCGACGATAGATCGCTTACCGTACGAGACATCGACTCGTTCGAATTATTTATTTACCGCGTTATATTTGTCGATTAAAATGCACGTTTCCGTTCTGCGTTTAAACGTTCGAGAAATGTCGCTCGCGTCCTTTCGTCGATAAGTCGAGCGTCTCTTGATAGCCCGTAAATCGCGTACAAGTGTAATTCGTTGGTTAGCTGCCGTAACAGCGAAATAGCAAGGACAATGGGAATCGGTCGGCGACGAAAATTTTATTGAAAATTTTATCCAATTGAAAAAGGGAAAGAAGCTCGACCGATTATTTAACGCTCTCGGCAAAATGAAATATTCGTGTCCCAGTCTTTAACATTTTACATATAGGCGATCAGAAATATAATTTGTTTGTTCTTACGCTCGTTCCGTCCTCGCTAATTGCTATATTATATTGCCATCTTATTGCGTTCAAGTAGACCAATAGCAAGCATAATCCGTCCGCTCGATCAGGGAATTTGAAGATTTCCTACCGACAAAATGACGCAACATCGTTACATATACGAAAAGTACGTATAGTCGAGAGTTGCAGGCAAATAACGATCGGCAGAGTAACGATTGCAAACCGTTTTTGACGATCGGGAAGCTGAAAAAACAAAGTGTTATCGTCGTTGATACGAACCGATCGACCAGGAACGTTCCGTCGCGACTGAGAGAAAGGAAAATTGAAAGATCTTAGGCGTAACGTGATCGCGCGATCGGAAAGAATCGCGAGTATAACCCGTGGCTCGTATTCGGCATTTAAAAAATCTAAAATTCTATTTGAATAAAAAAGGAAACGGAGCGAGGGATTTACGTAGCCCTGGCCTGCACAGCCGCTCTCTTTCTCTCGCGCTTACAACGACGACGCACGCGCGAGCACGGTCGCGCGCGCTCCTACTTACGCACATATGCACAATGTACACTGACGAGCGAGTATACGACGCGACGGCTAAGCGGAGCGGCTGTTGCTTACGCTCCTTGATCGTTATTCAGGAAGTTGCACGTTATCATTTACATAACACGTGAGCCCGAACAAAATCATGCATAATTCCTTCCTCCTTAGCGCGGCTGCGTTACCGCTCTTCGCTCTTTATTTTCCTTTTTCCCTTGGTTGGCAAAAAAAAAAAGAAAAAGAAAAAGAGACGAGAGGAAGAAACCGTGTGTCGCCCGTGTTCGGCAAAGCCGAGCTTCGGCGCGAATCTACGCCAGACAACAGGCTGCTTTATCCGCGTCCGTTCGCTCGCTGCTACGCGATGCCTATTGACGAAGATCCGGCAAGCTCGTTCATTCTATTCGACTTGGACGCGCTACTCGACGAGAATTGGCGCGATCTTCGCGACCGAGTTACGCGTCGCGAGATCTCAAGCCCCTAAAGCGAATTCCGAGAACGTTTAACCGCCGTCGTTGAATATTTATTTCCGTTGGTGACTTAAAAAACTATTTCTACTACGCTTTTCTGTGTTTACTAGAACGATACGTTTACTTACACGGGGCAAAACAAGGTAAAAAAGATAGTTGGAAACACAGAGGAACAAGCAAGACGTATCGATTAAAAAGCGGAGAAGCGAATCTCCGTGTAGAAAATAATAGACGGACTCGACGATCGCTGCTCGCTCGCCATCTTTCTCCGAACGTTCCCCCCTCGCCTTTGTATTCTACGCGTAATCAGCTTTCCATTCTGTTCCTGTTTACCGCTGTTCGGCCAATTTCTCGCGTATTTCGTTCTTCTCGAAACTGCTTCTCTTCCTGGTTGCTTGACAAGCGCGTACGCCTTTGCTCTAATTCCTATTCCCCTCGTCGTTTCTACGAGCGAACGTCCTTTTAGTTTTAAAAGTTTCCTTACGACCTCTCGACCGTACGTTATCGGTCTAGGTGACTGCTTTCGTTCGTGCCTCGAGTCAGCGATATACGAAACAATCGTTAAACCCGCGTATGGCCTCGCGGAATCGTCCCGCGGGCCACATGGCTCGACTCGAATCACCGCAAACAGAATCGATCGATCGTACCGAAAACAGTGGCGAGTGGCCGATGAAAACGTAGGAGGAAAAGGGCAACGTTCCGATGCCGACTGGCCGTGCAAAAGCGCGAGGATCGGGTCGAACGAAGACCAAAAGGGAAAGGTGATTTATAGTCGGAGGAATTTAGCGAACGTCCAGCAGGATGTATTTTTCGAAAATCGTGTTTCTAGACGTTCGAAGCCGCGAGCCCTTGTTTCCTCCGTCGAATCTTCTCGTTGGAATTTTCTCCGAACGATTCGGACAACGGATCTCGACATACCGGATGATACCGCGCTGTAAAAAATGGAACGTACGACTGATAAAAAAAGCACTCGATTGGAAAATACTTTTGTAGTCGGGCGTTGTTAACTCTGCGTCTAATTGCATCGTAATCTAGAAAGAAAACGTTATTTTTATAATTCGCGACTCGTTGTCGCGATACCGATAACAACGTGGACGTTTCCGCGATAACGAATGGAAGCGAGAAGAGAGATAAGAAAGTTTGCGAATGGTTATGACATTTTTTCTTCTTCTCGAAGGGAATCCGATGCTTTTGGAAAGTTTGAAAAACCGCGTTAGCCCGTAATCCGTGTGTCGCGCAACGAACACGATCGATGACACTTATCGCGTACGGTATAGAACGCGCGAGTTAAAATTGACCGTGTAATCTAAAATTAGGGGGGTAACCTAACCGAAATCCGATCGAATCGCCGATGACCCGACGATACCGGTCGAGAGGTTAAGTCGAAGCCAAAACGCGCGATCGTTGGATCGAAGGAAGAAAGAAGAGCGGAGAGTCTTGGAAAGTAATTAGAATAAAGCGGTGTATCGGTTTTTCGAGCGTGGAAGAAGGAAAAGTTTCGTAGAGTCGTAGAGAGGCTACGGAGAAGGTTGGAAACGATGGAAAGGTTTTTACGTCGATTTTCTATCGCAGTCGAGAGAGCCGATAAGAGGTTAAAGGGGAGAAACGAGAACGTGGAAGGAAGAGGAAGTGGGTGGCGAGGGTGGCGAGGGTGGCGGGAGAAGAAAGCCTTTCGAAACGTAATTCCGGCCGGAAGAGCCGGGAACCCGGAAGCGAGGGAGGAAGCACTACCGCGGCAGGGTGGTAAGGGGAATGGAAAATTCTGCGGAGCCTCGAGGGAGGGCTCGATCGATCGTTAAGATCACGGACGAGGTGTCGACGTCTAACCACCGGCAAATTTCTAGCGACTGCCTCTTTCGTTGTCCTTTGCGCTTTGCCTTTCGGAGAGGTTTCTCGCGCAACGACCGTACGAGCAAGCGATTTTTACGACTCGACGATCGTACGACGCCGGGCCTTTTTCGCGCGTGAATAGATAGTGGCGAAGCGCGAATGTTCGTTTCGGATAAGAATTTTCCGAGACGATACCGCGGTATACCGCGAACGACGAACCCGACGAAAAAGCAACCGCCGTGTATCGTTGTTGGAATTTTTCCACGCCATTTTCGGCCCGATACTTTGTTCCTACGGATACGAGTCGATCGACGAGACGTTCGCTTCGAAATTCGTACGGAAATTTTACGTTGCGCGTCTGCTGCGAATTCGCGTTGCGCGTCCTCGGTCTCGTCGATGTGCGCAATTCGATTTCGCCCAAACAGGCGGTAACGAGTGGTCGAATTACAAACATAACGAGGAATCGTTCGTACGTTCGTTTCGCTTAAAATCGTGCCAAGTGAAAACGGACGTTAAGAAGCGGCGCTGGTGTTCGATCGAGACGATGATATCGGGTGCGACGATGTACGAGCGAATTTAGGATATCGGGTAAAGAGAATAGGATACGCTGGTTGGAAGAAAAAGACGAATCGCGTAACGAGAAACATCGCGGAATACGCGTCCGGCTGTTCTCTCCTTCTCGCACCGCAGGGAAGAGAACCGGTCTGTATCCGGACCGGAAGCGCGGACCTTGGACTTTTCTTTTTCGCTATCTCCGTCTCGTTGCCTCGTTCCTTCTTCGAAGAATTCGACGAGCGGTCAATTCGATCTTCTTCTCTCCTCCGATCTCTCCACCCTTTCCCTCTTCCTCCTTCTTGGCGAGCCTTCTTTCTCGAGAGAGAGAGAGAGAGAGAGAGAGAGGTGTTCCTTCTTTCTCGTTCGTCCGGTTAATTCCAAGAGGGAGCAAAAGGAAGCAGACGCTCGCGATAGATGGCATCCGGTTCCCCTCTTTCGAGGAAAACTCGAGGAGGAAGTGGCGTTTAAAATACCTAACGCCGGTTCCTCGTTCTATCGGTTCTTTTTCCACCTTTGCAACTTCCCTTGCCGCTTAAATTACCATCTTTGTCCTAACAAAAACACGGCGAAACGCGCGCTGATCGAGGTCGGCTTGCCGCTGAGAAACAACGTTTCGACGCGACGATCTCGGATAGTTGAAGTTTTAGGGATTAGGTTGCCCCGCGAAACTTCTTTCTCTCTACTTTCGCGTCTCTTCGATCCCTCGCCTTCGTCGAGGATCGTTCGCTCGAGACTCGTTAATTTCTTGCCGCGCGTTGACCCTTTGTGCACGCAGAATCTTGATTAATCGACCGTTAGGTTATCTAAAAACCTATTGATCGAGCTGATTGAGTTAACCGTTGAATTATCAAGATCAACCGCTTGCTCGAATCCCCGGTTACTCCTTTCACGATTAATTCCACCGTATTATTCGTATTATTCGTATTATTCGTATTATTCGCGATATTCGGCCACAGCCGCGCGTACGGATTTCCAACTAGCGAACGCAGCGTTGCGAAGCGTCTCGATAGCGACAATAGCGCGTCGAATTTACGCCTGTAAATCGTTATCCGTGCGATAGAACGTGGCGCAGTCGGTGCGAGACAAACAACGGAGAATCTCGTTTTCGCTATTCCCGTTTTACCGATATCTCTCGTTGTTTCGTTTCCAAGGACCCTTTTTACACCACGTACAGGATCCTTTGCGCGTCGATTCGAAACTCCGACAAGTTGGACGTCGCGTTAAATTCGATCGGCGGCTTATGAAAGAGAAAAGAGCGGCAAAACGTAATTTACCGCGCTACTTCTTACCTTTTGTTACTTCGGTCGCTCGCGTCGTCCGTTACACCGCTCTTTCAAGTACGCGGTGCTGTTTCGTTGCATCTTTGTATAATTCACACGCCTCTTGAGTGGTTTCGTGGATCGTAAAATTTTGCGATCTAAAATTATCGTACAACGGATATCGCGGTAATAAGAGCCGACTTTAGCCGCCGTTGGTACCGCCGTACTTCCTTCGTCCTGTACTTCTAAATACAGATTTCCCGACCGCTCGATAACCCGCCAAACTTTCCGTCCTCTCGACGATACAGCTCGCATCGCGTCCAAACGAGTCATCGAGCGATCGCGTCCAAGCTCAGCGTATGTCAGTCCGTGACTTCTTAACTCGTAAGTTCGAATCGTCGTCGTTATCGCGGTCGGTTCGTTTCGTCTAAAGCCGAATCGACCGATCGTTCGATATCTTCGTTTCTTTGCACGGACGAACGATGTTTCGCGGCAGCGGAATCTACGCGAGGACATCCTTAAGACGGTCGTCGACGTTGCGGCAAACCGATTCCGTTCTTCCGTGGATGCGATTTTTCCTATTAGATCGGCTAGTTACGAGCGTGGTTGTCGCGGTAAATTGTCCCAACGTTCTTTGGAGTCGAGAGCTTGAACTCTCTCGTCATCGGCGGATTCGTAAAAGGAGCGAGCGACGAATCGTAGAAATTGGCGGAATACGCGTAAGGCGATCGTTCACTTTCGCGCGATACTAGCATCGAAAAGAATCAATTATCGTTTTCGCGAACGCGACTAGAAGATCGCATCTGCGACTTGTTTCGTCTCGCGTCCAGTCGATCGGCGTAGATCGGTTGGCGTTTGTTTTCGCGGCGTGCCTAACCGCTAACGTCGAAGAAGGTTACGGTACCGCGACGTTCGTAAATATTTCCGCCGCCGCTCCACTCTCTGTACATCGTGTTAGAAAAAGGGGAGAGAAGAGTTGGGTCGTTAACTGGGAAGAATCTATTTTTCTTATTTATCCCGACTCGCGCGCCAACGATCGACACATTCGGCCGAGACGTTCGAATCGCGTTGCGGTAAGGTTGCTTATTTCGATAAACAGCGTCTATTTATAGCAAACAATGCGAACCTGCGTGAGAAAATCGGACGGAGGACGATCGGCAGGTGGTGACGTTCGATCCGCCGCGTTGGCGTCCAAGAATAAAGCTAACGCGAATAAAAAGAATGGCAAAGTTTTTCCTCCCATTTCCGTATTTTCCAACGTTTGACCAGCGACCGATCGGCATCGCGATGACACTCGTACAGGCGTAAAGATGGAGCGGGATTTTCGTCGATTTAACGACGTTTTACGTGTTTTTATACGAGACGGTTTTATAAATTTGACGCGGTAACGTACGTTAACCGCGCGAAAAGTTTCTTCCTACGGCCCTTGTACGTACGCTTTTACTTTCGTCGACTCCTTCGTTCCGAAAACACGATTCCTTTAATTACTGTCCGTCTCGCGAGTGCGTAAGCGTGTCTACGCCGTATACTAAATTTCAAAAAATATGCACGCGCGTACTCGCCTTTAATAGAACGTAATTTAATGTGAAAATTATGGAGGAAAAGAGCGGCGCTGATTTTATCTTTCATGGCCGGTAATCAGAGCATCGTGATGCGACGCGATCGATCTTTCCAGGGCTAATCCGCTAAATTCGATCGCAACGCGATACAAAGAAATCGGCCTTCGTGATTGTCCGAGCTCGTACGACCGTCCCTCTTATTCGCAAAGTTTCGTTCGTTTCTAGTTTGTAAATTAGAAATCGGGCAAAAGGGATTTTCCTACACTGGTGCGGGCACTGTCGACGTTACGGAGACTATCGAGTAGCGTTATCTGGAATACCGATCGACCGTGTATGCGATGGAAAAAAGAAAGATACGCTGCTCTGTCATAGATAATTTCCATTTTTATCCCCATTAATTAGAGTGTCTTATCTGGAACTCTTTCGAGATACGATCGAGTATTTAATGTAACGTAACGTAACGTCTCGTACGTTGCAAATTCTCATTATTTCTCGTTAGAAATTCTCGCGACGCGTCGATCGCGAATCGCCGATACATCGTAGATGTAAAGATTTTACGGGGTTTGCGCTGTAGCAGCCAGCCGAAACGCGTACGCGCGAAGCAAGTGGAAAAAGAAGCGCCTGGACGGGAGGATAGGCAAAGAAGATGGATAAACCACGACCAGGAAAGTGGGAACGTTCCCTGTCGAGCGAGAGACGTCTTGTTCCGGGAGAGGCGCGGGTCGGTGCTCCTGACTAAACGGTCGAGTAGCGCGTGGATGTTTGAAGAATTCTTGCGGTACACCCGGTTGAAAATCGTGGATGATAGCCAGCGGGAGAGAAAGAATAGAAACGAGTAAGAGGGGAAAATAAAGGAAAGCCACGAAACAGGCACGTTGGATACGTTTCGTTCGTACGGATGCTCGCGTTATTCGTTGGTGCATCGACGAGCAGACGCCTTCTTTTTAAACACACGTGCGTATTTTTGCTGTACGTACAACAGGCGGTTGGCCTTAGTTTTCCCGGTTGTAGGGAAAGATATCCTGCCGCTCGGCCTTGATTCTCAGGCTGAGGCGGGCTAGCGCTAACTTAGTAGCGCTATTAATCAGCCGCCGCGAGGCGGCAGCCTCCGCAAATCCCCTTATCGGTATTAATATAAACAATGCCGGACGGCCGCCTCACGGCGGCTGATTGATATTGCCACTAAAGCGATCCAGCTCGAGAACTAAGACCGAGCGGCGGGATATTTTTGCACGTAGCTGGCAAACTAAGCCAACCGCCTAGTTGCCCGCAACGACGAAATTTACGACACGGTTGAAAATCGTCGCGATTTTCATCGGCGTCTCTTTCGATGCCCTAACAAATGACGCGTTGTTCGCGTGGGTCCATCGCTCGACGGTACATACGACGAAACGTAGCCGGCGGCTTGCGACTAAATAGTCGCGTGTTTTAAAAATTTGTCGCCGCCCACCGATTGCGATCCGTCTAGCGAGATAGCGAAAGACACGCGTCTCTACAAAAGACGTAGAGAAAGGGGCGCGAGAACAGGCGGATCGCCGACGAGAGAAACGAATCAAAGCCAAAATCACGAGAGAAGAAACTCTCTGTTCCGTGTGGACAGAGAGAGAGACATCTTCTTTCGGGAGAAAGAAACACCTTTGGAGAGCAAAGTGCATCTTCGGAGGATAGTTTTCAAGTTTACTGGGCCACTCGAAAGAAACCTTGTGTGCCGAGACGAGGGTGGCTGGCACGCTACGGTGCAACGTCGAGGGATGTCGTGACAAGAGGAACGAGTGGCGCTGGAGAAAGAAGGAGAGCGAGGAATCGGGAGGAAAGAGCGAGGCGAGCGAAGGGATAAAGAGAGAAGAAAGAGGCTGGTTCCCATGAGGAGGAGCTCTGCTGCCGAGTGACGAGGGTGAAGCAGCCTTTTTATCGACTTCCGGTCGGCGTTAGTTGCACGCACGTGCATCCGAGGCCTCGATGCTCTCTTTGTACCTCCGCAGAGATTCTCATTCACCCTCGATCTTTCGCGCTCTCCTTCCTCGCTTCTTCTCGAGTAACAGGTAGTTGGAAAGTTCAACGAAATTTCTGCCCGATAAAAAGCTTTTCCATATCTTTCGCCGCCTCGTATTTCTACGCTTTTACGCGCTAGCGTTTCCACGGTATTGCAGTTAACTGCAGTTAACGGGTCCCTTTTACGTTCGAAATTATCGCGGCGGTGTTAAATCGCGTCACTTTCCTCGGTATATAAGGACGTCTGATTTTCTACCATTTTCCTTCCACGAACAGTTACTCGTTCGATAAAGAGAGCTACGTAAGAATCGTTTCGTTAAATGGAACGGAGCAAGCAGCGCGAAATCTTTATAATCTTTAAAACCAAAGTAAGTCGTCTCCCAATGTATAACGTTTCCTGCGAAAGATCATCGTACGAGATGTTACGTTCCGTCGTTAAAATAGGGTACAGGCGATCGATATTATCGTCGATATTTAGGGTTCTCAACGTTATCGTTCATCTTAAATATCGATTTGTTCGAAGAACGTAGAATTTTGTGTCTGTGATCGTCGGTCGATATGGAAGTACATTATTACAAAATTTCTATCTAATTCTATCTAACGTTTTACAAACGTTTACGCGTACGTCGCGAACAGACGTAAGTTACGAATCGTCTTACGTATATACTTTGGTTTAAAGATATTTCGATTTTAGTTGCAGCAAATTTGGCGTAACGAGAGACAAGGAACGGATAAATTCTCCGTACATTCTCCTCTGTGGTTTCTTGTCTTTTAAATTCGACATTTTCCCGTCCAACTACGCGACATCGACCAACTTTGAAAACGTATCGAACGGCGTGGAAAAAATTACGGCGTTCCACTTATAGAAACTAGTACGACAGCGCGATAGTGCGCGTTAGACGGTGCAAAATTTCCTTCTACGATTTTCCTCCAACTTCGCTCGCGACCAAGTTACAGCCTGTCCCAGTTGCTAGAAACACCCTGTATAACGGAACGCGCGAGGAATAACGTTTAATCGTGTTTTTTTCCGGCAGTAGTTCCTAGTGGCGCGGCGATCGAGGGTATAAAAGAGGGCGGAGAACACTAACCACGTGGGTCGGTCGTTCGTCCGATAAACCTCTGTTCGACGACGTGTCACTGACCCTCTCTTCTCCAACCTCTCTCCTCGCTCGCCACTCTTCTTTTCCCTCTTTCTCCATTTTTTTAATTCGTTTTCGCGATAACGATTCGACACGAACGGTCTCTTAACCGTACTGCGTTCTTTCGGTCGTTTGCGACCCAATCGTACGTACCGTTCTAGCGTTAAAAAGTGTCTCGAGTTCGAACGAAACGCGTATGCCTGTTTCGTTTGCCGAGAACCTCGCCGGTCGATCGAGTCCTATTCTCCTGCTTTTCTAACTAGGCTGGCGCCTTTGTATTTTTTTCAAGTTGGCAGCTACCGCTTTAGGTTAAGTTGGCGACATGTTACGATTTGAAAGAACCGCCAAGAACCTTCCATCTTTTCTTTTTCCTGTTTTCGTTCGCAGGGTACGCGGTGTGTCGCGTGTGAATTCGAAAAGAAACGTTTCGTATTCGTTGCAGCCTGTTTCTTCGAACTTTTCGACGACATATTTCTAACGGATCGAAACGAGCCTTCTCCTTCGTTTGGTGCTAACGAGAGAATTATATCGAAGCCAAGATCGCGAATCGAGAACGCGAGTGTCGCAGTGGGGTTAGTGATCGTTCGAATTCGAAGATTGCAAACACGGCTTTTGGTTCCGTGCGTGCATATGGACGATTAACGAAATGAATCGTTATAATCGCTGTAACGATATCGCATGATCGATGTACACGCGTGGATTTCCATATTTACGTAACTGGACAGACGGACGAAGAAAGACCGGATTATAGATGATACGCCAGATAGAATCACCGCTTACTGGGAATTTCATGGCTTCGAACGTGAATTATCGCCGCGGCATTTCCTGTAATTTAAACGATATAATGGATTCGAAAGAGCTTTCGCGGCGCACGAAAGTTCACGGGCAAACGGTAATCATTTGGGAAAACACGAAACGTTGCGCGTACTTTTCTCTAACTTTTACGTACAATTATAACGCTGCTACTATTACGAGTGATATGAGTGATATCCTTCCAACTTTTCAGCCGAAAACCCTTCGAATCGTGACTAATGCTCCTTGGTATATCTCTAACCAGACGCTTCACGAACGTCTTAAGATCCCATCCATCGAACACGTAATTGGACTGGATGCAGTAAAATACGAAAATCGAAATACGAGTCATGGAGAAGGAATCCCCGTATTAAGGTATCAACGAGCCAGGTAAAAGTAGAGAAAAAGATACAAACGGTTGGTCGAAGGACCTGGTCTGATAATATAATTAACGGTTAAACCGTTAAAAGGTAATAACGTGTGCCTAATCGAGTTGACCGTAGCGCGTTTGCCCCGTAAAATGAAATAGACGGATATGTGTATAAATGTATAATTACAAATTCGGTTACCTGAAAAATCGCATCTTTGTAATCCTTGATTTTTGACTTGTATTTGTCAGTTGTATCGCGAATTAAGGCCTATAATTTATATATATATATATATGTACATACTTTAGTATTTGCGTAACGAATAATAAAAATAACGAATATGATACAATGGAAAGGAACGACTAAATATGAAATTCTAATAGGACGTCGAATAAAATTTTATTCGTGACTGATTATTCGACTAAAAGTTTATTCGAATAACGCCCATCGTGACGCACGAGCACCCAGTACCGTACGCACCGTTAAGCAAATTATCTAAATCGACATCCGCGTCATTTGGGGGACTTTAAACGACGAAGATCTGCGTGCTAGCGTACCTCTATCGTCCGCGTGGCTGCTTCTCTGTGAACGCGAACGCTGTGCGAACACGGTATCGGTTTATCGAGCGATTCGTCGGCGTGCAAAAAGTTTCCATGCTTGTTCTTAATTGCGATAACGCGGAGGCCATAATGCGTTCACCGTTGCACGAAGAGTGGCGTCAAACTGTTGCAGCGGCGGCGACATTCGCGTCGACGAACCGACCAAGATTCGCTTAAACGGGTCTCGATACTGGCTACGGAACACCGAGTCGGAAATCGAGTCGCGAAGGATGAACGCGGAAGACGAAAAGGTCTTCGTTGTCTTTGTCTTTTACGACTGATTTTCCCCGCCTTTTTCCATATCCGGACGCGGCGGGCGAACAGTAGCTGGTAGGAAACAAAGCTGACTCGAGCCGTGGACCGACCGTTGGGATTCGAAGGACCACCGCGGATCAGACGAGGATATTAAATCGCCGACGATCCGCGCCGATTCTCCCGAGCGAACGGTGTAGATTCGGCTTAACTCGCTACTCGTCTACCGCACTGGCTCTGTTCGAACCAGCCTCTACCAGTAAGTGGACGGACGTTGATTTGTTTGCGTAGTGCGCTACGCCAGTGGCTGCTATCTCGGCCCGCATCTCTCTTTTCTGCTTCTCTTTCTCTCTTTCTTTCCGCCCGCGGAGGAACGAGAAAGCACTTCCTTGTGAGTTGGCGAGAGCGTGACGTAAGCGGACGCGCGAGCATCGGGTTCACCGACCAACTCAAGGTCGCGGAAACCCAGCTTTTCTTCTTTTCCCCGGTCCTCTTTTCGTTTCCTTCGTTCCACTCATCGAGTTGCAGTGGTTCGCCAAACTGTTCCAACGTCTAGTATTTTTTCTTTTTATATATATATATATAGAGAGAGAGAGAGAGAGAGGAGAGGTTCATTTATCCGGATTGATAGGGAGACAAAACCGTTGGGACAATGGAATTTTCGAATAACGGAACAATCGCTTTCCCGATATGAAATTTCGTTTATTCGAGTACGAACGAGGACCGATCGATAGCTTCTTTAAACGTATACCTTTGATATTATCGTATTATCTTTTTATCGGCCGCCAAGTCGCGTAATTCGTTCGATAGAGTCACGTTCTTTTCGCACTTGGAACTATCGAGGCTCTTTTTCGAACGCCACGAGTGCCTCGGCATGCGAAGCCATCTCTTCGCTGCCACTTTCGTTTGCTGTTTCCATTCGTGTAAAGTCGTCGTTATTATCGTATTTATCGGAACGAAACCATTTCGTTACATCGGTATACTCGAGGTTTTTCCACTGTCGTTAGCATCCGAAGAATCCACGCGCTTCGGATAAATTTGACGATAGACGATAGTAGGTAGATGGGTAGACGAGGAAAGGATGAAATTACAAATACAACGAAGAATTGTTCAAACTCAAACTTTATTTATCATCGATTGTTTGTACCTTGTCGTGTTACGCGTGTAACTGGAGTTGCGGAAAGTTATGTCGGTCAAAAGCGGGTCGCGAGTGGAAAAAATGTAAGAAGCGTTCATCTATAAAATGAGAGAGAAAACTGTGAATACAAAAAACACGACCGAACGGCGATACTATATCGAGATAATAGAGAAGCAATGACGTACGGCGATGTATCGTATATTGGCAATTTTTGTTTGCGAGACGGTCGTGGTATTGGGTTATCGGTTAGTGGTACGAAAGCGGCGCCACTACAGTTTCATTTGACGCCACCTCAAACTGTATTACTTCGCACAGCTTGCCTAATCAATAGTAATAGCGACTTCGGTTATCGTGGAATTTTCAATGGAAAACGTTTCCTTCGCTTCGTTTTACGCGTCGTATGTCATCGTTGTGTAAACAGATTCGTAAATGCACGTCCATACTCGACAAGTTGCACGAGTACACGTTAAAACGAGTAAAACGCGTCGTACGAGAATACGTCCCAGGTACTTTAGTTTTCGAATTATGGACGACTACGGAAAACGGTCAAAGCGTATGTCTGGTGCCTGACACGCGCAATTGTACGTTTTAGCATCGAGTACGTACCAGCATGGAGCTTGTCTCGAGATGTAAAGCTAGCTGAATCGATACGAAGCAGGTAGTGCTTCTCGCCATTATATCCTTACGAGTTTCGTTATTTCGCTATTGTTTTACTAGCGGAAAAAAGCACAAATTGCAAAGTTTGCACGATCAAAATGAAAATACGCTACGGCTGTGTATTACAGGCAACGCTTAGAAAGCCCCTGTAAGCGTTGAAAAATATTGCGATGCAAAGTTACAGGAAGCAACTCGTATCGTATTGCTTTTTTAAACGAATTCCAAGTTTCAGTGAAAAATTTGCATCGTATATCGAGTTTTGCTTTATTTTTTTTATTTCGAATATCCGTTTATATTCGTTTTTCCATGTCTGGCCAGCGTTCCTTGCCGACGTACGTAGGCGTACGCTGAATTTTCCGCATAACCGTAGATGGAATTAAAGCCTGATAACGTTTCAGAATGCAAGAGGACGATACTTTTGGCTGCTGCGCACGATTCCATTGACGAGAGCCTCGCGTTCCCGCCCCTTTTCAATTCCAAGGAAAATCGGTTATCGTATCAAGACGTTCCGGAAACAATCGGCTCGATACCGGCGTTCTCGTAAAAGGCTTTTGCGCCAGATAAGCACCCAAACCTACGTAAACTCCCGTTTAAACGATCATATACGCGGCGTTGCGAGGAAATCTGTGTAATCGGTGATTTACGTGGCGCATGTGCGATAGATCATCGTGCAGTTGGAGCGTAACGAAAATTATAGAGGAGGTAAGCAGAGTGTACCGGGACCGGAGAAAGTTTTCCCTCGTTATTCTCTTCTCTATAGACGCATCGTTGTTATTATGTAATTTTCTCGTACCGTCTCCTATGCTTGTCTTGCGAAATTCGGACGATAGCTTTTCGAACGGTCGACGGCCGCCTCTTCTTTTGCTTTTTGCGTCGATATCGCGTCTCCGGTCGTACGGAGTGAGATCGCGCATCGACCAGGGTTTGGCGATTCGGAATAGACGCGTTTCCACTTCCGGGACGAGAAGAATTCTCTATCGTTGTCGAGCTACGACTCGACCTAATTGCTTGCCACGTTCTGTGCGTGTATCCGATGTATAGAACGTGTAGGGTGATTGATAGATACGCGTCCGTGTTCGAGGAGGTGAACGCACGCGTTGAAACAAGCGCGAAGACGTACGTCCTGCGAACGTACGTCCCGTGTACCCGAGTTACAGATAAATTAGAGAAATGGTTGGAAGCGTGTGCCTTTGTATCTGGATATTTACACTGTACGCCCTAAGGCCCGGGTACACGCCGAGACTCGTTGTCACGCGTGCATCGACGCTTTTCGTCCGGTCTGTGTCGATTTCGGTGTTTGCCTGCGTTCCTATCGTCGACGTTAGAACCGTCCGACTAGAACCGACGTTAGAACCGTAATTCACTTCGAATAAAATAATTTTCCGTATTAACGTTTCCGCCAATCGTCCAGTCATACATACACATTTGCCATTTGCAAAAATCAAGGGCACTTTGATTTCTCGTTGGAAAAGCAAAGTTTCGACAATTTTTCCATCGCTATATGTACGCAATAAATAACGGCAAATTACGAGTAATTTGATCTACGGTTATAATACAAAGAACGTTAATACGTTAATGGACGATATTAATATCTACTAAATTGTAAGAAACGCGAACGTAAGTACGATATCGGATGATATCGATAAATCGTCGGTTTACACGCATAACTACGTGAGAAGTAAAATTCCAAACGTTTTTAAATTCGAACAATGGGAATATGTTTGTCGAAGGTATTGCCATCTCGAGTGTACATATGTACTCTTATTTTTGTCGCGGACGATGTTACATGGAAGCGTGTTGTAGTTATTGATTACGAAATGTCAAGTACGAAAGCCTTCTTTTAATCCGTTTTATACGCGGAAGTGGACTGATAACGTCGGGTAACGTGATCGACACTTTATTCTTTGGTTTCGCGCGGCTTCTGTTTTTTCGTTGTTGTTCTTTCCTTTCTTGTTTCCTGATAAACGTCGAATCTTACGTGGCCAATTTATATCAACGTTTGTACAAGTGAAAACCGACATGGCTTTTGTAATTATTCGCTTTCTCAGAAGTGAGTCATAGTCAGTGTGTTGGGCATTATCGAGTAAATTCTCGATTATATAATTATTTGAATAGAGAGCCGTTCGTTATTCGATAGTTGAAACGAAAGACAGAGACAAGTTATTTGTTGCTTAAAATACCAAAGTTAATTACCGAAATTAAACGTTGTTTGCGAACAGACCTCTATTTTTCATTTCCTATTATTATCATCTATTTTTATTAAACGGTACCATTCGACATTTAGTATAATTAAATGCAAACAAAAAGTAACATTTTATTTGCGAGTAAGAAACAGTAAATACGTTATTTTTCGCGTCGTTTAAACGAGAAATTTAATTTTTATTAGCAACTAGATAGAACGTTATTTCAATCTGTTATTCGTTATTCAACGGGTACGTAAAACTTACCAGCGCAGCGTTAATTTTAATAAAATTAATGGTACTTTGTCTACCATAAATATACCTGTGTTGCATAATTCGCAGTAATAGGAATTACGTATATCGTAATTTGAAAATGCTGCTGAATTATGCAGTAGAAAGAAAAGAAGCAGGTAAAATCTCTTGCGAAACGGAATTGTTTTTCGAATAAAACTGGCGACATTTAAAATCGTTTGGGAGTTTTTCGAGGCACGGCCAACCTTTTCCACGAGTCGATCAACAGCTAATATAATTTGTATTACGCCGGTAATAAATCAACTTATTATCAGCGATGTATCCTCCGTTATCGATGAATCAATAGTAGATTGCCACATAATGAAGCTCGACAGGAATTAGCGAAAACTGCGAGTAAGATAAAGAAAGCGAGAAGGAGAGAGGAAGCGGTCGAGTACCCGGAAGAAAAGAGAATCGACTCTTGGCTCTGCGATAAATCTTAAATCCTCCTCAAGGATCTTCCGCCTTCTACCGTTAACCAGAACGATTTCGTGCTTGGCTCGGAGTTCTCTTATATTTTACAACTGCCTCTTTTTTCTTTTTTTTTTTTTTTACGACCTTTATTTTGCTTCGAATCGCGTGCATCAACCGCAAACTCGCTTTTTTTTTTGCAACAGTTTTGCGACATACGCGCAAACAGACGAATCTGTTTTGTTTACAAAGGAGGAAAGGAGCATCGTCGATCGGACGTTTCTTCGGTTTAGTCGAGCGAGCGAGACCCGATAACGATCGCGATAGTCAACGAATTATAGTCGAAGCTGAAAGCGCTCGTTCCTCTCCGACGAGGAAAGTTTTAAGCAACCCGTGAGCCCGTGGATAGCGTTTAGCCAACGACAAACGGCGTGTAGTCGCGTTGAACGAAAGAGAAGAAGAGAAGAACACGCAGTTGCGGTAAATCCGAGTTTTCGTTCTTTTCGTATCTTTGGTTCAATTTTGCGCTCGCGGAATACCTTTTCTTAGGTGACTCCGCGTTATATATTGCGACACGGTAGCCTGAGCAACGTCGTTTATCGCTAAAAATTGTCTGCTTTTCGCATACGCGGAAACGTGCTACGATTTTGCAAAAAAGTCATTCGCTGTATCTTTAGAACCGATAAATAATCGATAACCGTAATCCGTCGAAGGCGACAAAAATCGAATCACCAAGAAAGTAAGATTCTCTTAAATAGCGCTAATAGGGCTAATATCGCGGTAGGGCTTTGATCGAGAGCGCGATCTTTGCCGCGTTTCGCGTTTCAACGGAACATTACGATTTGCTAAATATCGAAATAGCGTTTGCCAGCAAACAGTTGGCAGAAAGCGTGGGGGACGGCTAATGTCGATCAAATTGTAGTAGTTTCCTTCGGGTTGTCGTTAGTTACGCAACAGCTTCTATGAATAAGACATAACGAACCTCTGACATTAAGGAAGATCGGGGAGAATGTTCGCTTCCTATCTGTTTATGTTTATATTTACATTTATCGCTATTCCAATTCAGATTACATGCCCCTCTGTATGTATGCGTATCTCCGTTTGTACGAAGCGATATATGCGTGTTTTTTTAATCGTTTCCTTTTGCTAATTTTGCTCGTTCTTGCCGTCTTGTTTTTTTTTCTATTCCCACTGCGTGACCTTTGTACAAAATTTTTCTGTGTGTTAAAGAGACGCGTTATAAATAAGAATATCGATAAATAACGCTCGCGTTAAGAAATGAGATAATTTGAACGATACTACAACTGCGATATTTTGATGTTCCAGTATAGTCTATTTGGCGTTCTAATTTATGTTCAGTCGCACGTATATGTATATACACGTATAAATTATTATTGTTATATTCGTTAGCTTTTCCTTTTAACGACTAGCCTCGCTACGTTTTTTCTATCTGTATCTCTCTCTCTCTCTCTTTGAAAGAACGATTTCGGTCTTATCGTTGCATTGTAATTTTTAATGCGTGAATCAACGAAAACGTTATGACTCAGAATATGTATAAAACGAGTGAGTCACCGTCTTTAGCGGAAATTGAGATTTTTCAATGCGACGCTAGAATTCCAAAGGGACGATCTTCACGGTGTCTTCTTTGCCGCAATCTTCGTTATCGATTCGTGGAACAAAAATTTTATGGCGCACACTTTGTTTCTGTATTCTCGTAATGGAATAGGGTCGGAGAAAAGGAAATTCGTACTTACGATTATATTTGCGTCAAGCTATCGAACGATAGACCTTCTCGATGTGTCGAATTCGAGAGAAAAAAAAAAAAAAAGAAGAGAAAGAGATCGGCGATGAGCCGACCAAATTACAGAGTATCGCCAAAATATCATCGAGTATAACTCGATGAAACGGTATTTAACGGAGCAAAGTTTGTCGAAATGGCGCGCAGAATCGATAAACTCGTAGCCTGCGATAGGACAGAGTCGCTGTGGTTGTAGCGCTAAATCCTAAAAATTATAGCGGGCCTTAAGTACCTACGCTATCCAAGTGCCTACCTAGTGCATCTGAATGAAAATCTTTTCATCGGCAAAGATAATACTTGGCGTTTTCCGCCGGGCAATACGCTCTGGTAAATTATATACGAGCAAACTGTAGAGCGCAGAGAATGGCTGATATCGTTATTTCCCTTTGGTTTCGTCGCTTTTAATTGCCTTTAATTGCGTTAATTGCGTTTCGATAGACGTTGTTGCGCATTCCTGATATCGGTCGTTAGCAGCCAGCGGATTTTTACGCGGATTCACATTTTTGCAAACACCATCGAACAACCTGCGTGGAAAATACTTTTTGTACGCGCGTTTTCTAAAGCTTCGCGCTTCGAAATCTCCTACGAACGCGTGCAAAGGTTATTACGTCAGGTACTTGGTTGAATTCCATTAAATACCGTTAAACGTCGTTCTTTCGACGAACAAAGGGAAGAAAAGAAGACGGCGGTTGGGTGAAGAGGCGGTAAAAACAAAGTCGCGTAAGTCTGGCAGAACGAAATCCGGTAGACGGAATGTGATCGATCGAGCATCCAGAACGGGCATTTCCGGCTTGGAGGTTGCGACGAGCCAACGAAAGGAGGAAGTTGTACCGGAAGTCGTAATCGACGCGAGAAACTGCTCGAACGATCCTCCAAACAAAAACTGCCTTTCAGGCCTTCGGCAATTAGGACGTTCGAAATCGTCCGCGACCAGTTTATCTCTCGCCGCGTATCTTTCCTATCGAACGTTATATCGTGTAACGAGACAACGCGGAATTGCACACGCTCCAACGTAATACGCCGTTTATCGATTATATTGGGAAAATGGAAATAAAGGAGAAGCGTACTTTGCATCGATAGTACGAACGGTGAAATCTCCATACGAGAGATGTACGATGCCCGCGTTTTCCTCGTTGCTCCTTTAACGAATAAGCGTACGATTACGCATCGTGAATTACGTTAGAGCAAAGCTGTCGCAATGCGTATCCAATTTTTACAAGTTTCCACGTTCGTCCGTCTTAACGCGAATAATAGTCGTGGTATTGCTATATGATATCGCTGTTTTATCGCGTTACATCGTAATTACTTGGCTCTCTGGCGATAATTGGCGTGCATCTATCCTGCTGTGTACGATACAGTGGTAGGTAGAGCAACGTCCGGATATGTGGCCAGCGGCCGGCACCGTGTTCGCTCGTATATCCGGAGACGCGACATTCCGAGAATTAACCCACGTTATTCGACTGTTGCTCGCGCGTCAAGGGTAAGAGCAGGCAGTGGGAAATAAGATAGCGCGGCAGAGTCCAGGTCATTTCCCTCTCTTGCTACTTCTAACGACGTATTACGTGGAAAACTGTTGGTCGGATAGCGCGGCGTTTCGGTCCTACGAATCTCGACGATCCGACTAAGACCGTCTAATATCGTCGTACCGTAACGTACCGTAACAAAGTGGGAAAAAAAGATTATCTGTATTTTAAATTCGATAGCGGGTCGAATCGCGTCGATACGGATCGCAGATAACGCCGAGGCCTGCCTCGAACTACCAGTTTCAGAAACTGGTGTGAGGACAACTCGGTGTTATATCCGTATCCGGCCGTATATCCCCGCCTATGCGTATGTGCGTCGATATCTCTACTTAAAAATATCTTTTCCGCGGAGATATATCGAGGTTTTGTTATTCGTGCGAGCGCGGTCTGCCGACTTTTATGGGCGATTGCGCGCGAGCGAAGATGCATTCCGTTTCTTTTCTGCTCGCGACGATTGGCAACGTCCGCGCGGCAACTTGCCTTCGTTTTTCTTCTCGCGTGTGTCGTATAAAAAGCGACGAACGACGTAATCGATAGCTTCGCAAAAATAGGTCCACGCGACACGACGTAAAACGTAAAGTCGATCGGAGGGAAAAAAAAACGGCGGAGGGGTTTGGGTGTCGTGGCGCTTCCGTTCTTTCCTTTTAACGTCATTCTCTCTCTCTTTTTTCATTCCATGGCAAGTTTCTTTCTCCGTCTCGCGATCGGTTCGCGTGGTCGGCGCTTCCCGAACGAGAATTTCCTGGTGCGGAACAATGGCGCAACGACCTTCGCGTGCCAATATCTTTGCCTTTCCTTCGCGTCTGCGACACACCTTTTTCCTCGTTATTAATTTCCTGCTTACGTCGAAATCGAAATAGACGTACGAACGAATCTATCGCTAGTATTTTTTAGATGGAACCCAATCCCGGAATCGCGATACTCGAGTCGCGTTAAAAGTCCGCGCGCTCTAACGACGATCGTCGTCGAATGATATTTGAAAATGTCGGTGTTTTGTCGATTTCAGGGACAAGAAGATAGAGAGAGAAACGTGTTATGAAATTGTTGCCGTCGATTCAGCTGCCGCAATTGCCACCGGTCTCGGCCGGCGGTGGAATGACGGGGATGGACTCTCGACTACCACCGGGTATATCTCTGCCTTTTAGCCCGACAGAGCTGCTCTGGCGATACGGACCTGCCATGAATTTTCCACCCACTCATCCGCCACCGAGTCCCTTTCTCGATTTCAAGACGCATCTACCAGCTAGTTTGGGTAAGTTCGCTTCCATTTTCGTCTCCTCTACTCGCGAAACGTTCGAATTTTATTCGAGGAAAGGACGCGTTCGCGATTATCGACGCTGGTCGTTAGCGCGCAGACTGTCGTTATTGTCATCGATCATCCTACTACCGTTATTTCACCGTTTCCCTCTTTTTCTAGCTACATATTTCCTAACAACGTCTAATATTAATTATTCATACGTCGTTGTTACGATTCATGAATTAGAAATATCGGTATGTTGACACGTGTGTATTCTTGTATTTAAATACGCATGAATTAGAGACCTTTAACGTCCGAGTACGTGGTCGTTGAATCGCATAATTAAACATACGTATAGGAATACGTTCGTCGTTGCAATTGCCATTCGTGAGATTCGCTCGAGCGAAAAACGGCGTATTACCGAAAACTGATCCACGAGCAGAGCCGAAACTTTTCCCACGTATTTCGATTTAGAATTACACCGTGGAACGATCGCGTCGTCCGGCGTGTATATACTTTTAACGACTTTAGACGCAGTCGAGCGAAATGTATTTTTACGAGCATTTGGAATCACCTCGTTGTGAAATTTCAACTTTTGCCTGTATACTTCGTTATAGATACAACGTTTTGCATTTGCGACAAAGTTATATAATTGCCTGTAATTAGTAACTATATTCGGAACTGGTAGGGACGCTGTAACGTTATTCGACGAAAGTACGAAGAAAAACGTGCCTGTACGTTAGTCGCGGATTAAGTAATATTTTTACGTAACCGACGTCAAATGTATTACGAACGTGTAGGTTTTTAATTTAATTAGGTTAGGATGTATCTTTTCATTAAAAGCATCGATACACGCGTATTCGTGTATTCGAGTCGTCGAATATTCGTATCTCGGACTAACGATCCTAACGAACGAAAAGACCATAAGCGTGAAAAGAAAAAGAAAAGAAACAGAAAGAGTAGAAAGAAATTAATGGAACGCGTATGTCCGACAGCTTCGGATCCACGGCTATGGTCCCGCGAGGACGTGGCGACGTTCCTGCGATGGGCCGAGCGAGAATTCGACCTACCCCAATTCGACATGGACATGTTCCAAATGAACGGCAAGGCGCTCTGTCTGCTGACAAAGGCGGATTTGGGAGAGAGGTGTCCAGGCGCTGGCGACGTGTTGCACAACGTGCTGTCGATGCTGGCCAGAGACTTTAGCCAGCTTCAAAGATGTCTTCCCAGCAGTCCAGTGACGCCCACGAGACCGTCCGCGTATCCCCTCAGCCCTCATTCGCATCCTCCTACCCCGACCTGGACGGAGAACCCGTACACGGCGAATCTGGCCTCGTTAATGTCGGCGAATTCGGTGACGCTGTCCCCGGCGCCCTCGGTCGACAGTCAAGCAGGTTCGCCGGGGCACACGGAAGGTACTCAGAGTCAGGTTTACAAAAGCGACTCGGACGAGGACAATCAACAGGCGGCGAACGGAAGCCCACCGGCCACCCCGACCGCCCTCGCAGCGCAGAGGTTAAGCGAAGTTTGCGTCAAGGATCAGCCCAGTCCGACGTTGACGCAACCGATGATGCCTCTGACGCCCGGTGCCTTCAGAACGAACCCTGCCAGCGCTGCGAGAGAGTTTTTCCCCAGCGACTCCCCGGAACCCAATACGAGTAAGTGGCGCTTCGCAGATATTAGTTTTAAGGATTTCACGAGCCGAGTAGCCTTCGCTCGTCGGTGTTTCGCGTCAGATCGGCACGTATTTTTCAATTTTCTACTCTCGTCTTGCCTTGTCCCGATAGCGAATGTCGCGTCGTAAATCCTACCCGTTGTACAGCGAGATCGTTGCTTGCCAAACGGGGTAAAAAGCGCGTTCTTCCTACGTTTGCCCGCAGACGTTGCCCCTTGTTTTGCATTCCAACGGAGAACGACGAGATACTTGTTCGCGGACGTGCATTTTACGAGGCTCTTGCCTGCACCATACGTATATAGATTGGCTGCGAACGCACGTTCGTCGACGATTGTCTGCCAGTTCGGACTAGATTCCATTTCGCGGACTGTCTTTGCGCTTGAATTTTGTCTGCCGTCGTCCGCGGATTTGCCGCGGAAAACGCGAGTCGAACGGATTCGATCAGTTTTTATATAAAAAATAAGAAAAAACGATCGGTTCGTTCGAGGAAGATGTTGACAATAATTGGATGGTCGTGTATCAAAGTTATTCGTTACTGTTTCTTTCGACGCAACACCGCGAGTACCTGACACGCATCTGAAATTAATGTTGCGAAGGTCATGGTCCTAAAAATTCTCTACTAGATAGCAATGAATCTGAGAGAGAGTTTACAAGTATCGAATAAAGTATTCCTAGACGCACTTAGGCGTACGTATACGACTCTGTCGAGTACAGATGGTAACAACGATACGAAACTGATGGTATAATTAATGACGATATCGTAGATTAGCCGACTCGAAATGGACGTGTAAAAACGCTTGCTTTTTCTTTGTCACGCAGATGGTAGACTTTTGTGGGATTTTCTGCAACAACTTTTGAACGATCCCTCGCAACGGTATACGCACTACATTGCGTGGAAAAGTCGGGAAACGGGGGTATTTAAAATCGTTGACCCCCCTGGACTTGCGAGGCTCTGGGGCATCCAGAAGAATCATCTTTCGATGAATTACGATAAAATGAGCAGAGCCCTCCGATACTATTACCGAGTGAACATCTTGCGAAAGGTCCAAGGAGAACGACACTGTTACCAGTAAGTTGATTCTGTCGTTGTAATAATTTATCTGTCGTATTGCCAACTAACAGCGAGATGATACAGATATTTATCTAATAAGCTGCGGAAACTGACACGATTTCGTAAAAGTAGGAATATTTCATCGATTCGAGAGATAAATTTTGAGCAAATACTTGCCAATCGATTTCCCTCGATCCTCGAAAAGTTAGAAAGATAACGATATACAAAGTTTATTATATAAATATTCCACCGTTATTGGATTAAATACTAAGAAAATGTTTATACGATTTTAGTGAAAAGTATTTTCATAGGGCCGCTTGAATATAAAAGCTGTCGAACGAAAATATTTGTAATACGACGATTACAACTAACGCATAAAAGCTAGTCGAGGAAAAGCGAAACACACAAAGACCTACGTAATTGGAGGTTATTCAAACCCTTAACTGTTTACGTACGTGTTGAAATGAAGTAATTTCCCCTATATATGTACTTAATTGCTTTTGTAATTCAGTCGAGTTAAAGAAGTTGAAACTTTAATATCGAGCTTCCTACGAAATGGAATAGAACTCGCTTATAACAGGTTTCTATGTATTTAGGTTTCTGCGAAATCCAACGGAGCTGAAGAACATAAAGAACATATCTCTGCTGCGTCAGCAAATGCGGATAAAGTCAGAGCCGGAAGAAGAAGGCGGAAGTGGCGTCGAGCCGGAAATCGATATGCCGACGGACCTCTCCATGTCTAGCATGAGTCAGCCATCCAGCGAGCAACAACAACAACAACAACAACAACAGCAGCAGCAGCAGCAGCAGCAACAACAACAGCAGCAACAACCTCTGTCTCTTCACGATCCACCCGCAAAGTATAGAAGTCACGCGTACAATCTCGTGAAAACTAATCAAGAGTCTGAAGAGAAAAAGTGACGCGAGACGTAGCACCGACCCGACTGTGCGTTTTTAACGCCAACCGAGTCAACGGATCTTGCACTATAGAACGTACTCGTTACTTGATCAGAGACAGTCGTGTTTCGCGATGATGCGAAAGAATTGACGTACTTTCTGTTAAATACGCGAGCTATCTCGACAAAGTCGCTCTAGCCTTCGCTTTCGGAATGACACACGCATCTAGGGATATTCGTTGCCGTACAAAGATTGCTAGGTCGTAATTTTTCAGCCACTGTTCGAACAAGAAGAAGTTAGTTAGAAACTGGCAACCGACTTGCGATCGATGTTTACAGGGCAAATACACACGACGAAAGACTGATAAATAAAAATATCGTGCGAGTTACCGCGTCAAGCGACGAAAAGAACGGTGTCCAAAGCAGCAACGACGTTGCCTCGGCCGTGATTAGCTGATCGTGACACGCCTCGAATAGTAAACTGCATCACGATGCATTTTATTTCGACGTTGGCCGCAACTTCGAACAACGTCCAACCGATTTTGAATCGGGCTCGAGGATGAGCAACGAACAAACAGCGGTCCATCAATTTCCACGCGTTTCAAATAGATAATTGGCTGCGCGGAACCTTGTCAAGGCCGCCAGGAGCCAATTGTCGTGCTACAATTGTGGAGGACGCTTCAGTGAAGCTTGAACTTTTCGCGGATATTCCGCCATCCGTTTTCCATCCTTCGTGTGAACGCACGTGCGCGAGTGTGAAACGTTTCTCGCTTCTACAACGAACTACTTTAGAAATGCTTATAGAGCGTTATCGACGAACGTACAAAACGGTGTTCGGGAAACGATCCAGCTATTTTATTCCAAAGTTCTTCTGTGATGTAAACTTTAACCTGAAAGTAAATTTTCCCGGTAAATATGCTTTTAAGTGCGACTAGAGATTGGATTTATCCAACGTTCTCTTATTTGAAAGGGATTTGAAAAGGATAAGGAATTGTCGCGAGCCAGATCTTGATATTAGTTTAAAATTAACGTAATATAGCTCAAATCGTTTAAAGAGGATCCAATGTTACGCGGTCCGTTTTGTAAATAACTAAATCTGAGAAAATTTCGAAACTAGTTTCCCGTTGCACCGACTCAGTTGTGCCAATCTAATCGTCGGTAATTACGTACATGTACGCGTTTAGTTTAGTGTGCTGTATAAAAGGAAACAAAAAGGGAAAATGACGCGATCGCCGCTTCAAGTGGTCAAAACGATGCTGAAGATCGCTTGTATCCCTACATCTATAAGTAGATACTTGTACATAAATTGACGAGCTATCGAGAGAAAACGAAAAAGTATAATAAACTCTATGAAAGCAGACAAAAATGTGCGAGAGTTTTAAGGAATTCGGGGCCAGAGTTATATATATACATATATATATGAATATAAATTTATGTATAAATAAATCTCTATATATATTATATATATATATATATATTTTAGTACCGAAGAGAAATTTATAATCGAAATTTCTACGTTCGTTGTCGATGCGATTGTGACTCACATTCCTCGCCAACGGAACCTAGACTTTAAACAAAAAAAGAAAAAAAAAAAGAAAAAGAGAAAAAAAGAAAAAGTAAAAAAGGTATGTTGTAACTAGGGACCGAAGGCGTGTGTATGGTTAGAAAGTGGTTTTAAGATCGTATTTTTTACAAAAGACTCACATACAAACGGGACAGAAAGTATGGAAAAGTTCTTACGAGTGAATCAATGTACGTTTACGTACGTGTGAATGAGCGAGCGTGTGCAAGAAAGTAAGACAAGGAAAGACAAATAAGTCTGCAAATATGAAAAGTGCATTAGCAAGCAAGAGATTTATATAACTGAAGAAAAAAAAAAAACCGTTGTATTTCGCTATTTGTATACTGTGATCTACGTGAAGTTTTTATCATAAAAAGATGCAAATGCATAACAAACAATCGTGTATATAATTTTCATGAGAGAACAATTTATATTAATGATAAATATATTGAAATACACATATGCAATTTGTGTTCTTAAAGACAACCCAGATTTGGACCGTAACAAACATTTGATATTCCTATACATGCAATTTAATACACTTAAAGCGTGATTGTATCTAAAAATTATTTATTCGTAAGTACTAGACTTACGTGTCAATCCATAAACGTTATACACACATGGTTACATACGAATGTACATCTCACTCTAAAAATGGACGCTCCAAAAAAAATATCCCCTATGCAATCTCGATCTCGATTACGATCTTAGTTCGGATTGTCATATTGTCTTTAGAAATATATCATATACATGTGTATCACGCATGTGTTGTAGAATTTTTAAAGAGCATCGATATCCTGGAAAATTCTTTTATCTCCCAGCATTTACGATCCCCTTCCCTTACAATTTGCCAACAAAGTTTATATTTCATTTCTATTTACAAACTTTGTAGAAAATAAAACCTGTACAATTTTAGAAAATTACAAACTGTTTATTGTATAACTCATTACAAGTGGACGAGCAATGTGTAAATAAAGATTTATTTACTCGTTAAGCTAACTTTAACGGTTAGTTTATTATCCTTGGATAATCGAAGGTGAATCGAAACATTATAAAATAATAACATAAAAAAGATAATATATATATATATAGCATTATATAGTATAACTCTGATACATGAAAATATTTAAAAACAAAAATATGCTGTTACTCTTGGCTTTATTTATACACATTTTTTACGTACATTTTAGAATATAAAAGAGATCCCTATATAATAATAGTTTAAGACTGGAAAAATATTACATCATCCGCTATTACGCTAGTACTCGATCTTGTAGTACCATCTTCATCTTTAAATTCCCCGTAACTTATTTTTCCCAAGACGTATACCCTTTGTCCTTTTTTCAAATAACTTAAAACAGCGTCGCGTAAACCTGGTTTAAAAATACATATCCTATGCCAGTCTGTCCGTTGTACGAAATCACCTGAAATTTTGTTCGATACAGTTTTTTTTGAATAAAGTTGAAGTTAAGTAAAACGAACGACTAATAAATTAAACGTGTAAAATTTATCGCATGTATATAATAACTCAAAGTCATTACGATATATAACTTAATTTGTATGTAATTAATTAATTCTACATACCATTCGCATACTTATAGTTGATATGCGTGGCAAGAGAAAATATAACAACAGGATGATCTTCGCCACCTCTTTTTTGCGCTTCACCTCCTACTCTTCCCAATAGGGCAACTTGATTTATAGCTACGATTAAGATTATAGAAACGATTAATATTTAACAGCGAGAGATGGAATAGTATTTATCTGGTAAAATTTTAAATACTTGTTTCTGATAGAAGCAAGATGTAAACTACATTATTGTATTTCTGAAAAGCACGCGATACAAATGATTTATATTGAAATTCACTGTTCAATTAAAGATACATACTTATTTCTGTATCATAGGCATCATAATGACGTTCATATTTTTCATTTACAAAAATGTAAAAAATCGATACACAAACAAATTCCCCGATCTAAGAAAGTTCTCCTCTAAACTCTTTATAATTCTGATGGTTGTTAGTGTATTGTAAAAAACAGATGAAGTTTTATTACTTACTTTTTTCTAGTTTCATATTCTCGTTAAGAATAGTACATAATTGTCTTTTTTCAATTATTCGGAGATTTTGTACTATTCGCGGGATAACCTAAAAATAACGCAATGTGTTTAATTTCATACGTTTTATACGTATTACGTTATACGTATCGTATTTTGTATCGTATATAACGTAATTTTAGATTACCTGTCGAAACATTTTTACTATTTTGTATGAGATGAAACGATATAACGCACTGAAATGAGAAATGAATCTAATACTCTCCGAAAAACTACGTTTCGCACATGTGCATTCATAACACCAGGGGGGGGGGGGAGTGGGGCGAGAAATCTGATCTATACGATATATACCGGAGTCATCTGCGCTCTAGTGACAGAAATAGGGATTAAAATTTGAAATAACAGCATTTCGCATGGTATCGTATTGGGAGGAGGAAGTAACTGTTGAGAGTTTGTCGTAAATATGGAAAATTTATTATACAACACCGAGTCACTGCTTCAAAATGGTGAGAATTTTAATTTAGTTCATTTTCTATCGATAATCCAGCACAATTTATAGCGATTTATCGTTTTTCAATGTAAATAGAAGGTTACTAATTTTTGATTAAGGTCACCTACATCGAGAAGTACAATCACGTATTATTGAAGTGAAATTCTTTCCCTTTTCACTCCCCTTGACCATTTTTCTTCTCTTCTTTTTCCTCGATAATTATCTTTCATTATCATTTTTACTTTTCCGTTTCTTTTCTTCCTTTCCTTTTCTTTGACACTTCGAACTATAGTTCGAATATAGTTCGATAATCGTTCGATTTTACGTTAATAATATTATGTACGATAATAATTTTCTGATATTTTATTTCAATGTTGTTCGTTTGAATTATATTAGCTCAGTCGTGTTTACTTTTATACACGTGTCTCACCGTGTTTTGGTCTGATGTATCGTTTATTTTACTTGGAACGTAACATCGAATTGTTGAAAACATTTTGTTTTGTGTGCACGTTCGACTTACCACTTCTCCCTACTCCTCGCCAACCAAACCAGCAAAGGTAAATCGCGCTACAGCAGGTCATTCCAATATCGAAATTTGTATCGATAACATGTATACTTGTGCGTATTACTCCGTGACAGTTATTATTTTTCTACTTTCAACTTTGGATAGAGGTTAATTGTTCATTATCCTAAACTTTCTAAGAATCAAAAATATGTCTTCTCAGAGCAAATTATATTTCACACATTTTGTTACAGCTTCTCCACAACTTAATGTCGTCCTCCTCTCTGGAAAGGATATAGTAGCAGTGCTTCAACTTTAAGCATGTAAGAGTCTTTGCACATTGCGTTTCAATTGATCTTATTTCTCGAATTTTGCAACAATTATTATTAATTGGAAAGTGAAGTCTGGTTTTAAATTTTTATATTAATGTTCCAAGCGTTATGGTAATTAGAGTTTATTAGAATTTCTATTCCTTTTGTTATCGAAGTTGCAAGTTTTCGTAGAGTTTCATATTCCGTTACCTCAAATTGTTCGAACAACCTTTGCTGATTTTCAGAACAAATTATAATAATTCATGTTTTGTCAAAGGTGCGTCACTCCTTCGTCTTCTTGTTGGACCTTGGAAAGGAACTGTGGTGCTTCAAAAGCCCAGAATGTAAATAGACTTTTGTTTTGGACTTTGTTTAATTTTATTCTCTATATTCCGCGACAAATTATTATTAATTAGAAAGTAGGATCTGATTAAAAATGTGACAAGTGTAAACTTTTCATTCTCGTTCGTTATCCTACAAATTTTTTATTCGGTAGAGCTCAATCTTTTATTATTTCAAATTTTCACAAAATAATTAACACTGTCATTAAGAACAAATTATAATATTCTATGTTTTGTTACAGATTTCTTCGTGGCATTTACCATGGGATTCGACGATTGTTATTCGATGGCGTTGGTTTCACCAGCTGGATTCGCCGGGCCACAACATCGACGACGACGACGACGACGACGACGTTCTTCGCATCTAATCGTTAGTCGCATGCATTTGTTCTACCGGTTACTCAACCATGTCGTAGAATGAAAAGTCCTAATCGACACGGTTGTATTATATAGAATTTTTGACGAGCATAGTGACCGTTGGTATTTACTATATCCGTGAGTAGTAACATTTTCATGTCCATAATCTATTTATTAGCTCAGGATAGGTTTTCTTGCACATTGCGTTTTTAGATAAGATGGATGATAATGCTTCAATAATAAGTATAATATTTACATATCACGATATAAAGAATTTGTAGATATAACATACAGTGTTATATATATATATACACATATATAACACTATATGTATAAGCTGTGGCGGAGAAGTTTGATACCCTCAGACTTTGTTACTATGGAAATTTCAATTGTGATCGAAATTATTATAATGCTAACGATGATTTTATTTAAATCTGCTATATGATTGTATGGAACAATTTTATTATTCGAGTTCGGTATTCAGCTGAATTTTACTAAATTTTGAGATACGAAATGCGAAGATAATAAAAGCGTAATTTTATCTGTCCGCTAACGTGTATCAAATTTCACTTCGCGACAGTCAGATACTAGAATCGAAACAAGATTTGAATGCTTCCTTGTGTTCAAAAGATTCCTTATGTTTTGATAAAGGAATCGCCCGAGAATATTTCTATTAATATCTCAATTAGAATCATTGATACAAATATTATTTCTCAATTCCCATCTTCTGGATAATCCAGAAAATGGAAAGTCATTCTCGTTACTACTTTGTCACTATGCTCGCTTTTAGTGATAGTAGCGTCCTCTCCTTGGCCGACATACGTGTTGCGCGTATATGTGTATAAAATACTCTGATATATTTTCAAATCGATTTATGCGTTCGCTTAAACGCAGGTAATAACCCGAGTCATAGAAGGGGAATACTAAATTTATTAAACACCGTATACACGTATATATCTGTCGTTAAAGAGTGTAATATTTTGTTGAACGTGAAAGCAGAAAGGATGAAATTACGTAATTTTGTTACTAGGGATAAGTAGAAGGGGAATATGTTATGTCATAATTTGACGAAACTTGAGCTTTCCTTTCTAAAGTTAAATTTCCATTACATATATGTGTATATATCAATCTGACTTGCTATATCATACGTACACACCGCTATCTTAATTACTTTATCGATCGGATCAGTGAGAAATTGATCCAAATGGTGGATCTTGCCACTTGAATTCCTCTTGATAAGTGACGTAAATGACCCAATAGCAGACATTGAGTAGCCCAAAAGAAGCGGGAAATACGACTCGCGCCACTTTGTCGATGTAAGACACGCTGTTTATGTGTCTTGCGATCTTTTCGCCTTTCTTCCTGCAATTTCCAGCTGCTTCCCTTTGCCTGCGCCTCCTACGATCAAAGTAACAAGAATCGATGATATTCGAAGCTTTACGAGCGATTAAAACACAAAAACAACGACGAATATCGTTTCGGGACGAATGCGGAGTAAGAGATTCCCAAAATACCGAACGAATACGCTCGGCAATACGCGTAATAATATCGTTATTTTTGTTCAATTACAAAGAGATAAACGAGCCGAGTACAGAACGATATATAGATGCGAATCATCCAATTAAATTGGAAAGAATTGTACGGCGAATAAAACTGCCAGCTAGAGAACGATGGAAATATATAAATATAAATGGAGTGGAACCGATAAAGTAAATGAAACGCGATATACATATTTCCTAGGAGTTTCGAGATAGAAAATGAAAACAGCGAAGGAAATTTCTACCTGAACTCCTCGTCGCCAGCGAGGCAATAGAGAAATTGTCGCCATTTCGGTATCCACACTTCCGTTTGCGTTTGTCTTTCCATCGTCGATGGTTTCGACGTAACGGAGACTGTCATCGATGATCCTCTTCCGTAAGAGACGGATTCCTAAATAGAAATTTGTTGGAAGGTGTACAGGGTAAGTCAGATTATACGGGAAGAACATCGAGTTCAGTCTAAACGATAAAGAAAAGTGAAATCATCGATGTTTGGTAAATTGGACGTTATATTTACATTAACGTCGTAAACATCGCATAACAAAGAACTTCTCCTTCGAGGTACGTCTATTATTGTCTCTGGGTGAACCGTTTGAGGACTGCGCGACACAATACCGCAAAACCCATCCTGATAGTCGGCTTCGCTCTCGTTTTCCAACTCTTCCTCGTCCAAAGGAATTTCTCCGCTGCCAACCTGATAGAAGCGTGTTACAAGTCGAAGAATTAACGAAAAAGTAACGTCGGTTTTGTGAATTTCGTGCAACACAGATCAACGTACGTGCTACAGTTATTATCGTTTTATCTTTTTTATTCGTTCGACTTTTACCGAATACGTGCTAAGTATTAAAATTAAGGATTAATAAGGTAAATAGATACCTTTGTAAAGTAGTGCACACCGGCGAATTCCAACAGAGTAGCGATACAGTATCCAAAACTCATTAACAGAAACCAATCAAGGGCAGTGGCGTATCTAACTTTAGGCAAGTCTGTTCTGGAATCGAGACTAATCGTGGACAGTGTCAAAACGGTAGTAATGCCTGTAATAATAATTTATTCGATATCTGTGCACTACGAGGGTTCGTGGGAGAACCTCCCAAGATTCAAACAAATATTTTACGATCCGAAACTCTATAGTTATACTAAATTTATGCATATATCCCGTATGTTCGAAGGGACCGACTTACCCAGACCAACTCGATCGCTGGTAGCTTCACGATGAATCCAGAAAGACACCCAACTCAGGACTACTATTAAAACACAGGGTACGTAAACCTGACAGAACCATAAAGAGAAGAATATTACGAAAGGAAAAGAATAATAATTTTTTATTCGTTAATATCACGGGTATTGTTCGTTGGAGCGATCAGAGCTAACGATTAACTAAAATTACGTAACGAGCTAATTTATTCGTATCGACTTACTTGGATGAGAAAATAACCGGTGTTTCGTTGCAAGTTGAAGGAAACTTGAAGAACTGAAAATTCCCCCTCGCGACGAACAAAAGTTAAATTCCTGTACGGCGAACCCATCAGATCGAACTGCGAAAGAGCCATTCCAGGGACGAAATTTACGGAGGAGCCCTCTTGCCATTCGTAAATTAATTGACCGGACGTATATGCATCTAAAAACGTACGATATTAAAATTAAAAAAATATCAGAAAGGCTTCCAATCTAACGTGCTCGATTACGATCAAGTTATATCTATTATTTCCATTGTTGGACGTACAGCGGAGATCGTATCCGCGACATTTCGATGAATTTCATCCTTTAATTTCTACGTTGTCGAACATAGAGGAAATGATAATAATCCAATTTTGGAAAATGATAATGTTTACGTACAGTATCGGATAGAGAGAGGGCAAGCAAACGAAAGGCAGACACTATGGAATTCCGAAACAAACAGGAAATTTACGCGTATCATAAAACACTGGCTGCCAGGATAATACGTATGTATGTATGTATGCATGTTTTTGCTTGGCGATAAACACTCGTGACACATGTCCAATATCTCTCTACGTAAATCTTCGATAGCGATTCTTTACCGAAGATATCGAAATGCATTTATTTATCTTTTTTTGTATTAATTGAATTTAATTTTACGTAGTTTCTGAGTTGTTGGTAAAGAAGAAATAGCGTTCTTTCTACTCTTGTAGTTACCGAGTTGCTGGTAAAGAAGGAACGCCGTTCCTTGTACATTTTGCTGGAGGAGCGTTGCAAGTAAACTTGGGAAAGTCACAACGAGAGGGCAGTCGTGTCGGTACTGCGTCGGTACAAGGAAACTATATCAGTTTAGTGCGTTTAAATTCATTTTTCGTAAAATTTGGATTTCTAAGTTACGTTATCGTTGCAGCAAATGAACGATATATATATATTATATATAAATATATATATAAAAAATATAAAAAATAGAAAAATTTATCTCGGACGAAAATTGGAAATACAAGATACAGTTCGTCTTTTATAATATCGATTCCATCTCGTCTACTTTCTGGCTACCGAAACGCACGTTATTGCTCGAAAGGCTGAAAACATTTGACAAGAACCTTTTTTCGTTACGAGCGTTCGAATCGTTTTAAAGATACTTACAACTTCCGAGAATAAGCGGACAAGATTGTCGATCCATGGGAAAATTTCGAAGCTCCATTGGACATTTTGCTTTTATAGTAAGCCTGTTGTAAACACGAATATAACGTATGATCGCAATCCACGTTAAATTAACGTTACGTTATTTTACGATTTCCGTATTATTGCTATTAGTTACGGTGTTTAATATGCAAATGAAATCTTTGCGTTAATAACAACCTCATGGAATAAAGTATATCTCCATCTTGCGAGATTCTCAATAATTTATTCGGCACCGTGATGGTATGCACGTAGCTGTGTTTTCCATTATAAAAATACGTGTCCGGCCTCCAGATTCTTTCCAACATTTTGATGCTCAAGCTGAGCGACTTTATCGGGCCCAAGAAGCTCAAACGAGAGTCGCGCCAAGATTGTCGAAAGTAACAATCCATCGAATAATCCTGTAAAAAGTGACGCGTACTATCATTAGTAACAGAAACGCCGTCCTGTCCTTTTTGCGGACTACGAAACAGAAAGACGAATAAAACGCAAACATGTCGCACGTGGAAGAAGTTTTTTAACTTCTTCGTGGACGCGGATAATCGAAATTTTTCGGTAAACTTAACGTTTACTAAAAAAAAAAAAAAAAAGAAAGAAATATCCGAAGAATTATCCGACCGAGAAATTTGTTCGCGCTTTCTATAATTTTGAGCCATCCGTTAGGCGCCTGACAAATTCCATCACGAAGAAATGTCGTGTCTTTGGACGGAGATGCAATCGTCGGACCACCGCCACCAAGGAGCAGCTTTTTCGAGCGAACTCTGTGCTTCACCGAAGAATTTGCATCGTTTATTTGCACGTCCGACATGCTAAACCTACCATGTCAAGTTCCGACACAGGACCCATGCTTCTTATCAGAATATTGGTTTTTACCACGGTTGGAGTTCCTGGGAAAAAAAAAACTGGCGATTACGTCTTTTATAAACTGAAAAATCAAGATTAACTAGCGTAAAACATCGTCTATACATCTTCAACCACGTAGGATGCGTCGTAACACGATACCTACGTTTACGGCAACGCACCTTGGTGCCGACACCATGGCAAGCAGCCCGCGGCCATTTAGCCTTACCACGACTTTGCGACTGTGTCCAGGGTTCGGCCAGCAAGGAACGCAGCAATGGAGACGATAGTCGGAGATAAAGGGGCGTTGGACCGACGCTGAAGAAACGCGTCCACGCGACGCTAAATGTGCCACACGGCCGAAACCTAATCCGACGCTCGACGATCAAACGCACGATTCAAACGCATAAAGGACAAGCCATGGAGCAGGTCGAGGATGCCAAATTTTATAGCTGTATCGTCAAGGTGCATACAGACGTCGCGCGTCAACGGGTTGACCGAAATTTTGCGCGCCTTACTTCCTTGGAAGGTGACTCTCGTTTTCGGCTTCGGCTACCCCAGGAACGCGTAAAACGCGTCGTCCTAGGCGAGTATTTCGCCGCCCGGACACCGTACTACCGTAGAGCCAAAGTTTCAGACTTTTCAATAAACGACGATTATTCGATTGTTCGAAAATGAACGACGTTGGCGATTTGGAGGATTCGGAGGACGAGCATATCTTCGAATCGATCGATCACGCGATCGAGCAAAGTGGGATTATCGTGGATCTCATCTGATCGAATTAATTCGGTTTATCAGAATTACGTAAAACGCATAATAGTAATAATACGCGATCAGTGCGAAATATAGAACGGTATCGCGTCGAAACACGTCCGTCTTTTGACGATCGGTGTTATTGCTCGTAACGCGAATTGCTTGGCCAGCAGAGAGTAGACGAGAAGTTTCTCCGTGCAATCGTAAACGAGGCGAACGATTCGGATAATCCCATTTGGACGACTTGCCCGCGGCCGACAGGTTCGCGTAAGCGCGGTTCCCTTGCATCTTGGAAATATTCGGTTTTATTTCATTTTAGAAAGAAACACCCGCGGTCCGATAACGAACTCGATCAGCGTGCGTATAAATTTTTTAGCAGGACGACGAACAGGACTAGCTAAAAGGAGCGACGAGAGGGTGGCTGCTACATAGAGGAGAAAAGAAAAATAATACACAGATGGACCGAGGGAAATGAGTACAGAGGGATAATCGAGAGAACAGTTCTTTTGGACGAGAAAAAAAAAAGAAAAAAAGACAAAATAAGGATGATGGAAAATTGGGACCGCGTGTCAGGGATAAAGGCGATTTCGAAGGAATAGTTTCGTTCGGCTGGCTGCGATCCAACTTTTCGCGTGTTCTATTCGTATCGGACCGGCTCCTATTTTTCCCCTTTCCGCTCGATCACTCGTCAAAGATCGTTACGATGCTCCAATTTTTTCGTTGTAAACATTTCGAGATCGATATCCCAGAAAAACGCTACCCCTTCATTTTAATCGCTGTAATTCGCGACTCTCGCCATCGTTTAATCCTTTCATCACGAGGATCGAATCGATCCAATTTGCTCGGAGCGACCCGATCGAGCGTGAACAAAATTTTACGAACGAAGAATCGTTTCAATTAGGGGGAAAAGTTGTCGTAATCGATTTTTACACGGTGTAAATTATTACCGAAAACGCGTTAATCAACGAGTTTTCTCGATTCGTAGCGTCTTACGTTCCGATAATTTCGACAATTTCGATGCGCTTGATACTCGCTCAAGGGACCACACTGTCTCTTTACCCTTTCCGTGAGTAGGCAGTTGATTGTTCTCGTAGTTCATCAGAAGGTTCTCGAGAACCATCGTGATGTTTTTGGAAACAATGTCGTTGACGGTCCCTCTGGTCAGCGGCGTAGCTTTCGAGGAAGTCTTCGAGGACGTGGAGGAAACGTGGAGCGCGTGGTTCCGATTTCTCCACGATGACAGTAATATAAGGAGTAGAAACCTGCAAAAGTCAAACGTCTTACGTTGGCGTCGTTTCACGAATCGACGAATTCACCTTTCGATCTATCCTATATCTAATATCGGCAACGATGACGCTGTCACCATCGTTAAACGTCGCGAGCTTCTTTCTTCGTTCGTTTCGCGATATTTCACGGTCGTTCGAGGCTTAAATCGTTAAACGAAACACCTTCAAAATCGACACGTACTCGACGATCGTCGTTGCGAAATGTTATCTCGGTGCTTACGTTACGAATATCTTAGAGACAGGGATTTTGCAACGTGGTATAGAGAAATTTGCGAAAAAATCTTGTTTTCGATGGACTTTTCGCGAAAAGGGCCGCCGGAAGGGTTTAAAGGGCGATTCTGACGTAACGAGGGAGAACGTTCACTCGAAACATCGAGGGGCAGCCTCGTCGGAAGTTGCTGAATCCGCGGCTAAGGAGAGCACTTTTCTACCCCTCTTCCCCTCTTCTCCTCTTCCATTCCCTCTCCTTCTGCGATTGCCTCTCGGCCTTCTCCCTGCTTTGCCACGTGAAAATCGTTTTTTTTTTTTCTTTCGGCGAACCACGTTTGAATTTTTCCATCGCCTGGACATCGCGCCGAATTGTAAAAGTCGTTTCTTCTTTGAAAGACTCGCGCACGGCAAATTATTCGAACAGTATAACGTTTTTAACGCTGTCGTTAAACGCCGATATCTGGACTTCGCAGGTACCGACGTTGGTACTCGATGCACCAAGCCGTAGGTTCGTGTTATAAAAATGCGAACGTAGATTATTCAGCAAGTACGAAGGCACGAGAAACGTATGCGCGCCTCGAAGCTGCCAAACAGAAATTACAATAGTTGCGCTGGCTCGTAAAAAGCCAATAATCAACGAGGAGATACGGACTGACGAAAGAGAGTGGTAATTATTCTCTTTGCGGCTGGCGCAGGTACACGTTTACCGGCTACTCGTACGCTTTAATTTCAGCTTTTTCATTAACCGTCTGTATCGATATCGCGATATTTGCGAGGCTAGCCAAATAATCGACGCGGAATGCAGATTTCTCCGCTTGATCCTTCGTTTCGCGTGCAGGACCCGCTGTTCTTAATTTGAAAAAGCTGCAAACGTAACGAGTGTATACGGCAACTTGTCGCCGGGCTCGTTACGAGATAAAGATAACGATACCGATCGTGCTGGTCGTCGTACGTGTTTCTTCGTTCGCGCAAACGGACGTCGATGAACGGATACTCGGCGTAAATCGAGCCACGTCGTCGACGTCTTACGTTCTCGCGCTGAAGAAAGGAGGGTTACGACGTAAACGACGATGAAAAGTCCACCTACTTTGAAACGTTTGTGGCATAGGAGACTCGTAAGTATTTACGAACGGAATATCGTGTTT
Organism: Bombus bifarius; assembly: GCF_011952205.1. Classification (NCBI taxonomy): domain Eukaryota; kingdom Metazoa; phylum Arthropoda; class Insecta; order Hymenoptera; family Apidae; genus Bombus; species Bombus bifarius. The sequence continues at coordinate 344,430 of NW_022884550.1, read as the reverse complement.
TCAACTTTGTCAAATTGGAAATATGGATAGCCAATTTAGTAGTCGAATAACGAGATATTCCGCGTTTAAATTGCCATCTTTTTTTATAGATTCTCTTTAATTTATAAGATATCAGGATATTCTCTGGCGGCATCGGAAAAGTCGACAAGCAAGAAACGTATGGGACGAAGAAAGCGGTTCGAGAAAAGAGAACGGGATGCCTGAAATCGCGAAACCACTCTCGACTCCTCAGAACCACCTCGTTTCTGCTTCGCGAGAAGATCCGATCGTACTTTAACGCGATTGCTTGAAAGCGGAATTTCATCGGAAGAGAAAAAAGAAAAGGATGAAACAAGAGGAATAAGACTATTTCTCTCGCAGGAGCAGGATATCGGAGAAACAAAATAGTATTTCATATTTGACTACTCTCCTTTGCTTTCGAAACGAAACGGTCCGTCGATGGCAAATGGAACGAAAGAGCGTACTTACGTTAACATTTCGCTGCGCCTTTTCCTCGACTTTGATCCTCGACGATCGATAAAGCGACACCGAGAAATTTGGAAAAACGAAATAAGCGCGAACCGAATACCGACACTCGCGGGGAAGATCTACGCGCGATTCACGCGACGGATCCTCGTGGATCTCCCACCTGGCGGACCAAACTTTCCGCCGCGCAAGCTCCAACAATCCTGCCTTCCGCCACGTTCGACGAACTTTGTTATCGTTTATTCGTTTCTTCTTTATTCCTTTGTACCGCACGTTCGACCATTGACAATGTTATCTGCCGGTTGCTCGCTTTTTACAATTTTTTTTTTTTTTTTTTTTCATTCTACGTTCGGTCGTGTTTGACGAAATATATCGAATTTACGGAGCTTTGCGCGAGTACAGTAGGGCGAAGCGAAATCATACGTAAAGAATACGTATAAGCGGAAAGAACGACGATCGAAAGGAATTAGCAGCGGGGATTTCGTAATCCCAGACGTAATTTCGTTACCATCGTTTGATTTCGCGTAATAGGCAGATTACCTTTGATCGAAGTTACTCGACTAACGAAATTCTATTCTTCCTTTTCATCGGCAAGCGACGGAAAGGGGAAACCACGAGGGGAGTTGCGAAGAAAAAAAGCGTCACGCACCTACGTAAACGACTTTTTCACGCATCCGTCGTTTCCATCGTATATGGTTCGACGATTATTTAACGTCCGAGAAATTACGCGCTAACGCGGTATTCGTCTCCGTGGTCGAAAGATGTAAAAATGGTGTATCGCGTGCGGTACCATCGTACTACCTTTAAAAAGACCTCGGTCTCTCGATCGACGAGATTTTATTGAATTTCGTCCAAGGATCGAACGAAACCGAGGGCTTTTACAAATGGAAGCGACTTTTCGATCGTTTCTTTTCTCGTAAACCGTAAATTAAACTGTATGGATAACGATGGACGTTGGATACGCGTGGATAACGTAATTCCAAGTGTAACGCGTGGAAGCCTTTCGTAGGGACGCCTTGTGCGCGGTTCCCCACGTGGGTGGATCGCGTAGAGGTGGTTGGCGAGGACGATCTTCGGATCTTTACGGAGTTGGTAGCACGGTGCGTTTCCTATGTAAAACTGCTAATTCGGCAACGTGGCTTTTAGCAAGCGCGCCCCACGACTCGATACCGTACGTCCAAATCGGTTCGACGATTCTTTCGTAGACGAGAAGTTGGTTGTCCGTGCTTAATTTCAATACGTATTTTTCCATGAAACCGGTCAAAATGGCCAGTCTTTATCTCCGTATTTATCGACTTATCGCTTTCCTACAAAAGGAATTCTGTGCTATGTAACGCGTTAACCCTGGGTATTAATCGCGATCCCTGGAAAAGAGTTGGCGCATTTATAAAATCCGTAAACGGTACCACGGGCGATCCGGAATTTGCCCGATAATCGACACCGATCGTATCGAACGATACGCGGTAAAAATCGTAAAACCGCGTGGCAACTTGGGAACCGGTGGATCGATCGACGAAAATAATTATTTTATCGCGGCAAAAGTCGTTACATCGTCGCGGAGAAAGAACGTAACGCGAAGCAAGAATCGGCGGTGTTGACAGTTTCGTAGGATGCGTGACTCGCACCGTCGCGTTTACGCTGCGTAAATAAAGAGCCTCGATGGATAAGGGTCGTGCCTGGCGGAGAAAGGAAGGACGAAATGTGCGAAGATAGGAATAGATTGTCGCGAAACCACTTGTTTCGATATCGCCGAGGACAAAAGTACACGTTCGGAGGGGAAGATCGATGGAACGGTAATCTGGCAAGGTGAACGACTCTCGATGCCGGTGTGTGTTTTGCGGAGGCATCGGAAGGGTGGCTCCGCTTCGATCGTAGCGTGGAAATCAAAAGAGGAAGAGAAAGGAAGAGGGCCGGAGACGGAGAGAAGGAAGGACGGAGACGGAGAAGCGAAGAGACACGAGAGGACCGGCTCTGTGTCACTAGGTCGCGGTGAAACGGGGCTGCACATGCGTGGTCCATTTTGCGCCAACCTCCGGACCGCCTCGGGAGCCGAGGTATGCCAAGTACCCAGAGATACGGAGGCTGGTGTTATCGGCGTGCAAAGAGAAGCGAAAGATAAATAGGTGAGAGAGAACGGATAGGGAAGCCGGCTTCGAGAGTACTAGCAGTGCGAGTGTGAAACACCGATACGAAACGAAACGTTTGGTAGTAGAGGGGAGAGGTCGAGGGTGGGAATGGCAGGCAGGGAGAGACGTACGAGAAAGAGCTTGACTAAATTCGATAAGGAAGGGACGATGGTTGGAACGACCGAACAGGCGAACAGGCTTTCTACGGGGTTTCTACGGGGCTTGCACAGGACTTGCACAGGGCTTGTACAGGGTGTCGCGCAAGAAGCGGTAGCGTTTGTCTTTCGTCGAGGTTGCACATCGATGATTAGTCGACAATCGCGAGGTGTGCGCGCTGTACGATCTTTTCGTGGATCGTTGGACGCTTCGACGACGCGTCGCTGTGGCAGAGATTCGTCGCCAACGTCGGTCATCCGTCGTGCGAACACGGAGAGATCCGCGAGACGTTGCATGCGAATCGTTGTTCGCGCGATCGAAGATTTTCAGAGCCTTTTTACCGTGGCCGACAGTGGGTCGAACAGTGGTCGTCCTCGTGCGACGTCGTGTTCGTAAAACGTCGTGGTGTGTTCGGGAACTTGGGATACGCGGCGGAGCGGTCGCAGAGCAGCCAGAGGACCCACGTTAAAGATACGCGTACGCGTATCTCGTTTCGTTTAAAAATTGCCTACGAACAGAAAGGAGAACTTCTTTCGCGACACCCTGTATGTTCGGCCAGTCGAGAAATCTCGCAACACGGCCAACGAAGTTGAAATTACGAGCGAGATTGCTCGAAAAGCGGCCCGAAGAAGAGAAATCGAAGGGAAAATGAAGAGTAACAGAGGTGGATGGAAGATAATTACTCGTACGTTGTACGAGACGGAAAAAGGCAGCGTGGGAGGTGAGATAAAGAATGCGTGGAGCTCGAGAGGAAGAGCGAAAGTTTGAGAAAGTGAGAAAGAAAGATGGATGGACACAGATAGATGGATAGATTGATAGAGAAAGAGGGGAGGATGGAAGGTATCCTAAGAGAGAAGCCAAAAGGAGGTTGGTAGAGGGTGATAGCGAAGGGGTAGCGAAACGGGGACGGGTATGCGGAGAAGGCGAGTGACGCGCAGTATCCGAAGCGTCGGAAAATACCGTGGACGACGGCGTCGACGTTGGACAGTGCCGGTGAACGAAGCTGTCCGTTCGGTAGTGAGAAAGTGTGCCCTTTTAAGGGCTGCCGTGCCAGGAACAGCGAGAGGCATCGACTCCTGGCCCGAGACAGAGACCCTCCTTGACGATGTCCGCGTATCCTGTCGACGTCGTCCCATCCGCTCCACGCGCCGAGTACACCGTTCTTTCGAACGATTCTTCCAATTTTTCGAAGAACGTTCTTCCCATCTTTGGATCGACCCTCGTGAACACACGTTAGGTGGAATTCGACGTGCCTCGTAAGAGGAATACGCGCGTGACAAACGTACGCGGTAGCGACGACAAACGCGAAGAAAATATCGCGCCAAGATTGTTATCGTATGGAATTAACATAAAAACATGGAACTCTCGATGGCGATTTTAACGAAATATCGCGAGCCAGAACGCGAGTCATCGTCATCGCGGAAATTAAAAGGACGCGCGTGCATGCGTTTTGCTTTCGCTTTCACCTTCTCCGGATACTCGTTTAAGTAAGCTACGCTTGCGTGAGTGTAGCCGATGCCTGTCGCTCTGATCAATCGTTTTTCGACAATCCTGTTGCCAAAGCGAGAATAGCAAATTGTCGCCGTTTACTCGCGTCGATCGTTAAGAATCGTTCGAACGAAAGGATACGATTTGTACTGGAATTTTGTCTACAGCGCGTCTGGCGTACTTGATAAATTACAAACTTTTTTCGTTCAACCGCTTCTTTAGCCGAGTTGCAACAGTTCGATGTTTGCATCGTCGTTAAAAGTAGCTCGTACAGCTGTCCGTATCAGGTATGCAAGAGACGAAAGATCAGACGACCAGAGTTGGTATGGGAAAAGGGTCAAGGACGGAAATCAGACCGGTTCTGATTGCAGTTTCTGGCAGCTCGATGTCGAGGTGCAAGGACCTATGGAGATGACGTCCTCTTCTACCTGCTGACGTAATTCCGGAGGATGCATCGCAGGATGATGTGGCTGCAGCAGACGTTTCTCTTGCTGCAAATGGTTCACCTGATCGCTTGGTAATCGTTTTATCGACGTTAACTTTATCTTCGTCGAAAAAGTCTACTTAAAAAGTCGATAAATGACAATTTTTATTGCAATAATCCGTGTAGTCGCAATACATCACGATACGCTTAGACAACGATCGTAAAAGCGTAAGCGCGTTCCGTCATTGAGAAGATGACGAAGCAGCCGCGTATATTTCGTTTCTGTCTCGATCCTTTTTTCCAAGCAATGCGTTGATTTTTAGGGCCAGTCTTGAAAATACAGGGCTGTCCGACAGATTGGAAAACGTGACGCAAACTATATCGCGGATACTCGATGGTTACGATATTCGATTGAGGCCAAATTTCGGCGGTAAGTGCATTTTAAGTTTCCTCGTCCAAAGTAATTAAGCACAATCCGCACGACGTTTGTAACTCGATGTTTACCTGCTTGTAATTTTTAGAAATCGGCCTAAGTATCCTCTCTGAGTGTAAAACGTATTTCTATAAGTAGTAATTAGTTAACCAGACCCAATAAATTGTATCGCTCGACTGGTGTCGCGGAGTAACACGCGACGACGTGTAGCTCGGGCCTTTAATAACATCGATAACGGAAGAAAGGATAGAAATACTCGTTTTATCTTTTAACCCAGGCTGTCTCGGACTAGCTGCGCTATAATTTCACGCGCTATGATATTTCTGAACGACTTATCTCAGACGTTGACCAACTAACGTCAACGTAAAGAGAATTTATCGAGCGATCGCGAATGTCTTACGGGTCAGTGATCGCGCCGGAATTCCGATTAATCCGCTTAACGATGCCGAGTAATTTCTTTAATCCTCGTTGATCGCTCGACCTATAAAAGACGAATTAGATATACGCGAGTCCTTTTTTGCTACTCCTTTCCTCCTTTTATCGTATTTTATACAGATTTCTATATCTAATTCTGTCAGGAGAGCCCCTGTTGGTTGGCATGGACCTTACGATCGCGAGCTTCGATGCAATCTCGGAAGTAAACATGGTAAGCATTATCAAGGGGCTCGTAAGAAAACCGACCCTCGTCAAACTCGACTTTTCGCCATATTTTACATAGTAGTACGTTGCAGTGCAAGTTGGATTTACGGGATGATGGAATGGATATTATGAAAAATGATGTATAGTCGGTCAGAAAATTCTACACGCGCTTTTTTTAAATATAAAATATAAAATATTCTAGCGAAAACGTCCATTTCACGAATCTCTTTGATACACCAACACGCGTGTCGTTCGCACGTCGTATAATTTATTTATTTCCACTTTTATTGAGAAAAAAGAGCGAATTCGTTTCGATGCTTACAGCGCTCGGATCTTTTAGCTTTTTGCGATTGAATTCCCATCGGTTTACGGTAAGACGCGTTCTTGCTTACAGAAACGATAACGGTGTTCTTTTTACCACAGGATTATACGATAACGATGTATTTAAATCAGTATTGGAAGGACGAGAGACTGGCGTTTTCTCAAGAAGAGGAGGTTCTCACTCTCAGTGGAGACTTTGCGGAAAAGATTTGGGTTCCAGACACGTTTTTCGCCAACGATAAAAACAGGTACGTCGGAACAATTTCACGAAACCCCTACATTTCCCGCTAAAGAGGAAGTTGTTATCCGATTTTATGATTATGAATAATTATGATCGAAGTTTCGCAAGTCCATCGCCGGTGTTTCAGCTAGAATTCTCTCATTTACCTTTCGCGCGCCGCGAATATTCTGAAAACCAGTTATCTCCGAGTCACCGATTTTTATATTCTCTCTGTTATCGATCCTCGAACGGCCGAGTTCGAATCAATTCTGACACGCGCGAATATTACGTCCATTACTTTCTAAACTGTATCGCTGCTATAGGATGAGGCATCTAAAACCACATAGAACGGCTTGGTCGTTCTTACGGTAGGAACAAGAGAAGCACCGGAGTAAATTTAGTTAGACTCGAAGTTTGTTTCGTTTCGAGATGTTCGGCTGATCCGTTTTAGCTGCCTCGATCTATATTTATCCTGCTGTCGTTTTCTCCAATCGGCAGAGATACGACAGTGTGAAAGGCGAAATGCGACTAAGAAAGAAAACGTTGATTTTGTTCGCAGTTTCCTACACGACGTGACCGAGCGCAATAAACTCGTTCGGTTGTCCGGAGACGGATCTGTCACTTACGGCATGAGATTCACGACGACCCTGGCCTGCATGATGGATCTGCACTACTATCCGCTCGATTCGCAGAACTGCACCGTAGAGATCGAAAGCTGTACGGTCGATATTACCTGTCGTAGCTCTTTCCCCCCTTCTATCGATTCCTTTCGCTTCTCTCTTCTCTAAATATGGTAGAGCTCCGCATATCCGAAGAAATAAGCGAGCGAAAATATCTGGACAATGGAATGTTCGTATAGTGGGACGATCGCTTTCCTCGTACCGGATATCGTTTGTTTAAATAGAGCTCGAGGAAATCGAGTTCGTACGTTCATCGAGTATAGTTGAACCGCTTTTCGTATTTTTTTGGCAGACGGATACACTGTGCTGGACGTGGTAATGTATTGGAAACAAACGCCGGTCCGTGGTGTGGAAGAAGCGGAACTGCCACAATTCACGATAATCGGTTACGAAACGAACGATCGTAAAGAGAGGCTGGCCACCGGTATATACCAGAGATTATCGTTAAGCTTCAAACTTCAAAGGAACATCGGATACTTCGTTTTCCAGACCTATTTACCTAGTATCTTGATCGTGATGCTAAGCTGGGTCAGTTTTTGGATAAATCACGAAGCAACCAGTGCTAGAGTAGCTCTCGGTAAACATATGGAATTGTTTCCCTGTAGATCGTAAACCCTAACGCTTATGACCGCTACACGAGTACGTTGGCTACAAAAGCTTTCCGTCTATTTACGTATTAAATTATCTGTTCGAAAACAAAAAGCCCTTTCGATGTATCGCAGCAAACCTCGATTGTAATAGTCTATTATTATGTAAATCGCCCCGATAGTCACGCTATATTTTCCCTTTGTAGGTATAACGACAGTCCTTACAATGACCACGATATCCACAGGTGTACGTAGTTCACTGCCACGTATCAGCTACGTGAAAGCTATCGACATTTACTTAGTAATGTGTTTCGTTTTCGTGTTCGCTGCTCTCCTCGAGTATGCAGCGGTCAATTACACTTATTGGGGCGCCAGAGCCAAGAAAAAGACAAAAAAGAAAGAAACCGACGACAAAAAAGTAATTCACTCGAAATCAGGTAAGATTTTCTTAATTAGATTTTCTCTGTTTGGTATTTAAGTCTGGAAAAAGACCTTATCCATTTGGAATCCGTGGAAACTTTACAGGAAGCAAAGCAAGTTCTCCTTTTCCTGGCTCAACGGAAGCGGACATAATAGAGCTTCAAGATCTCAGAATGTCTCCCCTGCCAAGTATCAGAAACAGATCAGGCCTAGTTAGTAGTAGTTCGACGCCTGGAACCGGAAGAGAACATGATCCGGCCAAGTTTCCTCCTAGCTTTCGAATTTCCAGAGTCGCGGCCTACAATACATATGGGAGAAACGCTGGCCTCAGATACAGAGGCCCTAAACAACATAAGCCTAAGGTAAAGGAGAGACGTTAAAGAACCATCGACGACCGTTTAAAAAGAAAAGAAAAAGAAAACGAAAGGGAAACTTAACAACGAGGAAAAATTATTATGGTTGCAGGTACTACACGCGATACGGAGAGGAGCATCCGTATTGCGCGTGTCGATGCCGAAGATCAAAGACGTGAACATTATCGACAAATATTCGAGAATTATATTTCCAGTCAGTTTTATGCTGTTCAATGCCATTTACTGGGTATTCTATTTCCTCTGAGCCTAGCCGTCGCAACAGTCTCACGCCATCTGCCGTACGAAGAAAGATAAAAAACAAAAAGAAAAAGGACCAATCCATAAACGAGAATTTCCAAGAATCTCAATGAAAAGGAAATCAATTCTATTTGAACTTGAATCAAATTTTGAAATTAGATTCCGAATAGAGTCGACGTTCGGGCCACGATTGAAATCGAAATCTTCGTCATTTTCGATCGAAGGGAGCAGGTATCGAAAGTACTGAATCGAAAGCTGCCAATATTTATCGACGAGGAAATATTTTCAAGGTATATCGATTTATAATCTTGAGACATAATAATATTTTAGAAAATACGTTCCTATTCGATATTTCAATTCGAATGGATTGCAGTGCGCGGTGCAAATGGTACTGTTATTCGAGAATTTTTTTTAAATAAGGTCAGCTGGAAAGATCATTTAAAAATCGATAACTTTTTTTTACCTGTCATTTACAAATCAAGCAATTAACGGTTCATCTAAAACAAATTGAGGTTGCAACGAAAACCAGAGACCGTACTTCGAAATTAAAAAAATCGTTAACTCCCGTAATTGTGTTGCTGGTATCGGTATCTGATGGTATTTCCACCCAAATCGAGAAAAGTCGTTAAACCAACAAAAATCGTTCGAAATGAGAGAAGCGTAAATTTTAGAAGCATATATCATAAATTAGAGTAGTTCTCGATTAAAACTTACTGTAGGTAAAAGATATCGTCACTGTTGTCGTCGATAATGTCGGTATTTCCCAAAGCGTGTCTCATACATGTTATCATACGAGGTTATCTTAAAACTATACAGTAGGACTCCGTTCGTATGAACTTGTGGAGGGACAAGTTGGTTCGGATAACCAGATATTTTATATAATAATCTACTAGTAAATCGATGCTTGTCTTTCCTTTTAAGTCTAATTTGTTCTACCATTTTGCGAACGATATCTTATCGTTAGACGTTCGAATAAGTCGATCGACACTCGACGTTGGTTGAAACGATAGTTAGCGCTACTACAATTCCATGTATATGAACGGAGTTCCACCGTATCTTCAAAATTTTTACTTTCGATAAATAAATAATACAAAATAAATAATCGCAACGATTGTAAATATTTTTATTTGTACGTCAACATCTTTCGATACATGTACCATACACGACTATCGAAATGAACGTATACATTTTTTCACGTGACTGTGTATATGTATACGTACATTACAATGTTATATACATATACATGGTTTAACAATCAATAATCCAATTGTTGATAAACATTTGTTCATTTACACGAACGACGACAGTCTTTAATACGTACACGAAATTAGACTTAATCTTCCGTTCGTTGGTAAAATGTATGAATTCGAAAAAGTTTAGTTCTCCATTGCTGCAACGTTAATTATAAAACATCGATTCGAGAAATCGTCATACAGCTTACACTCTCTATATTTTCGACGATAATAAGTAAAAATTGGTTTGAGAAAAATTCCCATACGTCACATACAGCGCACTATTTCTCAATGTAGAACGGTACAGGCATGGTAGTTGTAAATGGAAAACGAAGAAGGAGAAAGAACAGAACGAAAAAAGTATTTTCGGTATCATTAGTCCAAAGCTGAAGAAATCGTTCGAGCTTTAATTTGAACGGTGAGAACGACGAGAAAAGATGATCTAACGAATGTGAGTACGCGTGAGTGAGAAGAGAAAAAAACTGTCTTTTTCTAGGGAATATTTTTCTGAAACATTGAAAATGCGATCCTTATAGATTGCGCGTGGTAATGCTAATTATTTTAATATAAATCGTATCTGTAATTTTAAGGCAAATTAAATTTAGCGACTTAAACAACTACCAATTCTACTATACCAATTTTATTCTAACTTTACCTCGTCCTTGTCATCCGTGAACACCATACGCCACCTAGATACTTACTTTTTTTTGTACGCCATTTTTCCATGCGACCATTATCGACATATTGTCAGCTCTGCGTTTAAAACCCTTCGTACATGTGTATCCTTTACCAAAATCTTCAAGTATTCTTCTTAGATCTTTTCCAACTCCTCTACATTCTCGCACCTCCTCGTTACGTGATCCAGGCTCTCATATCGTGTTTCACAGAATCCGTATCTCTCGTTTTCTGCCCAATTCCTCGTTACAGGATGATGGAATATGAATATTACGAAAAATGATCTATAGTCAGTCAGAAAATTGTACACACGCCTTTTAAACATAAAATATTATAGCGAAAACGTTTATGCCATTTTATTTTGTTTTTCAATACATACATCGCATAGTTATCATACAGAGATGGCGGCTTTTAAAGCTACTAAGAAGAAATAAATAATTGAACGGGGCAAGTCGGTCGTCGCTCGATCACGTTCGAGCTTCGAGACTTCGAGCAACGATTTCTTCCATCTCCTTACTCGTGTATCTACTTAAATAACAAAATATATATAAAGATATAATTATTAAATTATTAAAAAAATAATACAAATTGCTCGTGTACAATCGTCGAATGTGATTTTGTACCTTTCGGCGTAATTTCCTTATTTCAACTACCGCGTTGAATAACGAGTCGTAAATACGAATATAAATATAAAATAGTCCTCGATTAAAATTTTAACTCGACTTTCTTCGAAAGCGGTTTCTTTCACGCATATTCCACTTGCGTTTCTATGAATCGCTGAAACTCTTCTTCTGATTTAACATCGTCTCGATATTTCGATGAATTCTAGCGATTTGCAATTTCTTCGAAGGATCTCCGTCTTCTATGTAAACGTTCCCGCTGACTTCCGGCCAATCGGACACCACAGGAGTCTCCCTTTTTCGATCTGCAAAAAGAAAGATGTATTACCTATATTGTTCGAGTTATTAGTTGGCTCGATTAAAATGACACAGCCTGTACAATGTGCTTAGCACATCGGTAATTTGCTGCAGCAACGACGTAACTGCAAATGAAATTTGTAGGCTTCGAGCTATCGGTACAGTAGAAATACTTGTTCCATGTACTTTTTACCGTTAGAGACGTACAAACGAAGTTCAAAAGTTCGCCGCACGGCGACAATTGTGTCGCTCGCGATGATTGCATCATCACGAAACTGTAACAGTTCGGAGCATTCAAACTCGTTTTCCTTATAATTGTGATTTTTTAGTTACGTCGTTGTTGCAGCAAATGAGCGATATATGTAAATGGTAGAGGCAGATTCTTGTTAATTGATTAATTAATGTATATTATAAAATTAGACAACCACAAAACTACAACTTAAATAAATGTATGAATCGCATTACACATAAGAATTGTTCACAGACTTGGAAAGCCTGAGCACTTGGACATACTAATCTGACTGTTTTAATAAATACCGATGGCATTGTCAATAAAGACGACAAATAGGAAAGAACGTAAGTCGAGCTATCTCTGTACTACAATATATTTCCATTGAACATTTTCATGAACGTATTCTATCGCTCACTAGCGAGGTTGAGGTTCTCAGATTGAGAACGTATGTTTTCCAGAAGAAACGATAAATTGTTTCTGGACATATTGAAACTGGATTATCGAAATGACTACACGTTTAACACGAGATCGGATAGAACACACGTTCGTATGAATCTTTTTCGTTACTTTTGTGCCTTCTGTCCACTCCTGTCTTGAAGCGAGTCCCGTTTGTTATAATACACCCTATAGAATACAGCACAATGTCACGCGAAAAGCATATATATTTTCTTCTTACTTTTCAATCATATAGCATTTTTAGGTACATAAAGAAACGAAGAGGATTTTTAAAGATGAAAATACAGTTTAAACCCGAACAAGCCGATTCAAAGAATTTACTTACCTAAGAGTTTCTCGAGATACTGGCACCTTGTTTCGGGATCACCAGGGTTCATTGGTGCGCCGGCAACCAGTTCGGCTAGTTCCGCCTTGACCATTAAATTTAATCGAGCCGAGATCTCTTCTAGACCCACTGAAAATATCGAACAGTCTTTACTCTACACGAGCTTCAACAACAAATTTAGTTTAGTCTTTGTATATTTTATATTTCTACGTAATCTGTACAATTTGGCAAATTTTAGCGCATTCTCGTAAACGCGTAAAAATCTAATCGTGTCCATTTTGCATTGCCATCGAGTAATTTATTTATAGTTATTGTTAATTCCCAACTTTCTGCTATAATTTTCAAACCATAATTATTTTCCTTATGAATAAACGAACTTTCAATTATACTAAGAACAGCAAAGTAAATATAAAGTACAGTCGTATAAATTAATTATTTTTATAAATTAAATACCACATTATTTATTCTATTTATGATTTTTACGCGATGAGAATGAAGAGGTTCAAGTCAACGTCGATGTTGTAGTTTAACAATTTTTAATTTACTATCGTTGCTACAAAATTCGACGTTTACGAAATCCAGTAATTTAGGACACCGATCATTTAAGTTATTGTTCATTGATAATCTAGTGGTGCAAGTTGAAACGATCGTATCGCCTGCCCAAGGATGGAATGCGAGTTGAACGACTATGGAATGCAGTTCTGCTTTCTCAAGGCCCCATGGGATGAATCTAACGATAGTCTCGCTCCGGTCTGAAGTCATGTTTCTCTCCCCATGAAGAAAAGCCCGACTAGTCACAGGTCGAAGAACTATTCAGTTAGAAAAATGAATGCCTCACCTGGCATGCTTTTTCTAACAGGTATTTTCTCAAATTCTACCTTTTGAAATTTAACGCACTTTGTTACACCATCGATTCGTAATTAACAAACGACAGAGACGATTCAGGGGAATTTAAATAATTTTTCCAGCTTGGACTAAGCATTAAGATCGTAAGAGGCAATCTTGAAATTGTGAGTCGCTTTTTACACGTAGCAATGATATGAAATGGGATTGAAAGACTCGTATAAATGGATGCGCTACTTTTAAAAGCGTTCCTATGAAAATCATTGAAATTAATTATTAATTATTAAGAAATAAGAAAGTGAAATTGTAAGAATCGTCGCTGTAATTATACTGCGTGAATGCGAGAATTACTTTTATACTTGTGCAGCAATGCAAATCGCTTTGCGAAGGTCCGTGTTGGAGAATTATCGTTAATTTGTTACGATTAAGGAACATTGTTAGGGGGATCAGGTAATGGATTCTAACGAAAGAGGCGGGCTATCCTCAGTCCCCTTTAGTAGGCAGAACCAGCAATGAAACGGTACCGAATGCACGACCATTCGCTTGTATTACCAATCCGTTAGTGAGAATGCCGACAATACCTTCTGATTCCAATTGAGGAACATGTCAAGCACAATTACATTAGCCAGCGATATCCTTGCGAATTCGTTCGGCTGAGATTCAACGCGAAAGCCTCGTTTCAATGATTCTCCGTCGAATACCACTTTTTTTTTTTTTTTATTATCGATAATCTTATATCTTATGATTTATATTTTTAACTTTTATTCTTGTAAACCTCCATTTACACGAACAGATTGCCACTTCCCCGGTCACTTCTCGGTAAAATAATACTACGATTGTTACAACGATACAGTAGATTACACGAAACATTATGCGTCTGACCGTAGAATTAACAGCGTCGTACCGGCATCGAAGTCAAAGAGTAGTGGTTCATTCATACCGACTCGTGTGACGATTCAAAGGTTTTCCACAAATGTCCACTAGTGATGGGATTAAGTGTACGTCAGGTGCTTCCTTCTTTCTGTTTCTTTAGCGAACATCGTTAGTAGCTTGTGAGATTTGCGCTAGAATCGGGACGCTTATTACCCGCTTCGTTCAGGTTTGGAAACAGCTAGGAGAAAATAAGAAAGAAACGAAAATAATTCTTTGCCTACGCAATCGTCAAACATCTTGGTTTTAAAAAGATGTACATTTCAACTGCTACAGCTGCAGTCTACTTTGCCGGAAGACAATAGACAAATTTTCGTCAACTCGAATGACCATTTTGCTAAACTACTTGAATAAATTTTAGCGTTCACACAGGGCAAGACACTATATTGTTTGCTACTTGCTTGCTATATCGGCCGTGTCTGAACGAGCTCTTTGCGATGTTCTCTACGAGCACTCTTCGACTTTGTACTAAACAATTGCAACTAAATCGCAGATAGATCGACGTACGTGCAATTACAAGGATACCTGCGCTTGGTCAATAACGTTCGTAAAAAGATTGAAGGGATCGAACGGATCGATTCTATCGCTAGATAGTACGCTTCCTCGGGAAGCGTGGGTGGCAGCAAGATGGGGAAGAGGAAAAGGGGAAAAGGGGATATCGGGAAGAATAGAGGGGACAAGAGAGGGTTCCGGCGTTGATGAGTTCTGCGTAACGCTCGTTATGCAAATGCGGGTAGTAACATCGTACAAACGTTCATCGTAGATTGTAGATCATAACACCATTCGAATTTCTCTCTTCTCTGTACACGTACACGTACACTGCTCATAAGTATACGGACACCAGGATTACTTTGCAGCAACAGCGTGTGAATTTTACGAATTTTGTACAAAGTGTACAAATTAATGCCGAATTGGTAATTGCAAGCAACATTTGCTACTTTTTCTTTACGGAATCATCAGAATATAAATCTAAATCACACATTAGAAGATATTGAAATGATATATTTTAATTATAATTACATATTCTCCAATATTCGCTGTATGTATATTTGATATTTAAGTAATATAAGAGTATGGCATAATATTTAATACAACACCTATATGTTATAAGTGGCTATAGCGATTACGAAGAATCAAATCGATTCAAGTACGATTTAACCATAGTTTTACAATTAAAATACGTCTTGTCACAAAATAAGCTAACATCCGGATATTTTTGAGCGAGGATGTACGTCCAGTGATGGATTGTCAAGTACTTTGAAACACTTCGAATCGTATTCGATGCCATCAAATTTCTAAAAGTCTTGGAAGTTGTGGAAGTCATAAAAGTCTTGGAATTTATTGGAAATCCTTGAAAGTTCAAAAGATCGGAAATGCACTTGCGCGACCACGATTTGCAAAATTTAGGGGGATTGCAAGACTTTCGAGACTTTTCAGACTTGCAAGATTTCCAGGAATTTTAAGGTATCGAACCTTATTCGGAAGTGAATTTCGACGATCTCAAAAAATATGAGTACAGTCGATGAGCTGCGATCGATCTTGAATACGCGTGCAACCTCTCGTTTGTGAACATCGTAACGGCGATTTGCGAACATTGCCCGTTTACAGCTTTACAGTACTGGACGAACCGTAAGGAATTTAAAGCAGCTGGGTCACGCGATTTCGTACGCGGTGTTATTTCAACGTTTCGAAAAATCTGAACAGCCTTCCGACTGCCTTTCCCGCCTTCGTGCTGCTCAATGACGCGAACAATCAGCTGCTACATCACCGAACAAATGAAAAACCTTCGATTTTATAGTTCCATATTAATTCTTATAGTTGCAAATAAATGTAGTATGGAATTAGTATAATTCGCATCGAAGCAACGTTTGATATCCGTAACGTGGTTAAATAAGTTATTTATGCGCAATATTTGTAAACCTATTTATTATAAGGGAAGCTTAATTCTCAAAAAAGTCGCGAACGTTTATCTCGAAATCCGGAATACGTCGCCACCTCGACAAACCTGGTGATTGTCATAAGACGTTTTCCTTGAAACAGAACAAGCTTTGTTTGGAACATTTTTCCAAATAATGTACAGTTTAGGAGATATTTGCGTGGATCGATTAAAAATCGATTAAAACCTTGTACGTATATTAAATAATTCTTTCGAAGATCTAATATCGTTGAATGAGAGATTTTTCTAAATATTGGCACGCCATGCTGATTGATAAAAACGATACGTAAATGTAGGTATCAGGCTTGTTGCGATTAAAGCCAATCCTCACACTGGCTTCGATTCGATGAAACCAAATGTACCCAATTAAAGGCACGTATCTCGCGAGTGATATGTATAATCATTGATGACATAAGTTGGTAAATGAGTACAAAGAGAACGCGGAACGGAGCATCACGAAAGAAATGAGAAGCATCGGATACCGGGACGTCATATCCGGGCGTGATAGATCGAGCCAAGGTGAGCAGAGGTCGTGAGCGGCCCTCTAATGAAGAAAATCTGTCTTGCATTTTAAAGGACTTCTTATCCCCCTCCAAGGAAACATATAACAATCCTTCGGAATCGAATGTAACAAAATACCAGAACGCGAAATATTACCTACTACTAATGCTTGGTACACTCAATAGTGTACACTCGGTAGTAGCGTACTACACACGGCAGGTAATATTTCCAGGTATAATTATATAAGTATAGGTCGTTCACAGCTTTATTAGAAAGTTACGATAAAAATACAAAATACCAACAGGAATACTGACTAGATCTTCATATCAACAAGAACATTGACCATGACTATTAATAGCTAATGATTATGTTGATTGTAAATCTATTCTTGTCTTATAGCACCGAAACCACAAGTCCATTCCCTCCATACTTCATGCTTTTATTACAACTTTTCGATAAAGCTTTGTTTAGCCTACGTTTATACAACATTTTCTGCTTCGTTACACCCATAAAATACAGTGACAGGGTTCGGCTGGCATTCGCGTGGACACCACGCGATATATATTTCTCATAGGAATTCAGAGTGATTCGTTTAGCAACTTTTAAATTGCGAAAGATCTCTTCTTCCGACAGCGCCCTTGACGGGGAACTCAGTTTTCCTACTGTGCAATCATTTCATAAGGCTTCGTTTCTATGCGTAAGCAACAATAGATGAACATAATTAATAATAAGTAGGAAAGAAAAGCTAAGCAGAGATTTTGATTCGTCCGTTACATTGTAACGAGTATGTTGCTTTGAATATTCTATATATTTTCGTAAATTGTGTGCATTCGATGCATCTTCGCATCTCGAAATTTCCCATAAACGCAGGAAAATCCGCAGTCCAGTAATCACTAATAACAAATTGAATTCTTACCAGGCTCGAAGTTTTTCTTCATCCGACGCCACTGTCTCGCGTAGACCAAAGCCGAGCATCCTGCGACCAGAAAAAAGAGAATACAGGCGCACACTGCAAGGATCAGCGCGACCGTTTGCCAATCCCACAGGATTCTCTCCTTGGAAGTAGCTGCGCTCCTTGGATAAGGAGACTCGTTCAATACCTAGAATTTCGTTGTAGAATTAACGTTCCATTCGTTAATGAACAAGCTCCAGATACACAGAGTGTATCACAACATGTGGGAGCCATTTCAGGAATGGACAGAAGGCATAAAAACAATGAACATACATCCTATCTGATCTTGTCTCAAATTTATTACTCTGTATTATTCGATTATACCCCTGGAATTTTTGAAAGACCACGAAACTTTGATAGGACGACAGCAAGCTTGCGTACAGACCGAGGCTAGCCATTTCAAGGGTCTTCTACGAAGGCAAACTGTCGCAAATTGTTGAAACGCAAAATTAAATGACCATAACTTTGAAACAAAATCAAATCGGACTCGTGTTCATATGGACTTTCTTTATTGTTTCTCGTGCCCACTGCTGAAATGGATGTCACGCGTTGCGACACACCCTGTCACTAGTAAATCACTTGTCTTTCAACGTGATGAATTCAGCTAAGTGGATAACTGGACATGGATGGGAAATGGATAGATGGAATTCTGATAACCAACTTAATACTGTAGACCTTATACCTGGTTCTTCGTTTTCGATTGGATATCTTGCTGCGAATTGTCTGCAAAATCCTTCGACTCTTGCCTAATCTGTTGCTGGTCCAAGTCGGGGAACCTCCATAACATCTTCGAGGTAACCGCTTCGAGGCTCCTTTGGCCGGTTTCCGGTCGTTTCCTGGTCGAGAGGAAAGACCAGTCGAGCTCGAGAGCGGAGAGCGGTCCGCAAATAGCATCCTTGTAAATGGCGCAGGGACTCAAAGTGAATTCAGGAGCGCATCTGGTGCAAGGCCAACAGGTGGCACGCTCGACCGACCAAAATTCGAAACCCGGTTTACAGACCGGATATCGGGGAGCGGATGTCGAGCAGCCAGCCTTGCGGAGACCGACCAATAGCAGCAACACGGCCAACAGATATGCCCGATTAGGCTCCCGAGGCATCACCTAAAACAGTTTCCACGCTTGTTACCTTTCAACCAATTTCTTGATCACTAGAGCAATGATAACGATATTAAGGAAAATTTGTATGCAAGCAATGAAAATGTTCGTTGTACAAAACAACGATAAATAATTGCAAAGTCCTCGGTTAACGTGCATTTCTAATTTTTATCGGTTGTAAAATCTCTCAACGAGGTACTCAGTGTCTAAGTGTTTTCCATCTCGTTAGAATTTCATCACAGCCAATTTCCAGTAGAAACGAGTGAGATACACATGAAACGTAATCTACGTATACGAAGTTGCCTTAAATGTATAAATCTGTAATCCTAGAAATTGAATTGTAAGCTTAAAAAAGGCCACCCTTAAGCGAGGGAGTAACAGTAAATAGCAAATAGCAATGAATACGATAATTGATAAAAACCTAGCAAATAATTATCGTGTATTTGAATTTAAATGGCAGTGAAAGAAGTAATATACAGGCTCGTTTTAATCGGTCCACGCAAATATCCCCTAAACTGTACGATATTCGGATATTCGAAGGAACGTTTCAAATAAAACTTGTTCTGTTTCAAGGGGGACGTCTTATGACCACCACCAGACTTGTCCAGGTGGAGGGGTTCTCGAGATCTCAAGGTGACCTTTGGTTTCTTAAATGGAACTATACATTGTTTTTTATACACCGTTCTGGATGCAGTATTTAATTCTCTAAAAATGACTATTAAGCTACTTCCTTTATAATTTTAATTCTATTTTAATGTTATAATAATTCTTTGAAAATTTTCATTTCAATTGATAAATATTTATTAAGAAGATACTTTTTGCATCAAGAGATATGAAAACAAAATATTGATTATAATATTGATGCAATAGTTATAACGATTACACGTATATAACTATCGTAATCATATAAATAATTCCAATTTATATTAATTTTATCGACTCTATATATGTAGAAGAAAAGTGAAACAAAAGATAAAACATTGGCGAGGACAAAAATGTATTTTTTAAACAACTCGTTGAAACAATCGAGCGTGTAAAGTGGCCATTTAACCGGCAAAACCGGCCAGACCGTTTCCACTTCCGGCTCGTTTGCGATGTAATTACATCCGTAGTTGTATCCCGAGCGGGGTACAGTCATGAGTATGCGTACGCACGCGCATTAGAATAGTTTTGACATGAATCAATTGACCGCGATTTGGTTGTGATTTTGCTGCGATTTTTCTTTATATTAGTATATACATATACATGCATATGTATCATGACTAATCGTTAACGACAAATATACTGTAATCAGTAACACGTGTTTCGCAACAACTGTACATTTTAATAAGATTAGTTCGTACGGATTGTCCTCCAACGTCAACAATCTACACATTAATTAATTCGTAAATGTTCAGTATTTCAAAGTAAACAAAATTAAATAAAAGGTATAGTAGTAGTAGATTTCGAATTACAATTAAGGTTCGATTCAATCGATCATCGGATGAATGAAACGATTAGAAATAGAAAATTGTGTCGCTCAAATAGAAAGCGTAACGTTCTATCCGAGGCGAAGGTTTCTCCCGGGCTATTTAAAATTTGATGCGCGCGCTTCTACCAATCGTACTTCTCGATTGCGTGGCAAACATACGCAGTTCGCGTACTAGAATCACGGCAACACAAAACGCCTATACACCGTAGATCTCGATACTTTGGTCAAGTTCTTTGACAAAAGTTAAGGGCTAACGTAAAGATTTATAATGGATAACCCTAACAATAAATTCATAGTTAACTACTTAAATTATTCAATATTAAGTAATCATAATTTGAATCGCCTATAATATAGAATTCACTTTATCAATATTAAATGTAACATATATATTACGTTTACCTCGAAAATAATTTCTGAACACGATATAATTTTATTAAATATCTATAATTTAATTAATAGGCTATGAACTGTACTATCGTTAAGAGATTTTACTGTTGTTTGCATTTTATGAACTTATAAATAAATTTATATAATTTAATAATTTTGCACTGTCTTCCGATATAAAATAAAATTTGATTCAACCAATCAATATCTATATCAATTCTTTAGTATTAGTATCGTAATAACTGCTATTAACATATATTATACGACCATTCATAAATCTCATTGACATTCTCTACATTCGCTGTGTCATTGAATACGCGCATAAAAGTCAACTAAGCCATTTCGCTATATTTTACATCTTATCGTAAATGCACTTTAAATTAGATCTTCCAATGTTTTTTAGTTTTATTTGTTTTATAATTATCATCTTGATATAAAATCGCAATACGTAAAAATGTGAAATAATTTAAGTATAATCTTTATTCAATTTAAGGTAACTTGTTGATAGATTTATCTTTGATAATTATGTGCATCATAATACAAACTAATAAGTATATATGAATTACTATAAGATATGCTCGTCATGCCAAATATTAGATCAACTATCATCAAACAAATAGTATACTACTAAAATTTTACAAATAAATATAGTACCTACAACGAAAAGTGTAATAAGTCAAATCAAAAAATGAATAGAAGTGAACATATTTTATCAAATTAGAATAATACTTAAAGAAATACATACTGACAGTTCATTTATATAAAGAAATGTATGTCTATATAATGATACATACGCTGCCTTCGATAAATGCAGGCCTGTCATGACGCAATCCAATCGATGTATCCAAGATCGATCACCGGGAGAGAAACCGACAAAACATCCAGGATACACAAAATATCATTGAACTTTCCATTCGAACGAGATCACGATTGATTTATTTAGACTAAATTCTACAAGTCCTAAGCCTTCTTAGAATCAAAGTTAACAAAAATCCTTTTTTCGCATATTGGAATACAAATAGAGAAAGGCGGTATTTCAAAAAATCTCCACTGCCACGAAATAGACGCGCACCGCCCGCCGACCACAATACAACTGACTAGACTGGTTATTCTAATTTCCGCCCACGATCCTCCCTTAGAAAGAGAACGCGTTCATGAGAAAGAGATGTTGAAAGGAAAGAGATACGGAAAGAAACTTAGAGCTGGAAGAAGATGAAAGAAGACAGAGGGAGCCACGCGGTGAAACACAAAAAAAGAAAAGTAGCGATGGCTTCAAACGTCGCTACCTATCGTTGACAGTACAGTTTTGTAGTAAAAAGATAATGTTTCGTTAACTCGAAATGTATGATCATCGCTAATTATTATATCACTTATTAGTAAGAACATAATGAAATCCGAAATATATTAAATGTATTACGTATATTAGATATATTACATGTGTAATTAAGTTAAAGTAAGTAAAGTGAAATATATTCAAATTTAATTAACATGTCATTTCTTTGTAACATGTAATATAAAATATATAAAATATATGAACAAAATTAAATATTGTAACTTATAACTATATAACTTAGGATCAATGACATTTCGTATATATATACATATAAGGTACATATATATATATATCATTGAAATATGTCATATATATACAATCTCATTGAAAAAATTGTAACACAACTTTATCAAATTTTAATGAATTCCTTTAATATATATGTTATTACACAAGTTTTGCATACATGTTTTTTTCTAATATTTATATCGAAGAACTTTTGAAATTTTTTAAATTTGTCAAAGAAAAATGTTAATTTCAAATTTTAGAGGTAAAGAATATAATGTAGAAAATATCATGCACCGGATAATAATAATACATACATACAAAATCTCAATTCAAGTTTATCAAGTTAATAGTTATACAATATTTATATACATACGTTCATGATTTTAATTCGTGTTTAATTTTTTTAATCAGAAAGTCGATATTCGGTTAGTTTATAAGTATATAAGTACATTAAATTTGTTAGATACCATTAAATTATTTACAAAAAATATTTATCTAATTCGCTATAAAAAAAGATAGTCTTTTACTTTCGCGCCATCTTGAATTACTGAGCGATTGTCTTCTAAGAAAACAGTGATAGTCTAGTTATGAAAACTGAAACTAAAATAAAACAAAGCCTCGGTAGGATAACGCTTTAAGATATGATGTTTTAACATTAAACTGGATATTGATTTTCCTTGAAATAACTTTTAACTTGTTACATTTATTAAAAACAATTCCGAAGTTCAAACATTGAATGTCAATAAGATTTTATCTAGTTAATAATTTTCTAACATAAGTATCAAAACTTCGAGCTATTTATATTTCTAATTCTTCCTAATATTTTATTGATATAGTATTCCATATTTAATAATGTGAAAATAAAATTAAGAAAATTCTAACCTTAAAATTGAATTTCATACATTCATGAAACAAATGGAAGTTATTATTTATTATTTTTAAATTATTAGTACATGACACTTTTATATTAAATTTTACTCATAAATGTCTTTGTTAATATAAATATGACCTTAAGTGACCTTATCGCTTTAAATTCAATATAATTTTCAAATTAATACTACTAGTTTTCTTAACGTTTAAATGTTTAAATTAATGAGATCAAAACATTTTGATTTACGATGTGTTAATAAAAGTTTAAATACATTTTCAGATTCCTCTAAGGAGGCATCGACAAAGCAAGCAACCTTAACAGTTGGTGTGATTTTCATTGCTTCGTTATCGGCATTATTTTATGCTTATACTAGTTTTCCAGAACTTACTGAGTAAGAAAAAATTGTAATAAACTTTTATATAAAGAAATATTTTAATTTATTATATTACAGAGATGAGCGACAGTACATGAAATTGCCATTACATATTGAAGAAGCTAAAAGTTTGGGTAAACTTCTCGGACGATATAAAGATCTTTATTATTTTCAAGTGCTTGCTGGATTATTTATTACATATGTTTTGTATCCTTCAATATTAAATCTTTTAATTTCAGAATAATTCATAAACTATGCTATTAAAAATATGCTATTTCATATTTATCTAAGTAACATTCTACTTTTCATATATAATGTTATATTCAATTATTTTTAAATGTTAACATATAAGTGTTTAAAAGTATATTTTATAGGATAACCCTTAACATAGATTTAGCTTACAAACTTTTGCTATTCCAGGTTCTATTTTCCTTTCAATCCTTTCTGGTTTCCTTTTCCCCTTTCCTTTAGCTTTGTTATTAGTATGCAGTTGCAGCGCAATAGGAGCATCACTTTGCTACTTTCTTTCTTCACTTTTGGGACGTAGATTACTTTTTAAATATTTCCCAGAAAAAGCAAGGGAATGGACGTTAACAGTAAAGAAGCACAAAGACCACCTCTTTAATTATATGCTATTTCTTCGAATAACTCCATTACTACCAAATTGGTTTATAAATTTAGCCAGTCCTGTAATTGGAGTGCCTCTTGTACCATTTGCTTTAGGCACATTTTTTGGAGTTGCTCCACCATCTTTTGTTGCTATTCAAGCAGGTCAGACATTACAAAACTTAACTTCATCTTCTGACGCATGGTCGTGGAATAGCATTATAATATTATGTATATTTGCTGTATTATCATTAGTACCTGTTTTATTTAAACAAAAACTACAACAAAAATATGATTAAACTTTAGGGAAGAAATTTTGAACAGATTTATTTATTTAAAGAAATATGTGCTTTATTTTAATATTTAAAACTTAAAGCAAACTAAGTTGTTTTTAAAAAATTCAGTTCCAATAAACAAAATTTTTTTTTAATATTATTACACTGTTATATAAAGTTCTAAATACAATTAGATTTCTTTTTCTTTTTTTTTTCTAATTGTAACTTAATTTGTATCAATTCCATATGTTGATATTTTTTCTATTTTTTATACTGTAATATCATGCATTTATTAATAAATTACAACTTTACAAAATGAGCACAAATTTAGATTGTTATTTCGTAAATATTAATGTATTGTTTTATGTAAAATCAGTTGTATGTTTTTCACAAAAGCAGTTATTTAGAAAATTGTTTAAAGGGAAAGGGATAACAATAAAACCAATTATACTAGTGAAAAATTTTTGTAGTGGAAACATAGTTATATAAAATTAATTTAATTGAAAGAGTAATTCAGCAGAACGAAGTCATATAACTAATGGTAATACTAGTTGAATTCAAAGCTGGAAGGCTGACTGGTCGCCAGTACCACCAGTTGTACCATACTAAAAGAGAAACATAATTTTTGAAAGTATCTTGTTTAATGTATCAATTATGATATATGTAATATTCAAAACATTAATTTAAATTAATGGACACTCATTTCTGTTAATGTTAGACACTGTCAAGAATAAAGTAGATAGTTTAAATAATAAAACGTATGTTCATCAACTTCTTTAACTGACTATAAATTAAGATACTTACAAGCTTTTCCAGCAGATAATAATACTATGATGGACTCGCAAGATGCACTACATTCTGGACTTGCTATCATTTTTATCAATCTTGCACCAGCTGTACACCTTATCATTATATTACTACATTCAGGATTTGGCTAAAGTTTTAGAAATAGTATTTATTAAAGAAGTTATTCTGCAAGCAATATGCTTAATTCCAACATAACATTATTTTTAACATCTATTGTCAATTAAAATAATACAGCAGACATATATTGAAATATTACAGCTATTTTGTAATGCTTCTTGCAACAAACATTTTGAATATTACTATTTACACAATAATTAATTTTATTATTATATTGATGTTCTTTATGAAGCAATATTTCATGCAAACCAAAAGCTTTTAATAAAATAACATCTTACTAAAGAGTAAGGTGGAGAGTTTGGTTCATCAAAAATAATAAATCTTTCTGTGCTTTGTTCCCACCAATTTGGTGTATCAACAGGTTTTGGAAATAACTTTCTCAAAATTCTTCCTGTTGTCATGCTATTAATTCTCCATGTAATATGATTATTTAAATTTTTGGAACGATTTAAATCCATATTTTTTTCCATAATATCTTGAATATCTCTAAAATGTTAAAGCTTTTATTTACAAACTTTTGTTTAAGGCACCTTAGTATTTTTGTTTATATATGATACCTGTAAGTTTTATTGTTAGAAAATACTCTCATAGCATCTTTCTTAAATACTCCTGGATTTTGCCACAATAATTGTTGTATATCTTCCATATAAACTTGAGATAAATTTTCTGTTTTTGTATAAGGAATGCCAAGATTAAAAGATCTAGATATATGATGGCTACTTAAATCAGGTACAAAATGTACAACACTACAGGGCCAACAATCCATATCATTTACATAAAAATACGGATTTTCTAATATGCACCATTCATCATATAATTCTAAAAGGCAAAAGTATAAAAACATATACATAATTGAATAAATCAAGTAAGAACAATATGAAATTTTAATGAAAAACTATTATTAAAATCAATTATTGTTAATGTTATATAAAGTGAGATTTAAGAAATAACTACTGATGTCTTATACTCCAATATATATTTATTGTATATCATTTTTTTTGTAATTTACATGTTTTGTATATATATATTTTTATAAAGAATTCCATATTTTTATAAAGAATTTTTTATTAAATTCTATAACAATAATGAATGATCTAATGATAATAAAATATAAAAAAATTTAATAAAAATTTTAAATAAATATTTTCAAGCCGCCGCTAATGAAATTGTTAATAAAATATAGTATGTTTAACATAAATTGTAATATTAACATACCAGATAAAGAGGGATAATGTTGAATTATTGGTACAGCTATTTTTCTAAGTAATTTTAAGCCTGGATAGATGGAATTCTGTAAATTCCTCAGTAGCATCACACCTAAGAACTTTTTATCAAAGGATATAAAACATATAATTATTATAAATAATAATGTAACCATACTTTTCATAAAGAAACGAAAATTAACTTTCTTCTTTTTCTTCTCAAGAGTACGAAAGGAATTTTGTAAAGCTTTATTGATTTCATTTTCCGTAATATCATTTTCGCGTGCAAATTGACGAATCTTTTTCAACTGTTTTTTATACACCTCCAAATCAACCATTTTTTAAGAAACAAAATAAAAATGATAAATGAGAATTAACATTTATTGGAATCGATAATATATAATGGCATATATATATATATATATATATATATATATATATATATCTCGTGTAATTTACAACATTTTAATAAACATTCACATAGCAACTAAAAGTATGTATATATACATCGTATTTCATTACAAATTACAAAATGAAGTACATATACACTAGATCGGCAAATCTATATTTAAACACAGCTGCGCTCTCTATGAGGAAATTGTTAAACTACTTATTATACTACAATGAAAATAATATATAAGGATGCAAAGTCTATCTTAAATACTCGTCTGTGATATGGCCATTGACTAAATACATATATTAACTATTTGATTAAATACATTATACATTGACTATTTACCTGACATAATATGCAATTTTGTGTCTTACGTCAAAGAAGTATCTTGTTTCGATCTAAAATTTTTGCGCCCGTTTTCACGCATCTCCACGCTTTTCCAACTGTTTCCGCCCGATCATATTCAAAACCATTTTGCAATAATTTAGACAAGTGAAGGAGATTTTAACGTCAAATAAGATTACTTTTAATTCACCATGTCGATAAAATTAGTTGTAGCTAGTTCTAATGATTATTCATTATATAATTCAATATATT
This sequence comes from Bombus bifarius, assembly GCF_011952205.1. Classification (NCBI taxonomy): domain Eukaryota; kingdom Metazoa; phylum Arthropoda; class Insecta; order Hymenoptera; family Apidae; genus Bombus; species Bombus bifarius. The sequence continues at coordinate 317,110 of NW_022884550.1, read as the reverse complement.
ACCTTCTATGTAATTATATTTAAGATCTAGAATATCATCTACATTATAACAAATGCTATGAATTATTAATTCCTTAAATATTGCATAAATTGCGATTTTATTATTTACACTAGTTCTAAACAAACACATGTAGGATAATTATATTGCCAAAATAAGTATGAATGGTACGTTATTCATGTCAGCATTATGTTAAATTTGTTAATATACACGCACACATGTGTTGTACATAATACAGATACTTAAGTGTCTTAGTCGCTATAGAATTAATTTCAATTGTAAAGATTACTGCATAATTTTTTAAATTCCATTAATAAATAGATTTTGTTAAACAAATTATGGTAATGGTAGATGGCAATATCATCTGTTCTTGTCGCGCAATATTGCGTTCTTTGTGCTATAGACTTGTCCGTAAACAAAGAACGCAAAATTGCGCTGCAAAGACAGACTACATGAATGGTCCTACACCGAGAGGAATTATCTTATTTTCAATATATGTAATAATTAAGTACTACGCTTATATAAATATCAATATACTTTATTCTAATTATTATAACTACATAAACAATGTGTTTTACTTGAACTACTTATTTGTTTTTGCTTTTTCAGTTTCTGCAGGAGTATCGACATATAATTTCTTATATAATTTTTCATATTCCACCTTAAGTTTCTCTCTTTCTGCAAAATATTTTGGATATCTAGCTTTTTCAATTGGATCCCAAAAATCCATTACAGAATCTGGTGGTATTACAAAACGTCCATGGCATATACCACCTGGGCTATTAGGAAATTTTGATGGATCAGGATGCATATTCTGAAATAATTCTTCTTCACCTTCTAATAGTAGCTTTTTAGCTATGCGAGCATCTGGTATATTCCGATTCTTATCAAAACGTTGTCTTAATAAAATTGCGTTATATCTAAATCAAAAGAATATATAATAATGAATATTTATTCAAAACTCAAGTATTAAAACTTAAAATGAACAGTTACATCTTTATATAATAAAAGTAGATAATTATAAAATGTTAAAAATAGTTCAAAACATAAATTTATTGAATCTTCAAAAGTAGGTCTATTAGAAGTAACAGCTTATTTCATATTATCATCAATTTTATATAAATAATAATAGTAATAAAATTCATAACAAAATTATATAATAAGACAAGTGAAACTATGTACACAATGTATGATATCCTGAAAAACTATGATAGCAGTACGATCAAAATTTATGTTTCTTCATTAATATTTTGACACTAATTGGTAATAAATAATATTTGATATAAAAAATAATGGCTTTTTATACTACTAGATTTAATTTAAACATATTTTTACCTAAATTCGTGTCTTTTAATATTCTGATCTTCTAACGCACGTAAAGCGCGTTTATAAAGACTACATACTTTTCTAGTATGACTAATGAAAGGTGATGGTAGTTGGGCCATTCCTATTTAGATTCGATATTAATTCACTTAGATATTGGTATTGTTCTGTTTATTTTAAAATTACTTAACCAATTCGAGGACTACCTGTTCCTTAGTCATGAACTATATGATGCAACTGAACTACAGATAGTATTATGGGATTATAAAAATCGTAATGATCACAAATTGCCCTGTTACTAATTATTTTTAATGATTATTATTATATTACAAAATTATGGTAATAATAATCTTTATAAAAGGGTTATGTGTAGAAAAAAATATAAAATTTGTTGAATCATAAGAAAAGTACAAGCAATGTTAATATAATTCTTCTTTTATTTTTCATTTATTGTTTTTCGCATTTTGTTTCACTATTATATTGTGATTTACATTAGCATATATTTATTTCAAATTTATTAAATATTAGATATTATTATCAGCATATGAATTTTTTATGTATTAAAGTATAGTAAGCATATCGAAAAGAAATGTTATTTTATAGCGTAAGAAAGCTAAAATGATTATAGTAAAATTCAAATAATATATGTAATCTAAAATAGAAAAATATTACAAATAGGATGCTTCCGGTTAAACAGCGCGACGGAAGTCTAGTTAATCACAAAGAATGGCGATTGTCGTTTTATTTACGTTACGGGTTCTTTATTTTTCAGCATACTTAACGACTAATTTTTAAGACGCGACAAGGACCTTAGCCTTTTCAACAATTAAAGAAACTTTCAATCGCATAGTTGTGCGATGAACTCAAGACTTATAATTTGCTTTAAGCAGCAATATTTGTAGCAAAAATCTTTAAAATTCGAATTAACCAAAGAATCCAACCTTCAATTTTCTCAAATAAGTAAATCGTTTCAGTTTCACTAAAAAATTTGATCGTAATATTAAAGCACAATTTTATATAATTTATTTTCTTTCATGTACCTTGTTTACTTAATTCACGAATTAACAGTAAAAATAAATGTAACCATTAATTTAATCTTATTTAACTATTAAATAAATTTCCAGTATTTATATTACGAATAAAGCTTGAAATTTTCATCCAATATAAAGATTTGATTTAGTCATCAAATTAAGAACATAGGATCGAGTTTCCAATATTGACATTGTTTACTTCTTCGAACGATTTTCAACGGACGAAATGGTGCCGACGATGCCGCCTGATTCGCATAAAATTTCGCTGAAGATCATTGAAGCGATAAAACAACATCCAGTTTTATATAGTGCTGAAGTGAAAGGTTCTATTAAACTTCAGGAATTTCGGCAGAAGGTTTGGAAGAGGATTTCGGATGAACTTGGTCTTGATCGTACGAACTCCTTTTCTTCTTTCACTGTTTTCGGATAATTTTGTATGTTCGTTAATATATCATCGCTATACAATATTTCTACTGCCAAAATGTTTTCTTTAATTTTTCTACATAGTTTGGAAAATTGTATACATATTAATTTCGTTTTATTAATCTTATTGTGTAAATACTGTGAAAGTTTAAGTAATAAAACGAAATTTAAATAATATTTATTTACAAAAACATTAGTAGAAGTATGTATAATAACCAGTATTAATTTCAAATTTATGTCTAAATGAATATTACTGCAGTATTTAAAAGATAATATAACATTTAATGGAATATGTGGTTATTCATTGCGTCAAAACGTTTTATTTTATTTTATACAATATTTATTTTGATATCTATGAAAAAATATGAATTTATACATCTGTAATATTTTTTGTTTCTTGTAATTAAAGTTTTTTGAGCCTACGTTTATTTACATTTATAAATTAGAATTTTTAAATTCACTATTATAAAGTGATATGTATATAGATATAATTAATATGTTTTTAGCCACCTGGGTGAGATTAAGATGGAAAAATTTAAGGGATACTTACTGCCGTATACTTAAATATAAGAATAGAACTGAAAAAGGAGTTCGTAGGAAAAAATGGATTTTTGAAGATCATCTTAGTTTCTTAAAGTTTCCGTAAGAATAATATGTAAATTCTTAATGATTTTCTATATAATAATAATTTTACTAAGCTTACGTGATATATATTCTATTTTTATTAATTTTTTATTAATTTTTTATTTATTTTTTATTAATTTTATACTGTTTAACTTTATTTAATACTCAAGCAGAATGATTAAATATCAACAAAAGTGTTTATTTAGGTATGAATCGGATTATCAACCTCAAAGTATAGAATTAACTGAAGACTATATTCAGGATATAAATGCAGGTGGAATTAGTTCTGAAGGTCTTTTAGAACAATTAGAAGATCGTAATGATGAAGATTATAGTGAATATTTAGAAGTTTTGGAAGAAACGACTGCAGATCCAGTGTTGGATCGTGATTCTATGGAATTAAATGATAATGGTGATAATGTAGTAAAAAGTATAGAGGTAGGAAATGCAATGCATCATGATGTTGATTCATATGCACAGCAAATTCAATCAAAATATAGAAAAATAAGACCGAAAAAAGTGAAAATTGAATCATTGGAAGTGCCTGCAACCTACAGTATCTTAAAAACTTCACCTTTTAAAAATAAAACAATTGATACACCAATATTTGTTAGTGCACCAGCCGCAAATAATTCTGTAAAGAATTCTTCTAAAACAGAAGTAAGTTGCAATTTTCGAAACTAGTATGTATTTCCTAATTGCAATTTATTATTCTTTAATTCAATATATGTTTCAGGATACACAAAATAATTATGACCAAGTCTACCTAGCTCCTGAAGGAAAAAGTAGTATAGAGCTCTTTTTTGACAGTATGGCACAAACTGTCAAGCGACTCCCTCCAAAAGCTCAAGCAGATATTAAAATGAATATTTGTAAAATTGTAACAGAAGCAGAACTTAAGTATTCTGGACGTAACACACCCCAAAGTACTCAACAATTTATAGCACCACCTGGAATGATTCCTAAGTTGGTTCTCATTCCATGTAACATGATTGATGGACAAAATAATAAAGGTTGATTATTTCTAAGAATAATTATTTCTCCTGAAAGAATTATGGTTATTTATTCTAAATTATGAAATTGGTTTCGTCTATCATAAAAGAATGCAACACACAACAACTGAGGAATATTAAACTAAGAAAGTAGTTTAAATAAAAATGATTTTTGTATTCAGGACTGTGTTTTAACTTTATATAACACAATGAAAGAAATACTATATACATAAATGCTGTCGTTATATTTTAAGCTGTTGTTATATATAAATATAGTTATTTTAATAGAACCATTGTTGTCTTAAAATTTTCCATTCACACCCGTATCTTAACAAAAGTTTCTTAGTAAATTATCAAATATGTATGTGTAAATGTAATCTTTGAATGCATATAATGTATCAAAATAATTAAAAAATAAATGGTATCTATAGATACATATGTATACATATAATGCACGTATAATATATTATACGTGATATCATTTATTTTTATGCAATACATTTATCATTCATACGATAATTGTAAATATAAGAAATAGATATGACAACTTTATCTCTTGTTTTACAAATTCATACATGTATTCATTCTATAAATAATTTTACTATTATAATTATGGTGTATCATAATCTAATTCTATTAATTTGTCAGTGTATTTAATATATCAAATTTGCAATATATTATTTATAATATATTCTAAATGAAATAATAATAGATTTTAAATATTAAATCAATTTATATACAGAGAAAATTACAACAATTTATTGAATATAATTTGCGACAGAATGAGATTTATTAACAAAGATGCGTGTTTTATCTTAATTTGGTTTTGATGAAATGACGGTATTTCATAAAAAAGAATTATCTAATTTTTCAGTGTTTATTGAAATGTTATCGTTTGTAAGAAATTTTATATAGTTATGAGATTACCGGCTAACGAAACAGTAGCAGGAAAATTTTAGTTTGAATTAAATCGTATGTGTAAGCTCTTAGCAGTTATAAAAATGTTGCCTTCTTTTGTTAAATTGCAAGTACAAAATAATTTTTTACAAAGATGTGTGTTCTCACAAACAAAAAGAACTTATTCAAAAAAGGTAACATGGTAAACAATAATATTGAGGTTAATAATTTAAGTTATTTGTTTTGATTTTGTGCGATTTATATTTATTTTCTTCCATTGTATGTTATTTATTACAATCCACATTCACTTAACTGTTTGAGAACATTTAATAATTTACAAAATCAGCTATTGGTTAACAAGCTTTATTATACACACATTTTTCATCTGCACGAAATTTATAAAACTTACTACATTTCTAAAAAAGGTATCGATATTGTTAATAAAATTGCGATATGAATATAATAAAAGAACAAAACATTAGATTAAATAAGAAAAAATATTTGTTTTACTAATGTATATTTATTAATTTTTAATCGTTAAAGTGACAATGTTTCAGAATAAAAGAACATTATTCTAATGTCAGTAGCTGTAACATTATTTTATTATCAGTATCATTAAAATATTTATACGAATAAACTAGAAGTTATAAATTCATGTTCATGAACATCTTCTTCAGTACTCATACTACATTGCAAACTTCTGCAGTACATATTCTAAAATAAATGTAAATTTGTCTGCATTTGTTTTACCCTTCTGGAAACTCGTACCCCACTTAATTACTAATTGTTAGATTATTACTATTTGTTTAATATTATTACTACTAATTTATTGAAATTTAGAAACTAATAAATTTAGTATTATTACTACTAATAGTATTACTAGTTGTTAGAATTTGAACATGAAACAGTACAATTTGAATATGAAATAAACTCATTTGTATTAAAACTTCCCTTATTTTATTACTTTTACATTGCTAATCTAAACTCAGTTCATTCTTCAAAATTATCGTTTCATAATTGATGCAACTTGATTTGATGCGAACTTTAACATTACATTATAAAAATAAATATGCAAAGATAATGTCAATGACCTTGGAATAATCTTCAAGAAGATTCCATAGAAATGATAATAATTCAGATTTTTAATTTAAATAAATTGCTCTGCATATAAGTAGTTCAGAATAATAATCATGTAACTCCCATCATTATTAATTTTTTTAATAAATATCGCAAGGTCCTTGTATCGAATGAGAAAATAAATTTGTTAATGTTAAACAAGGAATTGCTTTTTTAACCAAATAAAACAACTTTTTAATTCTTTCCAAAATATATAAATTGTAAATATAGTATTATATAATAGAATTTTTTCAATATGTGTACATGTAATTTTAAGCTGTATGACATTCATCAATTTTGTATATCTAATTGTAATGCCAATTTAATGAAAGATGATAAGAGAAACATAATATAACATTTTTTCACATTTATATTAATCCATGTAATTTCTCAGGATACTCCAGATAAAATTGTACCAACTAAAAAAGATTCTAAAACCATAGTATCAAAGACACTTAAAAAAGGTTTGGCATCGATAAAAGAATCTCTTGTTGCGAAGGATGTTGATGATATATTAGCTGAATGGATGGGTCGGCCACAAATAGTTCCAAAAGTTTGTGATGTTGTAATAATTGGAGGTGGGATAATGGGCAGTTCTATAGCATATTGGTTGAGAAAACGAGTTTATTCAGAATATTTCAAAGTTGTAGTAATAGAGAGAGATCCTACGGTACGTTCTTCAGAAATTATGTTTTGCAGTTACAGTATAAAAATAATTTAGAAATTATGTTCTACAGTTTAAGTGAATATAATAACATGAATATAATATCCAGTTTTATAAAAATTAGAGAGCTCGTTCTGAAAGATTGAAATTTATTCAGTTGAATTTACCAAAAAAAGATCTAATCAAATAAAGAAATTATTTAATAAGTAAACGTAAATTTTATTTTCAGTATACTACAGCGTCAACAGTTCTTTCTTGTGGAGGTTTACGTCAACAATTTTCTCTGAAAGAAAATATTGAAATGTCTCTTTTTGGTGCAGAATTTTTACGTAACATCAATGAATATTTAGGCATTATAGGAGAACCCGCAATTGATCTATATTTCCATCCATATGGTTATTTAACATTAGCATCTGAGGAAAGTGCTCAAATATTAATAGAAAATTCTAGATTACAAAATTTCCTTGGAGCAAAAAATATTATATTATCAGCTGCTAAATTGAAAAGTATGTTTCCTTGGATAAATACAGAAGGTATCGAACTAGGTTGTTTAGGATTAGAAAAAGAGGGTTGGTTTGACCCGTGGGTTCTTCTTTCTGCTTTTAAAAAGAAAGCACTACAATTGGGAGCAAGATATATTTATGGTGAAGCGCAAGGATTTACTTATAAAGACAAAGAAAACATTGGTCAACTAGATGGATTGATTGTAAGACTTAATTTTGTTAAAGTAATATATTAATTATCACTCTAATTTTTGATATTCAGTATTATATTTACATTACTGCTAAAAAGTATCCAGATGTTTGTTTATTTTTGATGCAATTTTATTACAGTTCCTCAAGAAATAATTGTATATTAATAAACAATGACTACATTCAATATTATTATTTCATTATAGTAGTACATTAAAACTGGTTTTAAATAACTAATACATATGGAGTGACATAATTTCACTGAGTGAGTAGTAAGATAAAAATTTATATCTAAACTAAAAATTTACATCTACTGTTTTACTGCTAAACTATCCATGAGGAAAATTGTGTGATTAAAACAAGTAATAATTATTTGAAGCCAGTAAAAACATCAATAAAATATATTTCAAATTTCGATATATCATTAGTGGATTTTTTTTAATTTTTTGATTATTAGTTTCTTATTAATTTATACATTTTTTAATATTTATATACTGTTGTATATATATCTGGGCAATTTATATTATAAATAATAGTAATAATATTAATATGTAATTTATAAACTAAATAATATTTGAAGTTAATATATTTATTATTTTTCATAATAATATTTAAATAAATCATATACATTTTCATGGATATATATGTTTCACTAATCATGTAGACATAAGCATGTACATGTAGAGACAAGCATATAGAAATATTCTGTAATACACAAGAAAAAAGAAGTATGTAAAGTATGCAAAACTGTGCAAAAGTTTATACCTATTTATATATATTTTAGCATACTTTTATATTTATTTTATTTTTATTCTATTAGTATTTAACAGTTAATCTCTTTTTACTTTTTATTAGGTAAAAACCAAAGAGGGTGAAATACATAATATGAAATTTGCAATTTGCATTGTGGCTGCTGGAGCTTTTAGTGGACAAGTAGCTGACAAATTGGGTAATGTTCAAACAGAAAATGGATTAGAGAAAATATATTTACCTGTTGAACCAAGGTAATCATAATTTCATGTTGTGAATAAGTTTGAATAAGTATGAAATGAAAGTTTATATTAATACTATTATTATTTATTAATATAAATCCAACACAAATATTGTTGATGTTATAGGAAAAGATTTGTTTATTGCGTTCATTGTCCTGATGGACCAAGTTTAAATGCCCCATTATTGGTAGATAATACTGGAACATTTCTTAGGTAAACATTATTCATAAAATAAAAGTTGTTTCTAGGAACTAATATTTTGAAACTTGTGTTTACTACTAATTAAGTATCAATATTTATTTTAGAAGAGAAGGTCTGGCAGGTACGTATATTTGTGGAAGATCACCAGAGGAATCCGAAGAACCTAGTGCTGAAGATTTAAGTATTGATTATGATTTCTTTGAAGAAAAAATTTGGCCTGTACTCGCACACAGAGTCCCAGTTTTTGAAAAATTAAAGGTTTGTGTTTGATTTACACATAATAGAAATATGATATAAATACACTGATATGTATTAGGTTGTCCGAAAAGTGTCTTTCTTTCGCAAACGTATTTTTTATAACAGTGCACCTTCATATAAACATGAAACCAAGTCTGTGAAATGTTGCGGTGTTTATCTCAACATAACAAAATGGATCATACGTAATTCGACAAAATAATATAAAACAAAAAACACTGTGCGTCTATGATTTCCTCATAAACGAAAGAAACTTTTCGGACAACCTAATATATTAAAGTTATACATACGAATAAATTGATAACATTTGTATTATTACTCAAATTACTTAAATTAAATTATTTACTTTAATAGCTTTCGAAATGCAATTTTTTATACTATTTTTGCAGTTAAAGTCTTCTTGGGCAGGATATTATGAGTTCAATACTTTTGATCAAAATGGAATAATTGGACTACATCCATATTATCGGAATTTATACTTTGCAACTGGTTTTAGTGGACATGGAATTCAACAGGCACCCGCAGTAGGTAGAGCAATTTCAGAACTAATTGTTGATGGAGAATATAAAACGCTTGACCTATCGAATCTTAACTTTGATAGAATTCTTTTTGGTAAACCTGCATATGAAAAGAACATTATTTAAAATATATGCATTTGATTGTAATCAAAATTTATTATGTATGTATATAATAATTTTAATAACAGAATACAAATAGTATTTTATGTATTTTACAATATACATAATAATATTTATAGAGATTAACTTTAAAATTTAGATTTATTTAAATTGATTTGTAGATAAATATGTTTAATACAGAAAAAAATTGGCCTTAAATTCATCAAATATTATAATCTGTATTAATTAGTCTATTTTGTTTTATTTAATATTTGTTATTATAATTAATATCTTGTTTTAAAGGATGATTTATAAATAAGTATTTAGATAGTTAAAAGTATACATATGATGTCAATAAAAAATATGTAATGATCTTTAATAATTCCAATGTCAAATTCCAAAATGAAATCTTGTAAGAATTTGACAGCCACACTATGGAATGTAAAATTCTATGTATTTACTACGTGCACCTCACGAAAAAGACAAGATCATCAGTGCTGAAAGATATTCGTCTCATTATGCTGTACATTGTAAAATATTGTTATTACTGTAAATAAATAATAATTATGGGGAAAGACCATCACCGCCCGTGCAAAAATATTACTAGTTGTGGATATTATTCTGGGTACCATCAGTGGCCGTTCGGGACGGAACTTGAAATACTTTGAAATATCAGTATTTTGTATTTTTTTCTATAATCTACATGTGCAAATTAGCCTACAAATAACTTAAGATTCTAACAAAGATAAACTACGCTATATTATGTACAATGAAATAACAAAGTTTGGAATCCCAAAGTCTATTTTCACCTTTTAACACAAATATTAATATGTAAAAATGAACTACTTTATGCATAAATTTTTTTAAAATAGACAACTTTTTAAAAAATGTCTCTTGTAAATCTTATAATTGTGGTCAATATGATTAATATATGTATATGTATATTCTTTTATGTAGTATTATGTGTAGGATATGAAGTACATATTAATATAATTCTAGTTGTAGTTACTTTCATTATTGAATAAATAACGTATTCTACATTGAATTATAATTAATATGTTTAATGTTTTCAAAATTAGCTTTTTTTGTTAATACTGAATATGAAATATTAGGTGTAAGTATGCTTGTTTTAATAAGACAATTAAAGAAACATAAAATAACGAAAAATAATTTTAGTTACATAAAATTTCATTATAATATTTATTTATTAAAATAATATTTATTTTGACTCGTTTTATATAGTGCAACAATATGTGCATGTGAAATTTTATCATGATATATATATAAATCATAAGCAATATATAAAATAACAATCATGTATCATATCATATAATAAAAAAAAATAGTGTTGAAAAAGCAGAATATTAATATAATAAGAAATAATAACAAATAAGTATAAAATTTATCTCCCTATTTAAAAATTGATCACAGAAAAGGTAAAAAACTGAATTCTGAAAGGATTTATTCCTTTAAAAAGTATCTATTAATCTGTATGTTTAAAGTTCTCAAATACAAAACAATGTAAAATGTTTTGTTATAAAATTTTCTAAAAATTGTATGCTTTTATATCATTTTTATTTGAAAGAATGAATTAATTTGGAATTATGTTAGAATTATATTCCTTCAAATGTTATTAAGTCAATTTAAATAAGTATTTTACAGAATTACGAATTTATGATGTGATGAGAATAGGAAGTGAAATTCCTTTCAAAATTCGAATCACTGTTATTTTTTCAGGAGATAAGTTTGATAAAACAAACTATATTTCAGTTCGTATCAGTTTACTGTATTTCAATGCTGAGTACGGCGTATTATCAGTTAAATGCAAATAAATGCGCGCACATCGAAGCAGTAACGGCGAGAAAAAGATTATCAATTCTGACATCCAAGCCGCTCTACGATCAATGTGTCTAAAAATTTTCATAGTATACGAGCGGAACCAGCCGATAGCATTTCTTCTCTTTGCTTTCGTTAACTTACATAAATATTAAAAATATAATTATCTAAAACAAATATACCTGTTTTAGAAAATATAAAATAAAAATTTAAATAAACCGAATAATGTTAGTTATCCAAACTAATATTTGACAGAATTACTTAAATGAAGTTCAACTCAACGAATTAAATGGAAACAAGTAAATCAAATTTTAATAAACAAATAGTAACGATTAGAAAAACCAAAAAAAAAATATATATATGTATATAAAATTACTAATAGTAATATAAAAGTGATGTAATATTGTTCAAGTAAAAAATTATTACTAAAGTTAAAAAACAGAGTAATGAAAAAATAATGGAATCTAATAAAAATTATGTGATGTTAATTAATACAACGAATAATGAAATATAACGTAGAATAGTTAAATAATTCGAAAAATAAATAAATAGTCGAGGAACGATTGATTTTTCGCAGTCTAAATTTGTTCTTACACTAACAATATATAATGAGTAAACTATGCTATGCAATATAATGCGTAATAAATACACTAATGATGTATAATACGTATTAATAATCCGATAAAAGACATTATGATATCTTTTATATTGATATAGTAGAGAAACGTGGAATGATGTGCTTTTTTACATTCGTAGTGATTAGAGAAAATAAGATTAATGAGAATTTTATTATTTTAGAACTTTATTTTCTCATTGTATCCTTATAAGTCAGCAATTTATAAATATAATCGATGCTAAATTGTCTTAATAATTTCCGATTAAATTAGAAATCGATCACATTTATAAATTATTGAATTATCGTATATATTTTTTATTTATGATTAATTTTAAATCTAACGTAACTTAATGAAGAATTAGTTTATAAATACTATCTATCCTTCGTTTTAGTTCTTCCACATCTCTCTTATATATTATCATAAAACTACATTTCACTTCCTCGAAACTTAACATTGAAAGTAAATTTGTTTGACCAGAAAGGAAAGAAAGAAAAACTAATGCTTTCGGCCGATTGATCCGTAATTTAATAAAAGAGCAAGTGTAACGCAGACTTGAGCGCCAGTCGATTGGAATTTTATTCGAAAATTTACGAACAACTTTTAAGTTGATTAGCAATAAAAATTCTTCAAAGAAACCAAAGTTTTTTTCCAAACAGTTTCGTCTACAAAGAGTGCTAGGCAAAAGCAATGTTTTATACAGTCGAAATAAATAGTATAATTTCGTTTTTAATTTAAATAAACATTTAGATTAAAATAATATCTAGCACTATTTACGGACATAACTGGTAATTCAATTACAAACAAAATGTTCGTTAATCATTCGAATAAAAGTTTTCCGACTTTCAAACGAAAGAAGACGCGTGTAACTTTGGATAGAAAGAGGTGTGCGGCTAAGGGAGCTGGCCCGTGTTTTCAAGATGAAAAGACGAAAAAAGATCATTTAATCCTCTTTTTCGGCTTTCTCAACATCTTGTTTCTCTTCAGCCTCTGTATCTCCCTCAAATTTCGGTCCTGGCGCTTCTTCTCCTTCAAGTACGATCTCTTCTGGATCAGGTGCACGTGGAAGGAAATCTTTGTCAGGATACATAGATTCAAAGATGCTCTTCGCCTTGACAAAATTTAAAAATTTATGATAATGTATACCATTTTTATCATTTGGGATCAGTTAAAAGCACAATTACGCTAAAACGAGATTATAATTTGAGAGAAAATTAACCTGATTAACTGCGAAATCGAAATCAAGCTCTAAATCTGGTCCTGAACACAGATGAAGGTTACTTGGCGTGGACTCTTCTAATTTAATATCACTTGCAGGTAGGTTTAAGTACAATGACCATAAAACTTGAGGCTTTGGACTCTCTGTAGACTCTTCTCTATTATCTTGATCACCTTCCTGCATACAAGAAATTTGGTTTTTATTTTGAATCAACATGAATATAACAGTTATAAAAATTTCGAAATATTTTATAAAAGAGGAAGATAAATATATTTTCAGAACTATATTTATCTTTAATAAATTAATTCAAAATTTGTAATATCTAAGAAATAAGAAACTCTAGAATATATATTGCTAAAATATCTTCCAATTTCTTTTATAATCAATTTGTTTTAGTGGTACCAGGACATCTGTAAACTAAATTAACAAAATATAAAATAATCATGTGATAAATAATATAATTTTCCTATAGTTCATAAAAATTGAAAAATATACTTATTATGTAAATATAAGTAAATATAAATATTTATCTGTACCATAAATATATAGCTAGTACAGGAAAAACATACCTGAATATGTCTTTTATCTGGAGAAACAGTCTGTGTATGGCTATGGATAGATGAACGAATGGCTGATGGATCAAGTGGCTCAGCTCTTAAAAATTTATTGACAACATAGGCCAAGTCTTCCTTTGCATTTGTTGTTCGCTTACATGTCATGTGAACCATAACTATTTTGGAAATAAAAATTTCCAAAAAATTTGGATTTTCATATTATATAAATTTTTCATAAATGTAATAGTTCTACATACACAATCCTTGAGGGCAAGCATTTGTAGATGGTCCCAATTCAATCAGTGTAACAGGTTCCTGATCAGGTTGTTCCGGAGGATAATATAAAAGTGTCAAATTTTCCTTCTCACCTTGCATAATTGACCTAAAATAAATATTTGAAAAGATAATTTTATCAGCAAATGCTACTTTAAAAAATTGAAAAATAGATTAGAAAAGGTTAGAAGCAGAAATTTTTATAATTAATATAAGTAGGGCTTTCTGTTACTAATGTAAATTTGTTATTGTTTATAAAATTATATAATTTATTATTTAAAAAATCTAGTACTTTATATCTTGTCAAGCTCAATTATACTAATTTCATATAGTTAGTTGTTTTTAGATAATTTTGGACCGCAACTTCTTTTTATTACAATTATAATCTAATATAATTGTTTCTTCTTGTTTTTCCTAACTATTACCTGTCCGTAATGAAAATTCCACGTGATATTCGTTGCTCTCCTTCAAAAGCTACAACTTCTGGTGGCAGATGACCTTGACCAAGAACTAAATGTTCCAAACTTATTCTTTGTTTGCCACTAATGATAGCTTTGCATTTATTTTTGTTTATTACTACACCATCAAGCTGCCTTTTTAAACAGTAAACTCCTCCAAATACTGCACATAATCTGTAAATAATAGTAATGATTTTTTAAATTATTTATGATATTTACATATTAAATAGTATAATAACAGATCATTATATATACATTATTGTATATATATGTACAAAATTGTACCTGCAAAAGCACTGAGGTAGCTCTCCACTACCATACATAGGCCAAAGAAAGGGTGTATTTCCATATCGTCCAAGACTATTCAAAAAATGTTTCGTGCGATTCACACCATCTCTACAAGAAGTCTTTTCAGTAGCCATAGCAATTGCTTGAACAACATAATGCTGCACGATTGGTGTTAAATTTTTCGTGTTTAAATATTCTAAGAAGGTTTTATCACGGAATCCTGTTAATAGATATTATTTAATAAAATAACAATAGCAAATAAAACTAATAAATTATAATATTGAATTAATTCTGTTGCATATACATGTATGCATGTTATGTATATTACGTAATTTACATATAAACAATACCATTTTATGAACGATTTCTCCTAATGTAAAAAAATATAGCAAAATACAATGCTCATACACTTTTTATTTATTTATTATTAGTAATGAAATCTAAACTGACTCAATAAATTTTTTCTTCATTATGTATCAAAAAAAGTTACTTTCATTACATAGACCATTATATTGTATTTGATAATTAATTTTTAATATATTATATGCATATATTAAAAACATTATAAACTCCTAATTATTGTCTTGAGAAGCAAGTAATTATTAAATAAAAGATCTACAAATCTTATATTGCCCAGAATATTTTAAAGATGTGTTCTTAGTAACAAAATATTATGCTTAGACATCATATTACAAAATTAAATTGAAATAAAAAAAAGTACAAGTAATTACCATCAAATTCTGGGCTATCTGCGCCTTGCTCCATGCATGAAGTGAGCAGTTGCATTAACATTCTTTTCTCAACAACACTAACAGTTTTATTTGCAAACACGTCAGCTCTTGAGCAAGGTACTTGTGTCAATTTCCCATCCATGAATGTAGCTACTCTGGACACTGCACGAAATTCCGCATAACGAGCAATGTTACTGGAGATTAAGAGCTCAACTAGTTCACCTCGTGCAAATAATAACTGTTTTAGATAGATAAAATGTCAATCAATTAATTGTAATTTCTGACATAATATATTTTATATAAACAGAAGGAATTACAATATTACTACAATAATTATTTTAAAAAAGATATTCATTCCATAATTAATGGGTAAATAAGAAATATTTAGATAAATAGAATTAAATATTTAAATATTGATATGGTACTACCTAAATGAATGAAATAACATTTTCATAATTCAGATTTTATCAATATTATATACCTTTTCTTTTTTTAAAAGTTATTTTAAAATCATAATAGATAATCAAATGAATTTAAAAATAAGAACAACAGATGAAAAATATAACTATGTCCTAACCAATTTTTGATACTTAATAAATATTTTGAATTTTAGCAGAAATAGATACATAGAATAGTAGAAAAATAGTTAATTTTTTGATAACTGAAATCTATTAGATGAGAAACAATAATAAATATATTCCATAAGATGATAGTTAATTGAGATTTTTCAATAAATAATATTATATTTGACAAACAAAATTTAATTCTTAAATATATTTATATATTATTTATATGTTATACACAATTCTTAAATAAATATATTAAAAAAAACTGCTTCTTATACTTAATGTTCTATAAATATAAGGAGTCTTAAAAACGGTGTCACGCTTACTCTTCCACCTATTGAACAGGACCTTGTTCGTAGATATATTTATTTAGACAAAAATGAGAAAAAACAAAAGAACGAAAAATATAATCTGCCTTTATAGTTATTTATCTTGTATTTAATGTGATGATAATATTCTTTATCTTCATACCTTTGGCGCCAAGTCAATATTAAACTTTCTGTATTCTTTTCTTATACGATCTATACTCCACTGTTTAACATTCTCTTTTTTTTCAACTTTATCATCATCAGCTTTTTCATCATCATTTCCACTAACATCTCCAGTACTATCAGTCTGAGTATCTTTTGAAGAAACTACTGGCAGATCGGCTTCACTGTAACAAAAATATAATTAAAAAGAAGAACAGGACACAAATATGCGTACATTCATGAAAGGAAACTTACTTTGAAATATACCATGTTTCCTCAATATTTTCAACAGTTGAATATTCATTGCTAGTTTTTAGAAATTTTTCTTCAGGTTCCAAATCGGCTTCAGATAGATCCTTGGTGGTGTTTTTGGGAACTTTTAGGTCTTCTATCCATTTCTGTAGCCCATCAAAGTTAAATGTTGCCCATAGACCGCCATAATATTCATCGCTACAAGTAAATGACAATTATTTAGTTATGTTTGTTGTCACTAATATGAAAATATTACAATGTTCATCATATACATTTTTTTTTAATTTGAAATAATTGTTACATTAAAACATTACAAATAAGCCTGTATTGTTTACAGGTGCTTAGTTTCATAGTAAAAAGGTTAATAATTAATGATATATGTGAGTGTATATTTTATATATTTTTTATAAAGAATCATCCCCTTCAATAATGAGCCATCCTTTATAAAACTATATATATATATATATATATATATATATATATATATATATATATATATCACTATCGAAAGCAGGAAGGAAAGGGGGACGATTTCTTTATTTATAAAAAAATAAATAATATATAAAATAAATTAAACGAAAATCAAATTTATTAAATACATATGCATACATTAACTACAATTTAGTTTTGTATTTTATTGTACAGTATTCCTTTTGATTTCGTATTTGTGAACATTACCTTCAAAACTAAAAGAAAAGATTTTCTTAAATATGGTTAAAAAAATGTTGAAAAAGAATAAAGTCCACTGCAGACATTACACATTAATGTGGTTCTTAGAGTAGAATTTCGTATGTACGATATATGAAGAGCACTTTGAATCACATGGTACACACACGCATACATACATGCATACTCACAGATTTTTGTATTAATAAATATACATATATTCTTTAATTTCTTACATAAATCAAATTCCTACTTTTAATCCAAATCCAGTTTTAATTCCAAATTTTAATGAAGTTGGATACATATACCATAATAAATTTTTGAAGTCATCTTTCTTAGGATCAAAGACTTCTTCGTGAAAATCTTATTCATTCAACTATTTTATATATTTCTTTATTTTCTTTTTGGTTGTGATATCGTTAGAAAACTGTTTTAGACAAACATAATTTTGAATCATCACAGAAATTTTGGATTATAGGCATATGTACTTATATGTGTATATACAGGATGTATAAAAAGTAAAAAGATCTAAGTCTTAGACTCTCAGGCTTTAAAAAATTATATTGAAAGGAGTTAAATCTGAAAATATATTATTTAATGAAATGATCGTTAATACAAAAAGATCACAGGAAGATTCAAAATTTTATTTGGAAATAATTGAATATTCGAATATTTATACTTTTAAATATTCGATTTGTTGGAATAATAAAGATATATTTAAACCATATTTGTATTAAAATATAAATATAATAAATATAAATATAATAAATA
Source organism: Bombus bifarius (assembly GCF_011952205.1). Lineage (NCBI taxonomy): Eukaryota > Metazoa > Arthropoda > Insecta > Hymenoptera > Apidae > Bombus > Bombus bifarius. The sequence goes on along the minus strand of NW_022884550.1, from coordinate 298,588 downwards.
TAAATATAAAACAAAAAAACAAAAAAAATATAATACACAAAATATTTCAAAGAATTGAGTAATCTTTTTATTACTTACAAATATAAGTTTTTAGTCAAGAAATTATACAACAAAAATCGAAACATTTCATAAAAAAAATTAGAAGTATAGACTATTCTTGGTGATGTTGAACAAAGAGAATAATGTACTATATTTAAAAAAAAAAATTTACATAAAAGACTAAAATCTAAAGACTAAAGACTAAAAGAATAAATCCTGTAATGAACTAAAATATTCTTTTTATAACACTCAGAAAATATTTTGCATGAATAGGTTGTACTCTGAAGTATTATATCTATTTGCATTATTTTCCATCTATAAAAATACAACACTTCTTTGGTAACTATGATTTTAGATAGAATAGAAAGTTTTTGATTTTATATAACTTAGTTAAGTAGAAAAGATGCATTAATACATATACTACAATGTAATACATAACTATTTATATCTATCTAAAATATATAGATGAAAAAGACAACTATTTAATTGGTTAAATAATTTAAAATGTCTTCTTTATATATTAAGGTACAAAAGATATATTTAAAAGATATAACAATAAAGGATTTTCACAAATAAGGGATCATTATACAGAATATAAACTTATACAACTATATTATTATTATGCAATTATATATAATAATGCATTATTATACAAATTGTATTATAGAATTTAGGAAGATATATACATGAATATGTATAATCTTGAAAATCCAAAGATCCAGATGTTTAATTATATTACTTAAAAAATTTTTTAATGTTAAAATGTTAAAGTTATTATTATAAAAACTGCATATATTAATTCCTTAAATGCTTGTAAAATTAGTTTTTAACGCTAATTGAAAGTATTTCTTGTTCATTTGAACATAATTACTACTGTGTGAAAAAAAATTCCATTTTATTACATAAATTTTTGTTCAATAGGGAATTAAATGTTTAATAAAAAGATACAATTGTTTATAAATTATCATATTTTTATTTTATATCTAGATTTGATAAATGTAAAAGTAATGAAGTTATAAGTGTAAAAATAATTATTTAAATATAATTTTTGAAACGAATATTTCTAATATGTATAAGAAATTTCTAATTAAATGCTGAATAAATATATTTATTTAATTAAAATCAAGCACCTTATATAAGTATATAAAAATACATAAATATTTCCTAGTTAATAATACAATATGGAACATGAAAAGAAATAGAGAACATGTAAAATATAAAAAAAACATAAGAAAATATAAGCGAACAAGGAAGAGAAATATAAAAGAGAAAAAAGGGAGGAAGCAAAAAGCAAGAAGTAAGAAGTAAGAGGCGAGGAAGCAAAAAAGAGTAAGATCGAATGAGAAAGAGAAGAAGAGAGAAATCCGACATACCTGTCTAGGTGAAGGACCTTTTTACCGATTCTACTTGCAGCTGCTGCGACAATAGACTCCGTCATACCTATAAATTTGATAAGTCATTATAAACATTAAAAAAAAGAAGCAGCAAAATAAATAAGACGTATATTGCAAAAATCAATACCCGTCCCTACGACGACGACATCATATTCATTTGGCAGATAGTCCTCCATGGCTTCCAGCTGTAAATTGCAATAGAATATAGGATTGTGAACACAAATTAGTTTTGCTATTCAGTAAGAGAATGACTAAGAAATCAATTCATTTCTAATGAATCCCTCTCAATTACGTTGAGTGAAGGGCCACTCCCGTCGTTTCGCTTTCGCTTCGAACTTTCACTGTTTCACGACAGTCTCGAAACTCCAGTTTGACAGAACAAGACGCTGCAGACTAACCGAACTGTAACTGAACTGACCGCTGATTCGTCGGGATTTATCCTCGAAAGACAACACAACTAGATACTGCATCTACTTAGTGATATTCTGCGCCAAGAAATATATAGATAAAGATATTCAACGTTAACTTCGATTGTGCCCCGACATTACCGCCATTATTAAATGATGTGGCCTCTTACAGAACTAACGATATAAAATTAATATTTTCTCTGTTAATATATAAAAAATATTAAACACAAATAGAACAAATTAGTAGAATTAATTTTATATGGATGAAATATCTGTAAAAGAACGTGGATATTAATAAATTAAGAAATTTTTACAGTTTGTACAGAATATAATTACATATTACATGAGATTAATAGCAATAAAAAATATTCTGCAATTTTGTCAAGAAAATTATGCTATTAATATTATACATACAAATATATAGTTTTAAACATTATCTTGTTATTTACTTATTCAAGATATAAACAGAAATCATTGTACATTAGAATTTGTTACACGTTTTTCATATTGAATTTATTTTAACTAGATTTGTAAAGTTAAAGTTCTTTAAAACTTATTTACAATTATAATTACACTGATATGATGTATGATTGTCTAGAGTGTTGAACAATTTATATAATTTGTTACATTTCTATAAAATTCATTTAAATAAAAATTGTGCTTAGATTATTCACAAAAATATTTTTATAACATTTAATAATATACAAATGCTTCACGCTAAAGTAATAAGGGAAGTCCTTACTTTGCGATGTTTGTAAATTTTATTTCTCCTCAATTCATTTGCATTTGTAAAATAAACTTGAAAAAAATAATATAAGAATACATATATTTATATAGAGATTATATTGAATTAAAACAATCTCTTTTTATATTCTTACAATTTTATCTGTAAATATAATAAAAAAAAATTAAAAAAAAAAGATTATTTTACATACTGTTTTATATAACATGGTTTAATAAATTATATGTATAAAGAATTAAAACCCAAAGAAAATATTAAATAACAATAAAAAATATTTGTTTTCTTGAAATACATCTGTTGTATATCCTTATGTAATATGTAATAGTGTTAATATTATATACAAGGTAATAAAAAATAAGCTCACTAAGAGCTTAATTTTATCTAAATTTTTTTAAAACTGTTAAAACAGTATTATAGAGAATCACCCTGGCATCTCTACCCCATAAATAATCAATATGATTGAATTTTGAATATTCAATCTCTTTTGTCTCTATAACATTTGGCAATCTATCAGTAAGCCTTTTTACATCTGCAGGATCATTGAGAAAATCATTTTTACTATAAAATATTACAATTGGTGTTTTTACTTTTTCAAGATCATATATTGGTGGTTGTGTTGACCCATAAGTTTTCAGATTTTCTGTTGCTCCATAATCAAACTTGCGAAATGATCCTGTTAAAAGAAAATAATAGTATTCAATAATAATGTGGTGGTGTAATTAATTAATATAATCGAAGTAAATGGAAGCACTAAATATTATTAAATTAATTATTAAATAATTACCTGATAGTATATTTTGACTATAATGAATAATTTGTTTCGCAGAAGCACCAGCTGGGAAATGTCCGAGAATTAATGGTAGCATAGACTTGTCTAGTTGATCACTACCGAATCCAGCAATTAGTGAAAACCAGCATACACAGAAACCATTAGTGAGACCAACTGGAGCATTTCGAATTATTGTACCCAAGGCTTGAGCTTGTAACCTATTGCGGGGGAACCACTGATGTAGATTGCAATATGAGGATCCCCACTGAAACATACTTGCTATAGAAATGTCAATCATAAATAGCAGATCTATTGACCAGAGGTGGATCTACATGTATAAGTACATGAATATATCAGTATAATACCAGTGCTTTTACATTAAGAAATTTTTAATATATGCATTCTTAATACCAAATTCGTTTTTAATAAGAATCAAATCTTTTAATATAAATTATGCATATACAAATAATATCAATTCTTGAATCATTTATTATATCTGTTATTTAATGAATTTATGACAGCTGCTAAACATAACTATCATTTATTAAAACTAATTAAATTCTTTTGTTTCTACGAATATTTGAATATTATTCAAATTATAATTTATTGGAAGAAAACAGCATATCTTATTAATTAAAATAAGAGAAAGAAGTACTCTAAAAGGTTTTATTGTTTATCTATCCATGAAAAGCTTTATTGTGTAATATTTTTTGCATATCATATTTACAATTATAATTACAGTTATATATTCAATATACAAATGGAAAATTCTACATTTCTAACTTATTTTCACATGTACAATTGACCTCATGCTAATTCACTCATATTCAGATATTAGTTAATTATATGTGATATAAAAATTCCAAATTCAATTTTCTCAAAAATGAACTCTCAAAATAAAATATTAACAATTATTCCTTTTTAGCTCGTATCATGATTTTCAATACACTTTGTATATTGTACTTTCTGTAAAAATTCTTTTTGAGATTTGGTACATAACACTTGTAATTTAACCACCTCTGGCTACAATAACAAATTATTTCATGGATACTAAGAAACATACCTCCATTAATCCATAAAAATGGACAACACACTTAAGTAAAGGGCTTCTATGATTTGCGAGAAATGCTATTGGTGCTAAACTGATCATTCCTTTAATTTTTCGATTGTATTCAGATTTTTCACTGGCCATTACATAAAATGCAGTTGTGCCTTGACTATAACCCACATAATAAAGTTCTGCATATCCAGTATGCTCCAAAATGTAGTCTATTGTTGCTGGTAAATCATAATACCCAATTTCATGCCAGCTAAAAGAACAGTGAAATTATTTATTACATAATTAATTTTTCATATATACAATGATGCCTGCTTAGTGTTTGCAGATTTGGGACTTCATCATAAATACCATCCAGAAAGGTAGAATTACAGAAATTAACCTGTTTTTCTCTTCCAATTCATTTGACTCACATTGTGTGTGAAGTAGATTGATCAGTAGTCAAATGACTCATCACTGATCCAAGATCTAGCTTTAAATATATTTTACTGCATAACACAATTCACTCTATGAAACCAATAACATAAATAGTGAATAAAATGTATCACTAACTAAGATACAAATGCAAATACTAAGCAAACATGATCCTGTTGATTAATCTATTTTATACTTATTTTTACCTAAAATTGTTATTTATTCTATTCTATTTAATAATTTTTTACATAAAATTACCTAAAATCCCAAAATTCTTTATCTTTAGTTGTATATTTTTTATGTTTCCTAGAATATGCATTGCCTCTTGCATTTACTAACCAGACATCATAATTATTGTCACATAAAAGATATGCTAAAGCCTTTTCTGGACCCAATAATACCCAATCAGCTGAACTTGATAGAAGTCCATGATGAATGAGAACTGGTATTGATTCTTTTGCCTTGACTCCATGGCTTCCGTACTAAATATCAGACATTTATTTGTAATGTTGACACAAATCTTATGTTATCATAATTTAATATAGTTTGAATAATTTTTAACTCTTTCACTACAGCATGGCTGAAAAATTAAAAAAGATATTTATATCAAATATTATACTTAAATTGTATTATATTACATAAGACTAACACAGAGTAATATAAATTGATGAATACTGAAATACCATTGATATTTATCAGACAACACAGTATTTTCACATACATTTGCTTAAATAAAATATTTAAACACAAGAAATCTATCATATAATGGCTTTCAGTAGGGAAAGAGTTAAATTTTTAATCTCTGAATGGATTAATTTCTTTATGATAATTAATAACTTTGTGATAACTTTTATATTTGTAACTCACCTCTATTGTATTTTTATTACTTAAATTTTGCTCATTACTCCCACTTACATTGCAATCAGAATTTTGATGAGATTTTGGTAAAACTCTATGCACATCTAGACAATATCCATCTTCTGTCCAAATATGATGTGTTTCTGATTTATAACCATGGACAGTAATTAGTTCTGGCTGAAAAACACATTTTTTATTGTTATTTTGTTATTTTTAATCATATATAACCGTTATATGATAATCATATAATAATAACGTAATATGTGATGATAAAATATTAAGTTATATTAATATTAAATAATAACTGATATGAAAACAAAAGTAATATAAGTATATCTTTCTGGTATAATGAAAATATTATTATAATTATTGCTTCAAAAAGATATCATACATTTCATATACAAAATAAATACGCACAATATTATACTGGATTAATAATAATTCAGTGACACTTTAAAAACTTGTATGTACTAATACGTGTTAATATGTTGTAATATGTTATTGCTAACTATGTGTCATATTCGAGAACATTGAATGATGCACGAATGGTGCAATAAATACTAATACTAATACTAAAACTAAAGCTAAAATTAATACTAATACTAATACCATTATTCATATTCATAACAATCATAACTAAGAAGAAAAAGTTATATAAAAAAGGGAAAATGAACTTACTGTTGTCATATGAACCTCATCCTGATTGGCTGCTGCGCCCATTATATGAACAGCTGATAAAAGAGACTGGATTTCTTAACACAGAAATTACGTACCTAACTTTCACCAAAAATTACTCCTTTTTCTCCTTATTATTTTCTCTATTTACGACTTTATTTTTCCCAAGCACTGATTAAACGAGAAATTCAAGTTTTGTGAGATTTTGAACACGGTCTTGTATAAACGTCGAAAGATCGAGAAATATCGAAATGATTTGCGCGGTTTAAATTTTCGAGATATAGCTATAACAAACTTGCACAAACATCAACACGTTCACCATGACATACCGTGTTATACTGTCGTTCTATGCCGTAGATTACAGATGCATGTGTTTCACTGTCCATTACATACATTGAACAGCAGGAACGATTTATACGCATGCGTACCAATTTGATAAAATTTTATCATATTGTCAAATCTGAAGAAAAATTAGAGAATGTTTTTTTAAAGATGATAAAGATATCATTAGTACGTAGGAAAGCTTCGTATTGTTTCTTTAACTTGACTAATTTTTTTTATTATTACTAATAAAACTATCTCATGAACAAGGTCGAATATTTAATGCATTAATTCAGGAAGGAAATTTCCTCTCTGCTATATTATCTTTTTAAACAAAATTGTAATTAGGATTCTTCAATTTATTGACTAACAACATGATAATCGATGTTAAAGTTATGTAATTATACTGACCTTTAAAATCATAAAGTCATAATAGTACAGTTACTTGTTTACTGAAAACATTATTTCAACTTCTAATAAGATCGTTATTAATAGTATTTATAGGATAATATAATCTATAATCACAATACATAAACTGAACTAAAGTTCAGAACAGAATTATTTTTATGAGGTACAAGTGGCTATAAAGAATATTTACACACCATTTTATTCATTATAGTATTTACACACTTATTAATTGGAACCAAGTATGTTAGATTCTGTATCATTCAATAATTTTTCCATAGGACTGCAAAAATTTGATACAATGAAAATAAATTGTAGAACATGATAAAAAGATGCTTCATTGGAAAAAGCAAGAATATTTTTTGCAGCTGTTGTATATAGTTAGCTATGTATCTTTTGACTAATTTTGTACTAATTCACATATTATAAGTATTTAAAGAAAAGGTTTTTGATACTGAAATATAAATTAATTAAAAATTATTTTTATTTTTAAGGAAATGATAGTAAATATGAATATCGTGATGATGTTAATGATTAAGATTCTTTTTGCTCTATGCCTATTACAAGCTTTTTTCTACTTTGCTTTATGAAATCACTTAGCTTATAACTTTTGTTATTGTTTGTTTTTATATTTTAACATATTATTTATACAATATCGTATATTTTATATTCCTTCTATATGTTATATATATATATACATACATACATACATATATACTTAAAATTAAAAAAATTAATTATTTCTTTAAAATATGTACACTGCTGTCATATTTATCATTATATTATACTTTATTCTCATAATTGTTCAATTGTTTTTTATTATTTTTAATAAGTAAGTGCATAGTTTGAAAACATAAATGCATAAAATGATATTAAGGTTTGTTTTGAGACATTACAAATTTTTAACTGATCTATATGTTTTAAAAAATATTAATTTTGAATTTTAAAAACTTCCTGTTCGAATATTACTTTTGTTTCACGAGTTATATTGAACTTAATACAGATAGGTACGTTCACAAAACAATTAATAACAGTGTCGGGTTTGTAAGTGAAGTAGAGGTTTAGATTAGGTTAAGATAAAGTTAAGGTTTAGGTTAAATTTGGAAGGTTTTTGAAACTTAAAAACTGGTATTTTTGGATTCTACCCTTTGATTACTAGAAGCTGAGTATAAGAAAATATAGATATCAGTCAAAAATTTTTCGTGGTCTATAATGCAGTTCAACTCAAAATGAAAATACATACATTATTTCGATATATTTGCGAACAATACTGAATTTAACATTGAGTATTAATAATATATCATTGATATAATCAGATATTAAAAGGCATATTAAATTTTAAGACTTAAATATTTTTCCTCTTTCTCTCTTTCTTTTTCTCTCTCTATCTCTCTCTCTCTTCCTCTTCCAAAAAATGAATTATTTAGAAAGTTTATTATTCGTATATAACATACTCTCGTCTGCTCTCATACATATGATTCGATATTGAAATACATTCTTATTTACATCTTTTGCGAAAAAATGTATATAATAAAGTAAAAGTGTATAAACAACTGTTTGCGTATAACATTACTTACGCAATTTGTATGTTTCTTAATCAAATGTTACGTAGATTAGTCCTTGATTAGTTCATTTACTCATTTCTTGAGTAATATTACATTTGCAGCCAATATATAGAAAAAAATCGACAGATAACCGATTTGATAGATCGAAAATTACTATGAAGTCGAATATCGTCGAATCGATTATTTCGATTAATCGATCATTCAGAAGAAGGCAGTAAGAGAGTAGTGTGCAGTGGTTCATATAAGTGTTGTACATTTTTGAACAAAGGACAAATTAAAATAAGGTTATAGTGGAGATGGTTGGTTGTGTATAATTTGAGCAAGAAAACTAAGTAAAAACTTCAGACTCCCTCTTTCTCGTAGAACGATGTTGACCATACGGTGACGAGGCCAGCCAGATCGGCGGAAAACTACGTCACCAGTGACGGATTCCCCCGAAACTGGGACAAAGTGCAGTGTACTCTGGCATTGCGCTTTGCCGGAATCTCTCTCACTTCATGTCCTAGTACCCTCCCCCCCTCTTTTTCCCTTTCTCTCTCTCTCTTACTCTCAGGATTGACCAATCGTCTCGTCATCCTCGAATCCTCGATCGAAACTGACAGGTAAACATCGAAATTTTCGAGAATATAGTTGGGTTACTTATATTTATTGTATGTTTTTTCTTTTTTATTATTTCATTTGTTATTCATTGTTCCATTGTTTATTAGTAGTAGTGTATTATTAGTATGAACATTATGTTATTGAATTAAATTGTAACGAAACTGAATACTGCATGTGTCTTCATAAAAATTTCTAATGTTACATGTATATTGTGTAAATTTATGTATAATACATTGAAAATTTAAGATATGTAAATTCGTATTATTGGAAAAAAGGACAAATTGAATTATATTTGTTCAATATTGTAGGTAATCAACGACGAATGGTGCAGGTTCAACAATATAGTTTCTGGAGGGTTCAGTATCATGTCAGATGGGGTTGATGCTGGTGGCGGGGAAAACGAGGTAGATTCCCATTCCTGTTCGCACGCCGATGTTGGAGAATCATCAAATCCGAGAGATGAGGAGAATTTGGATCCAGATAATGAAGCTGCCTTAAATACTAATTACGATAGTGGTGATGGTGCTGTACCAGCTTTTAGGTCTGTCATCTTCATGTAATTAATTTTTTGTATTTAAAAAAATTCCAATAAACGTTTAGATAATCAAGGTGTTAAATAGCGTATCAAAGGATCCATAACGTGTGGACAGGTGTGAAAGGTGTGAGAACTATGAAACTATAAATAAGACAGCATTCTGCGCTCATCAGGATCAATGTTTGGCTAGTGCTGAGCCAGGAGAAAGCACAGAGAATATAGAAGCTACTGAAAATGATGGAGATGGAGAAGAAACGCATCCTGGAATTCGTTCTCATAGGAAAATGTTTGAATGTGATGTTTGCAATATGCAGTTTTCCAATGGAGCTAACATGAGACGGCATAAGGTATGAAATAAATTTGCTTATGTTTTAAAATTACTAAGATTCGAAAGCTAAGCGATTTTAATGTAAGAAAAAATGAGTACTATTTATAGATGAGACACACTGGTGTGAAACCATATGAATGTCGTGTATGCCAGAAAAGATTTTTTCGGAAGGATCACTTGGCAGAACATTTTACAACACACTCTAAGACTCTGCCTTATCATTGTCCAATTTGCAACCGAGGTTTTCAAAGACAAATTGCTATGAGAGCTCATTTTCAAAATGAACATGTCGGCCAACATGATATGGTCAAGTCTTGTCCTTTGTGCAATTATCGTGCAGCAACTATGAAGTGCCTCAGGTTACATTTTTTTAATAGGTTAGTGTTTAATTATTTTAATAATATTATATTGTTTTATAATAACGTTATTTTGCTGTTAAGTGCTTACTTATTTATTTCTATTTTAGACATGGAATCGATCTAGATAATCCAGGACCAAACAGTTCAAGTTCATTGATGAATAGCTGTGCTCCAGGTGAAGCTATGCCTTCTGCTCCTCTTTCCGATAGTGGAGACAGTACTGGAAATCGTTCCGCGGATAATGCAACACCGCCAATGCACTTTCTAACACCTCACATAGAAATATCAATTCCTTATCCAGAACAAACTACAAATCAACGAAATCCGAGTCCTGCCCCTTTAAATGGAGATAGTCCGAATAGTCCTCAAAGTGCAGACAGTAATAGTAATGCTCCAAGTAGTAGTCACCATCAGTTACCAATTAACAGTAGTGGCATTCACAGGTATAGAAAAGATTACAAAATTGATTTTCATTTTTATGTTATTTTAAATTTATTTTAAACTAATTTTTTAATTAAGGAATCTTGGTGGAAGTGAAGAGGCAATTACACCTTCTATTTCATTAATTCCTATTAAGCAAGAACCAAACAGTAATGGAGCGGAAGAAAATGGAGCAACATCCAGCAATCTTCCATTACCATCCTTGATAAAAGTCTCTCCACTAAAATCCCTTCTTCGAGACGACTTACGACGTAAACTTTCATCTGGCTCAGGAAATAATAACAATAACAACAATAATAATAATGGTAACTTTATTATCTTATTAAGTTATTTATATTATTAGTACCTTAATATAACTTATGGTTCCTAAATATGAATTACATTTATTTATGTTTTGTTATGAAAATATCTATGTTCTCTATTCTATTCTATCTTAGCTATGTTCTCTAACATTTTTACTATTTTGTATTTTAAAATATATAAAGATCAATCAGGAATATGACAATCATAAATAAACTATCTTTGTTTTCCTGATACTCGATTTAATTAATATATACGATTATTGCATATATTATTATATATTATTTAAACTATTTTCATATAATTGATCTAAATATAATTTAACAGATAAATTGATTTTGTAATAGGTAATAATAGTTCAAATTCAAATCCCCATTCAAGAGGAGAACCTCCTAGTTCGACAAGGCCCGATCAACGAAGTAGTGGACTTCAATGCGCTCACTGTAGGATTACCTTTCCTGATCAAACATTATATTTTCTTCACAAAGGTTGTCATAGTGAAAGCAATCCTTGGAAATGCAATATTTGTGGAGAACAGTGTTGCAACTTATATCAATTTAATTCGCATTTATTAAGCAAAAGTCATCAATAATTTTATTGAAAGAATAATATTCTTTTAAGAGCTCTTAGAGCCTCGTTTATTTAAATAGTTATTATATAATATAAATTACTTTACTATAATTTATATGAACAGAATCATAATCTTGAGTTAAAAAGAATTGTTTTCTGCTATAAAGCATATGTATTACAATGTTCCAACTTAATATTTTTATTTATTTTAATATCTATATATGTAGATATTGATTAACTAGAAATCAAGTAAACGAGGTTCGAGAAATAATTTTGCAATCTGGAAAAAGTCGTGCCTTCATCAAAATACCTTTGCCAACGCTCACATTCGTCCGAAACGTGCTAATTTGTGGTGGTACGAATGATCCGTCCATGGAGCTTTACTAAAACGTATTCCAGAAGCTCTATTGATAGTTTTAAAGATAGTTATGTATATTTAGATAGAAAAAAACAGTGACTATATTACCAAAATGTGCTCTTTTTTTCTATTCAAATTCTTTTTACGCACTGTTTTCTGTTTGGTTTTTTTTGTAAAATTATTTGTTAAATTTTATTAATTTTATATTTATGTAATGTGTCCTTATCCATAATTTTACTTAGTTTTATTATAGAAAGGATTTTATGATCATTACAGAATGTTGTTACTTTGGTTATTTGTATGTAGAAAAGAACCACGAATAATCAAGGAAAATTACTTACAAACTAAATTTCAGTTGTCAATTTATTATTATGGTGTGAAAAAAGAACCGAGCCGTGTGTTACATATAAATACAGATATATAAATAAGAAAAGGATATGACAACTAAAATATTGCGTCAGCATAAGAAATATTTTATATAAAAATATTTGTACAGAAAAGTATTAAAGTATAAAAAAGGTATGCAAATAAGAAAGTCAAGACATCATATTTCAGAAATTGATAAGAATATCAGAATAAAAATCATTATGTAGTTGTTAAAGTTAAATTTTACATAAAGGTATATAAAGTTAGAAGTTAATTGCAAACTAAATTAAAATAAGATCAGTATTTAATTATGGTTAAATGAAAATTAAATATTTGTTTCAATATAAATAACTATAAAAAGGTTTATTTCATTAATAGTTGCGAAATATGATTTCGAGACCTTAATAAGTGTTTTGTGTACGTGTGTGTGTATGTACGTTTAATACAGAATATTCAATTTATGTGCATAAATTTGTGTTATTATACTATGTTATGTAATATACAAAAATTTCGAATCACAATCATTAGAAATTTATACTATAATATTATAGTTAGTTTCAGAAAATAAAAGTAACAAATTACAATAGAATGTGTAATTAAATTGGGTACTCTGTACATATTCTATATTAAACAAGTACATTAAGCGCGATACGCACGATTACTGTTATCAATGGTTGTAGTTATTTAAAGATCGTTTCGTAAATTGCGTAATATTTAATATAATTACTACTATTACTATGTTATTACCATGATTATGTTATTATTATTATTGTCATTATTGTATTATTTATCGATACGTAAGTTATTTATTGTTACTTTGCATTCCAATATATTAAGTTTTAAATATGCCTCAAGCTTGACGATGCTTCTTTATTTCAAAATTTATTATTTTTCGTATTTTCCTACTATATATCAAAGTTTTATTGTTATATTTTTGAAATAACGAAGCTTTTCCAATTAATTATTTTTGTTAACAAAATTTTAAATTATCTAAATTCATAAAAAAATGTAAAATATTTCTATTATGAGATATTTTACATTGATCATGATGTATCATGTGTTACATGTGTTTTTTGATACAAAACAATATTTTTTAACACTAAAAGTAAACATTAATGAATATATAAATGATTATTATAGTTAATATCTTAAATAAATATTACATAACTTTTCTTAAGAATAAGAATTTTAAATTAGCATCGTCAATGTAAAACTTTCTTAAATATCTTTCTATAACAGACTGCGTGTTCATCATATTCTTGCTCGATCATACAAAAATGAAATACAGAAAATATTTCTTATTAAATTATTTTGTCTTTAAAAGCAAAAAAAGCAAAAGAGCCTGTGAGCAAATAATGTTTTTAATAATAACTATATTCGTGAAAATGTAATTAAGAAAAAAAACAAAAGAAGTACATATTCAATTATGTAATAAATTATTCTCTATCTTAGTGTGCTAGAATTAAATTTATTTTAAAAATACTAATGAATTAATGCTCCATAAATTATATGAGAGGGGCAGTATTAATTAGATTATTTTATATATACCCGTTATATATAGATTTTTATCATCCTGTTTAAAACTAATTGATTTCTTAACAGTCTAAATTGTGTGTCTACAGAAAATAATATTTCTTTCAGTGGAATTTTTTAAAGAGAACTATCATTTTTTAATTCAATGTATCAAAGCTAACTGTTACTGCATTATTATAAATTGTTGAATTATTAAGATATCTGACAAAATAGTAAGATAAGAATATATATAAATCTTTCATGTTTGATATGCATTTCACTATATTTCAAGTAATATTTCAATTTGCATCCTAAAAGCTATTTTTTATTTTCTTGCTATATTAATGTGAGAAGCTGTTAAGATTTAAAAATTAATATATTATATCAACACATGCGAAGAAGTTACATATGAATATATATTTCCATTTTATTTTATCTTGTGATTGTTCATCTTCATTTCAATAATTAATCAAATAGTTAAACTAAATTTAATTAAATTTAATTTTACCATAATAATTTTAATTGATTTAGGTTCTATTTCCACAAACGTAGAATTATTGATGTCTTTGTAATAATCTAGAAAAATTTTTAGAAATTCTTAAAGTACATATAGATGCAATTAGATAAGTATAATTGGATAGGTACAGTTTTTAATTATGATTTAAATAGTCTCTAGTATTTACATGCCCAAACTGATTTACTTTACGTTTATTTTGTACAAAAGTTAATTTGATTTGTAGCAAAAATATTATATATTTAATATTATATTATTATTTTAAACAATTCTTATTTCAAATAACAAGTCAAAAAAACAATAATTGAGAATAAAAGTGGTTTTCATATAAATAATTTAAAATGTTGCATATTATAAATTCAAAATATGTTACCTAACATTGTATGTAGAATATTTAAACATGAAGTAAGCAAAATAGATTTAACTGAAAATGGACCAGAAGCATTAAACTGTATGCCTTTACACTGTGATCGTGTTTAGGAAAAGTATGTAATATTAAAATTGTATTCAAATGGGAAAGTATTTTCTCTAGCCTTGCAAAAATATGATGAATATTGCATAAAAATACTTAAAACATTATAGCTGTCCATATTACCCTTGTTAACTTCCAATTTAAAAAAAAATGAAAATATACAATTCTATTCATTCTTACAAATTTATGGATATAGCAACATATTTAAGAATATGATAGGCAAAAATCTAAAATTGTTGATGTTACTATAACTATGGTGTAATGGGTACAATTGAAATATATCATTATTGTATATGTTATATGTATATCTATACATAAGAGTCTCTCAGAAGCTAAATTGATCAATTCCACTTTTCATTAATTAACTAATTTCTTTATAATTAGGCGATTTTTAATATGCTATTCTTAAGAAAAAATAACTTACTCTCGTAAGTTCATTAATCGAAAAAAGAAGACATAATTAATGAAAAATTCTAAGATAAATTTAAAAAATAGTGTTTGTAATTTCTGTACTTTTCAGTTTATGAAGTTCATTACTGTGGCTTTATATATATATATATATATATATATATATATATATATATATATATATGTATATATATATGTACATTTGCCTTTTATTCTATAGTTTGCAAATACGCATAGCAGTATATAATTAAAATAGTTATCCTTATTTCTTTAATATTTCATCTAATTTTTACAATTTATACAATTTAAAACTAGTTTACTAATTTTATATGTGGGGGGGGGGGGGCGAAACGCTAGAAAAAAGGAGCAAAATGCTACTATGGCGGTAAACTATTGGGCGTTGTTCTTAACACCTGTTGCTTTTTATAGGTTTTATGATTTGAGTCAATAATTGATTTAGGGAAATTTCAAACTATATGCACGAATTTAAATCATGGTACAGAGAGGTAAGTTATTTTTTTTCAGAAATGTACTTTAACTGTATATTTTGTTTAATTACTGAAAGAGGGACATGTATCCATTTTTCACACAAAATGTGAAAAAGATGTAAATTAATAAAGGATGGTTAATTATATTTTATTTCATTTCTCAATATATAAATGATTTAGGTAAACACGCCATTTTGAAACGCAGACTTATTTGACAGTTAACTTTATCTTTTTCTGTCTTGCAATTATTCTTTCTTTTTTCTTTTATTATTAATCTGTAAATAAAGTTATATATTTGAACCTTTGAATAAAATACTTTTCAAAAGCACACTATGTCTTAAATCTAAAAATAATTTTAAAACAGAAGTTTTTAGGTTATATATATTACAATTACTTATTTTAAGTAAGTTTTAAAATTTTCTAATGCTTATCATTTTTATTATTTAATTATATTATAAGTGTTTCATTATTTATTTTATATTACTTTTAATATATGATTCCTTTTATTCACAGAAATTAGCAATGGGTAAAAGTGAAGAAAGAAACGGAAGCACAATACAAGCAGGAGAATCAACTTTTCTTACAAAAACATCAAGTGAAGCTAGTAAGATGTTGGAAGCTGCTTTATTACAAATGGATGACATTATTTCTGGTAAACTATGATTATTAATTTGAAATAATTTCAGTTAAGGTGTATGAAAATACATAATAATTAGCTTAGAAATTATTAGAGTTATTAAAAATTAGAAGTATAGTAAAATTTTTCATTGTATAATTCCTTTGGTTTATCAGCATATATCATATTTAAAAAGAGTATATTATATGAGTATATTATGTTTAAAATATAAATAATAATTGGTATTAATTAATTTTAATTGACACATGATTATTAATGTTATAATATACATATATTAACAGGTGTATGTACGGAAAGTAACAATGATGGTAGTGCTGAATGGAAGGATTCTGTTAAAGAAGCCACGAAAAATCTTGTGACAGCAATTAAGAATTCTCCAAGTCCTCCTTCACCTCCAGATGCAGATACTACTAAAATTTTATTGCAATGGATGCAACCATTGGATGGGGTAAACATTTGGATGTTTATTTCAATTATATTCTATTTTGTAGATGATATAAATAAAAGAACTAGATTAAAACATAAATTCTGTTATATAAAGTAATATACTTAAAAAATATAATTTGGCATACTTTGGGATTGCTAACAAAATAAGTAAAATATCAATTAGAACAGTGTTAAAACAATAGTAGTATCACCCATACTATGTTAAGCATTCTGCACTCTTTTAAGGTCTCCTTCTCCACCATCAGAATATTTTGTCACAAAATTTGTTGTACCTAAAATTATCATAATTAATAATTTGTAAAAAATGCAAAAGAAGGGATAAATTGATATCTGCAATGCTTTTATAAGAGACAGTTTATGATACTTTTGTTTGACTTTATTTATATAAATAGAGATTCAAATCTTCAATGTTGCATATATTTTTCTAAAAAAGATTTTGAAAAATGATTTATTTGACATACATACAAACATACCTGCAAACAGATAAAGACATGAATTGAAATACAAAATGGCAAAAGATGTTAAATATTTATAATTTGGGGTAATCTCATCTCAAATTCTTATATGTATTATATTTAATATATATAATAGATATCAATTTTTAATTAAAAATGGTGACAAATAGTGTAATCAATAAAATCCTATTTGTTACAAATAATATGAAAATCATGATTTTCATCCTAGTTCCATATTAAATTGGAAAATAATACTCTATTAGATTATATCTAAAAAGCAAACTTTATTTATTTACATTTATTGCATTATATAGATGTAAAAATTTTTGAATATCTATAAATATATAAGTTTAATATATATATATTTTATAAATTTCTAAATTTGAACATATACTTTCTTTTGTTTGAAAATAAATATGTATATTTAAATCTACACGAATAATATAGATTTCCGAATATGACAAATTTAATCACGATATTATTTCAATAATGATGTTAACTAGAAAATTTTTTCGTATTAGGCATTTCGAAAAATAAAGAATGATCTATGTATAGATCACGTCACGTGACTACTCTCGTCTTGAGAAATTTTAGATTGGTAATTTTAGTTTCGAACAGAACCGCGTCGTGATCGTTGCATAAAAATTATTTTTTATTGATATTTTTTGTGCAGTCTAATTTGCATTAAAACGATTGAAAATAAGGGATGAAGAAAAATACCTGATTGGAAGGAATTAGTAAATAACTTTAAGATTAAAAAATTAATAACGGATTAAGAAAAGAAGGAGCTTACAAAAGATCCTATTAATAATTAAAAGAAGACAGCAAGATTAAGATTAAATGATATCATTAAAAAGAAATTCTTCTATTTATAAATCATATATAATTAAAAAAGAATTTCTTTAGCAACACTTTACATTATTTGATGAAACAAATTCTCTGTAAAAGTCTATTAAAATTTCTATATTGTCTTATATTTGAATAGAAAAATTAAGATTGGTGAAAGAAATCATAGAACTTTTTAAAGGATTAGTTACGTAAATTGATCTAGGTTTAAAGTTATTGAAGATTATGTCGAGATCAAAACAATTGGATAGCAGTTGGACTCCTTCTGAAGAATACGATTCTTCAGGAACATCAAATTCTGAACAAGGAGAAGATGAGTTTGCAAATATTGGCTTTGTTGAGCATCAAATACATGAATCTGGCAATTGTTTTTGCCAGGTAATGGATAAGGGAATATTTAAAAAGAAAGATTAAAAATTTATAACTCGATTTTCAATTTATTTATTAACATCTAAAGTATATAAGACTTTATGAAAAATTAATCTTTCCGAAATATAAGATTGTAATTTTATTAAATATAAAATGAGATAACATTGAAATGAGAAATCACATACATTAATAATGATTCTTTTACATTTTCTTCGAGCTTGAAATAATTTTTAAGGATAGAAATTTGTTGTAATGATGTACCAGGTTGAATACCATATAATTTTATGACTATCTATATATATATAAGTGTTTTTAGTAAATATATATATGTTTATTTACAAATATATAAATTTGTTTATAACATATATAATATATGTATTACAATTATATATGATTATAAAAACAGAATATTTATCTAGTAACTTTTATAGTTATAAGTGTTAGTATTATATTAATGATAATTTTCTAATTTACATATAAGTAGCCTTTATGTATACATAATAAGAATATAAAAAATAGAGTGTGTTTCTAAAATGTTTAGAAGAATCATATCATTTTCTTAGAGTTGTCCATTAGGTAATGCTAAAATGGTTAATCTGAGGGGAAGTGTACCTAATCTCTGTGCATCCACAAATTTAACACATATTGGGACTTTTCCACCTTTCTGTTCTGCAGTATATAATATGAGGTCTTTGTGTTTTTATTTTTTTATTGCTATTTGCAAATTTTAAATTACTGATTTTATTTAACATGGTTGAACAGCATTTGTTCAAAAACCAATAACTGTCAAGGCAATAAAGAGTGTAAAGGAAATCGAAACAATCAATCGTTAGAATTAGGAAAGAAACGACGATTGAGGAATAGAATAGTACATGAACAAAGAACTAAATCACAATCAGATCTTCTTTTAAGAAGAAAAGACTTTCCTTATTGTTGCTCTCTACAACACTTTCAAGCTGTACAAAAATGGAACGAGTGTCAGGCAAAAACTGAGGTATATTGATATCTACTAATAGAGAATATTAAAAAGTTTTGATAATTAAAATGTGTGCAATAATATGTATAATTTAAATAGTTGATCGGAGAGTAATCGATATGAATATTATATCATGAATTTGTTGCATTTAATATTGTAAATATTTATATCTTTTAATTCGTAAGTAAGTTATATTAATTTATTTACGCTATGGAACTTGAGATGAATACATGAAATTGATTAGATAAGATTCATATATCTTAATTAATACTTACTGAATAATTTAAAACAAGGAAAATTTTTCATAGATTTTTCCTTTTATATTCTTTTTACTTTCTATATCATAGTATATGTATGATTTGAAATTAAATTATTTGTTTCATTCAATGTTGTTATGCTAATAAATGAATTATGTTAAAAAGAGTATGTTAGTTGTGAAAATGTGTTTTGTGTTGATTGATAATATAATAATGATTAATAAATTATATCTTATACATAGTATTAAATAATATTACAGGAACGTTTAAAAAAATTAGAAAATGAACGTGGGACATTACGTATGGAAGTGTCAGTTTTGTCAGATCAGGTAGATGCACAATCTAACAAAATTCAAGAATTGGAAAATATGCTTAGAGAGAAGAAGGAGTCACTTAGAAGAATGGAAGAAGCATTACAAAAAGTAATTTGGTGATTTTATCTTATATAGTGATTATATTTCTATTAATATTGCTGTTATTCTTTTATATCATAATTTATATTATCTTTATAATTTTATCCTACTTTTATATACTTTGTTTTCTTTTTGTTTCTATTTTATTTTTATTTTTACTTTATTCCAATAGTCTTAATTTTTAAAGGAAGTACTGTCAAGAAGTGCTTTGGAAACACAGAAATTAGAGCTCTTGAGTTCTTTATCAGAAATGAAGCTTAAACAAGCAAGTTTAGAGCATGAAAATCTTGCACTCCGTAGTACAAGTCCTGTATCAAATGTAAGTTGACAAGAATTTGTATAAAATTAGATACTTCTTTGCAGAATAGGTATATAAACAGTTATACTAAATTTATGATAAAAATAGAAGAATACATTATTGTTAGCGGTTTATTGCAGGGAGAGAAATTTGGGAGGCATACCAGCCAATATAGTAGTCTTCCTAGGCCACCGAGTTCTTCAAAGAAAGGTGTAGTGTTCGGTAAGGTACCCAGTTTAGTTTCTGGAGTACACACAACAGTACCATTCGCCGTTAAAGGAGCCTCCGCGAGATGCCTGTCTGCACCTACTCTAGGTTGCGATTGATTTTCCCTTTAAGCATGCATCTTTAAATGTTCTTTCAAAAAATAATTGTTCTTTTTATATGACAGGCAATCGTGGCTTTAAAATTTATATTATATTAACGTTGATCACAATTAATTTTCTAAAACAAGTTTTATGTTGAGTTTTGCATGAAAATGTTTATTTTTTTTGTTTTGATCTATAATGTAATTCATGTGTAATTAACATATATGATGTAACAATACCATGTATTTAAAACATTTATATGTTTTGGACATTAAGATATTTATTGTATCTTCAAATTATTTATTTGCTGTTTTACATTTACTGTTAACATACAGCATAACATTACATTAATAGTGAGTCTAGTTTGATGATATTAAATTTTTTTTATTATTCTTATTTTAGCTGAAGAGGAGAAAACAATCATAGGAGATACAAATTCTCAAATAGAATCGATTCAGAAACCTCTGGTAGAACTTTCAATGGAAGAAATTGGAGATTGGCTTGCAAATTTAGGATTAGAATGTTACGCGGGTGAATTGAGGCGATGGGGTGCTACTGGAACAAAATTGTTAGAATGCTCGCAGCAACAATTAGAAAAGGAATTAGAAATTAAAAATGTTCTCCATAGGAAGAAATTATTGTATGCGGTAGAATCAGAAAAAAGTGGTGGAGCTGAATTTTTTGGATCAGATAAGGTAATTTTTACAATTTAGTGATTGAATTGTACAAACACGTAAATATTAATGAAATTATAGATGGATAATGCAGCAGTTTTGCGATGGTTGGATGATATTGGATTACCACAACATAAAGAAGCTTTTCAAAATGGTAAAGTTGATGGCAGAATGTTACACAGACTCACCACTGAAGACCTTTTAAATCTTGGAGTTACTGCACAGTTACATGCTGCAAGTCTTAGACGGGGAATTCAGGTACTCTTAAAATGTCATAATTTTACTTAATTTGTTGCAAATATTACACTAACTACAGTAATCTAAATTAAGATATAGTAACATAAAGAAACTTATAACTTTTAAATATGACGTTTAAATATAACTTCTATTTCCAACAACTTTTGGGACTTGAGTGTCTGCGAGTGGCGCGTGCGAGAAATGTAGAAGTGTTTAGAGTAAATAGTTGTAAGCAAGTCAAGGTATCTTCTGATCAAAGAGTTATTAGCAAATGATGTTCGGTGATGGTGAGGTCTATAAGGAGAACTAGTGATGGGTGCTGGCCGCCCCCCCCCCAACGGTCGCTCGCGGGTGGAAGTGGTCTTCGAACATCGTACTTGGGAAAATCCGCTATTCCCATATTTTACCGTAATGAGCAATAACCCTAAGGAACGTTTCGACTTGAAGGATATATTATGACAATTAAGGGCCTCAAGAGTAAAGAAAAAATGTTAAATCTTATAACGGTTCCTTAGGATTATTGCGGGTCCGAGCAAATATGTTTAAACATTTGCTGGACATCCCGACCGAAGGATGGATGAGAACATCTGGTTAGGTCGCAGGACATAACAGATAGATATCAAATTTAAGAACAAAAAGAAAATATATCTAATTTTATAGATATACTGAAATAAAAATATATCTAATTTTATAGATTTTACGAGAACTAAATTTTGAATTTGATAACCTTGAAAGAAGATCTACAAATGGTAACGGAGCAGAGGGTGGTAATGTTCATCTGTGGACAAATCATCGAGTGATGGAATGGCTTAGGGTAGTTGATTTAGCAGAATATGCACCAAATATGAGAGGATCTGGAGTACATGGAGGTTTAATGATGTATGAAGGCAGATTTACTTCAGAATTACTGGCCACATTACTTAGTATTTCTCCAGGAAAAACTCTTCTTCGTAGACATTTAACTACACATTTCAATCAAATTCTTGGAAGAGAAGTTGTACAAAGGAAAAGAGAAATTGAGAGTAGCCTTGGATTCGTTCCACTTACGCTTACTGCTCGTTTAAAGGTGACTTTAATTGTTTTGCAGCATAGATAAATTATTTCCAAAAATTTTTATTAGGTTTATTTTCAAAAATGGGAATGTCTTTAAAATCTCTTATACTTTTTTACCTAAAATGAAATCATTATCATTCCATTGTTTTATCCAAAATCATAAAATTCTCTATCTTTAATTTTTATTAATCTTTAAACTAATAGGAAATATTTAAAAAGGACAAGATTATATATGTATTATAATAACAACAATTCAGTACAAATCTGAAAATAAATAAAAACTGAATCTAGAATTGGAAATATATTAGCGAATAGTCGAAGTAAGAATAAATCTAAATGGACTAAAGTAACAGTTAATAAATAAAATTAGTCTATGTTCTTTAAATAAATGATATGTAATCAAACTTGCACTAAATTTAAATGTTGTAATTAAATTAGAATGCAATTGATTTAGGTACCCAAGAAATCTCAGTTTACTTTAAAACGCAAAAAGAGCAAGAATGAAGCAGATTATGGTAATTTGGTTTGTCCTTTGGATGCTTCACCACCAGGTACTCCATCAACTCCTACTTCGACACCAGGCAGCCCTAACTTGAATTCACCTACATTCTAACAATAGTCACAGATCACAGTCTCGTAAGTTTAACTCGACTAATACTAATACGAATCTTTTACTAACTTATATCTCATATTTAACAGATAGTTCATTAAATATATGGTTTCATGTATCATATAAATATATTCTTTTACATTATACTTGTTATCTATTGTTTAATATTGCTTACTATATCAAAATAGTAATCTTAAATTCATCATTGCATTTTTATATTTAGAATCATTTAAATTATAAAAATAGTGAAATTTTAAGATAGCAATTAAAATATTTAAACTGCAAATATTTTAGGATAGTACTTAAAATGTTTAAATTGAAAAATTGTATATCAATAACATTCTTCACTGATCTAGTTGATGAACATTTATTTTATTAAGAGCTATTATTCAAACAAATTTTAATTTTTCGTAATTAATTTTGAAAGTCGACAAATACGAAAGAATTGGTTCTGTTGTTAATAAATAATATAAAGATATAATCATTTTATTATAATTATTTAATTATATGTTTTTGGATATAATCGCCCAAAAATCTCAGTTTACTAACTAATATATACAAAATAGTTATGTGCATATATTATATCATATTTGGGAAAAACTATATAATAAATAAATTATGATTTTTATATTAATATTCTTATTATTTAAAAAAAAGTTTAATTTTCTAATAAACTTTTCTATATTTTTATCATATTTTATATTGTAACAAGATTGTTAGGTATTACATATTTTATTTCATATTTTATTACATGTTTTATTATAATATATGATAATTTGTTCATTCACGAGCATTTACATATATTTCATATATATTTATTACAATTGTTATTTCATTATTTATTAATAAATTAGTCATTTATTAATTAAATGCTTAAGGAGGTAAGTTAGTACATTATTGTAATCACTTATCTACTTGTTTCACTTCACTTTATCTATTCACATACTGCATTTAATATATAAAATATTTAATTATTTAAATGTATTAAATACTACCATATGTTTTCCAGAGCCAGGAGATAATAGACAGAGAAGAGTTATTGGTTGCATCTGACAAAAGTAATTACGCCTGTAAATAAGAAAAATGTTCTAGGGACCATTGTTTCATCTTCTTAGACTAAGTCTTACTATTTAATCTTGTATAACAAAAATCTTTTTTAAAAAATTAAATAGACTATTGTCTTAATAGAAATGATTTTTCTAGAAAAAGTATAATATGTTTTCAATATATTTATTTACTTTTCTATTGTACAATTTTACAATATCATACAGTACTTTCATATCATGAAAAGGAAACAATATTTGCATAATGGGAACATTAAATTTTATAAAAATTATAGTACAAGTTTTAGCCGTTTAAAAATATGAATAATTAATTAGCATGCATATTTATGAAGAATAAAACGTAAATTGTAATAATGTTTATATTACCTCTGCAGTTACCTCTGCACTTAATTTTATTACTACTTTTGTTTTATTATATTCTTGACTAAAATTAAGTAATGAAAATATTACAATATTGATCATTTTAAATTTTAAAAATTGTGTATACCAGTATTCATTAATTGAAGCTTCTAAACTGTAAACAGAATAAAAGTGTAATATTTCATAAATTTATTAAATAACAAGTTCTTGGATTTTATTTAGCTAAACAATACTTCTATATCTTATGTTATTTTCTAAATCAATACAGTAAAACCCTGTTCTACCCTAAATGAAGGACCTTATAAGGTTCAAAATTGAATAATAAAAGTTAGTTAGAATTTAATCACATTTTGAAAGTAAGTACAATTTATTTAATTTCAATTATAAGTCATTTAACATATAAATTAAATAATTTAAGGTAATTGAGTAAATTTATATTTTATATTATTTAACTATATGTTTGTAGATATTAAATGTTTAAACAAAATTGCATCGGTTGAAAGTTTATATCATTGTACCAATATTTAAATAAATAAGTGAAAATCGCAATCTATATACCAAATTCGATTTATATGAATAAAATTATTTTGTATAATTTAAATATAATTATCACTTTATTGCTAATCTGACTCTCTATCATATATATAAATAATTTATGTTTGTAAAATTTTATTGTCAACAAAATTATTTATTACGTAAATAAATTGAAATATTCAATTAATTTTATATATTCATGGTCTGTATATAAGTATATATGTATGTATATTGTTGTTATATACATATATGTATGATCATTCATATTCATTCATTCGTTTTCATTGCCATGCGCACACGGTCGTGGTCATATACACCCGTGCATGCGTGTTAATGCAAACTCCAAACTCGCATTGTAAATAAACAATATACTATGAGCAACTGAAGTAACAAAATGTGAAAATAACGTATAACTGTATTAACAATGGAAAACGATTGTTCAGCGATCGTTTATGTTGCGAACGAAGACAAGGAATTATCTTTTACAATTACTTATGGACAAACAATTGAAGACCTTTGTATTAAGGTAAAATAATTTTAAAACTATATTTCCTCATAATTCTATTTCTTATTATTTTGAGGTTAAATGAATATTTTATTTAGAATTTTACAAGATATTGAATAGTTTTATTGGTATTTTGCAAATATCAACTAAACTTGAATGTATGTGTTGAGTGAAATTAAAATTGAATTAAAATTTATTTTTCACTTTAACTGTTTAAAGATCTAATATAAATTTTGATGAAACTTAGACTTAATAAAAAATGTAATGTAATGTGTACAAGAATATAATAACAACTTTTTAAATTAAATTTATCCTATTTATTTTAGCAAATATTTAAATTTGCATTTTTATTTACATAAAGAATCATTTTTTAGGCCTGTAAATCTCTTGATATAGGTCCAGTAGCCAGGCATCTTTTTACTCTTAGAGATCATTATACGAAACTTTGGTATCCATCAGCATACCCCCTGGAAATGAAAGATAAAAACAAATATGACTTTCGGTTAAGATTTAAACCTTCAAGCTTACACAGACTAAAGCAGGTTGACATAAAAGCCTACGATTATTATTTTCAACAGGCACGTTCAGATGTTATGGATAATAACGTACCAGACATTGTTTATGAAAGACATAAACAAGAATTAATTGGTCTTGGTGTTAGTGATATGTATAGGTTTGTATAATGTATTTAATTCAATCACCTAATGATTTATTTATTTATATTTTCATTTTTAGTGTAATATAGAAATATTTTATATTGTTATTTATGAAATATTTTTATAAATATGGAATTTGTAAGAATTATTATTTCAATTAATTTGCTTTTTGATTCTGGTATGGGTTTTATTAATTAAATAAAGTTCGAGTTTTGTAAAACATTAATTCAATTTTTGTTGTCTTTTTATAGAGTGATGTTAGAAAAAAAAATATCAAGAGAAACAGTGCAAGCGGAATACAGAAAATATATTCCTAAAGAATGTATAAAGCGTCATGCATTTTTTATTAAAAAACCAATTCAGAATGCACTTCGTAAAATATCTGGATATGATGCAAATTATGTTAAAGAACAGTATTTGAAACAATTTGAATGTATGGCACCAAATTACCCATATGAAGAATATGAAGCTTTAATGGATAGAGGTCTTCAAGATCCTCCAGCAAAAATTACTTTAAGAGTCAATTTTAATGAAGTAAAATATTGCGAAACAATTACTAATCCATGGATTACATTATGTGCAATCGAAGATTTATGTTTTGTTTCTATAAGGTTTTAAATTTATTGTTAAATATAATAGATAAATATTAGAAACAAGATTTAAACGTAATTTTTACATTTTTTATCAAAAAAATGTCTTTTTGTAGTAGAAACAGTATTATGCATTATAATGAAATCAATCTTTAATATTTTTATACTCAAATCTTTTTTGTTATTCAGTAGTTTACTATTCAATTGTCTACAGAAAGAATAAGATAGAGGATACTATCGTTTCATAAGAAATATTTGTTTGTAAATTGTATTTAATATATCACAATTGAATACATTATATTATTATTGTTTATATATATTTTTGTATATTTTATTTTTAAAGAAAATTAAAAATATTATCTTTATCTGTAGGAATAGTTTCCTTTTTTTTCTTAGTAAAAGGCAATATTTCTTAGTAAAAATAGTTCTTGTTCTTATAGATCTTGTTGATATAAAATTATAATTGTCATTTATTCATAGTCGCAATTTCTGTGTCGAACCATTATTATAGAAATTAAATTTGATTCGAAACTATTACATATTGTAATAAAAATATTCTTTCTTAAGAAAAATCAAATTTAGTACTACTACTATTTTTCTCTTAAATATTGAAACTTAACGTAATAAAATTTAACTAAAATTCTTTTCCTTTGAGCACTGAACATCTTAATATAATATTATAATTAACACCTTTTTGTTTGTAATATTTCAGTACTTCAAATTTTAATATTTCTACTATTTTCTAGACAAGATAACACAGTGGAAATATCAAGAAAGAATGGTATACCTTCATACTTAATATTTTTGAACAATGCGATTTTAGTGTCCTTTGTTTCTGCTCTGGATGGTTACTATCGCCTAGCAGTTAAATGGACATTTAATTTATGTGGAGAAATTGTCACCCCTTCTTTAGAAAGGTTACATAAATTAAAATGTCATGGTCCAGTTGGGTAAGATTTCATTTACTTAATTTAATATAGTGTTACAGTATAAAATTTTATAAAAGTATAAGAACATAACATTAAAATTTTATTTTAGGCAAGAATTTTCATATATGAAACTCCAACAAAAGCGTGCTAATAAACCAGGTTCTTATATACTTAGAGAGAGTGAAACAGAGTACAATGTATATTATTTAGATGCATGCAATAAGGAAGGAAAATTATTTTCAAAGAGAATAGAAGAAAGGATTGAATCAGATGATTTCACTATTACTGGTGTTTCTAGTCGATACAATACATTGGCACAATGTGTCTCATCTTTCCAAGATTCCGAAGGACAGCCATATCTTTCAGAATGTTTACCGCCATCAGAATATGGTAAATTAAGAACGTTTTTTTAGTTTTATTTTGATCTGTTGTAATAATGTTAGTAAGAGAAAGAATTAACTTGCTTTTTTAGATAAATCATCATTATTACTTTGTGCTCCTGAAAGTGCAGTTAGTGAAGTTGCAGCTGATGAACAAATAGTTGCTTCAGTTTTAGAAACTGGACCTCGTTGTGTACCTCAAAATCAGTTAGAAATTTACAAACCTTTTTTAAGAACTACTAGGATTCAACAATATTCACCAACAGCTCTTTATAGAGCAATTTGGAGATTAACTAAAGGAAAAAAATTAGAAGTTGCTCTAAAAATTTTAAAACAAGAAGAAGAAATACATTTTACAAAAGAATTTTTGGAACTTGCTGGAAAATGGTCCCTATTGCGTTCAAACGCTGTTGTAAGGTGAATAACGTTTTGAATAGATTGGCACATAAAATAAATATAAATCGTAATTAATATTATATAATTACTTTTTATTTTATATATTTTAATATTATATGAAATAATGTAATAATTAAAATATCTTAAGTTATAGTATAACAAATATTAGTAACGTTTTTAAATTTATGTATATCATATTTATACTACAATGACTTTATATGTTGTATTAGATTATATGGTTTAACAGTAACACCATCCATTGGGATGCTTCTGGAATTGGTACGACATGGCTCTCTTGATGAATATTTACGTAGTTCTTCTTCTCAAACTATCAAAACTGTAGATATGGTAGAAGCAACAGCTTGTTTAGCCACTGCTCTTTGGCATCTTGAAGAGAATGGTGTAGTTCATGGTAACATTAGATGCAATAAACTGCTAGTACATGCCCATACTAATAATAGTTTTGTCGTAAAACTTGCCGATCCGGGGATATTTGTATATAAAGAAACAGATATTCACTGGTTACCTCCAGAAACTTATAATGATCCAGAATTGGCTAGACATAGTTTTCAGGCAGATGTTTGGGCTGTTGGAACAACAATTTGGCAAATATTTGCTAGGTAAAGCTTTTTAATAAACAAAATCTACAAATCTTTTGTTATTTCATTATAATTTTGATTTAGTTTAGTCATAGAATTGTTTTCATAGTATAAAGCTATGTAGTAAATAAAATAAACTTGTTTTAATAGCATAAATTATAAAACACGTGTGTTTAATAATATAGTAATTTATCACAAATATTTTATAAGTCCAATTATGATTTAGCATTGATTTAACAAATAAAAGTAAAATTTATAAAAATAAAATTTAATATGTGTGTATGCTATTTAATCCTAGGGGAGCCACATTACAAGAATTCCGAAATACTGCTATTATGAAGAAATATTATGAATCTGGAAAACGTTTACCTATTCCAAATGGTTGTCCTATGGACGTATATAGGTTGATGCTTGAATGTTGGGGAGATTCAAGTGGTTCTAGAAAACAACCTCAAGCAATTATGAGAGACATTAATCAAATTCTGTATCAAGTATACAATTCTCGCAGAAGTCATACGTACGCAACAGCTTTCCCTAAAACACTTACTCCTGAATTGAAAAAATTTGAGCAAGATAACTCTGACTCCAGCGATAATAGGTCAATAAATAGTGAATCAAGAAGTAGTAGTCTTTCTACAGACAATACAAGTCTTCAATGGAATGGCACTGATGATAGTAAGAGTTTCTTTGCTATAGTAACATTGTTTTAACAAAATTTAAAAATTTATTTTATTTAAATTTTAGGCATACAAAGTTTAATTAACACCAATGATAATTATATAGGCAGTACAGAAGACCTCTCTGCATATTTAGGTTGGTTATCTAATGCAAGAAGAGATTCAGAAGGGTGTTCAATTTCTCAAAATAACATTCCTAACATGAACTGTATTGAACACTCCACTCAAGCTCTACGAATAGGACACCCTGGTGATTTAGGCGAGGTAATAAAATAATAAATTAATTGATTGAATATATTTCAACATCTAAATTTAATAGTTGCTACTTATAAGTTTAAAGAATAAAAATAATTTAACCAAATCGTGTTTTCTAAAAATTAATGGTTTTAATTAATTATAATAAACTTAACACATAATATTAATATAAAAATAGGTAATGGGAAGAAATGAACCTGGAACAGAAGAAGATTGTGGATCTGGAAGAAGTAGCAATGGTTCTTTAGGTCAAATGCGAGGCATTTATGAATTAGATATCGATTGTAATATAATTCTGCAAGGCAGAATCGGTCAAGGTTTTTATGGGGAAGTTTATAGAGGTACTTTGGAAAGAGAAAATGGGAAAGATATTGAACCACAACAAGTTGCTATAAAAAAATTGAAAACAAGAGCACTTGAAGCAGATATAAGAGACTTTGAAAGAGAGATTGCTATAATGAAGGTTAATTTAATGATTCAGTTAACTTTTAATTTATTTTTTGTGCAATTTAATATTAATATTGCAATATTAAAACTGTAATAGATATTAATCAAATGAAATTGCAGACCTTGAAACATCCAAATGTAGTGGAAATTCTCGGTGTAATATCAGAACCTGAAGTTTGTTTGGTAATGGAATATGTAAAACATGGTTCATTGCAAAGTTATCTAACAATTCACAAACAAGAATTGACTCATAAAAGACTATTAGGGTTTGCTTTAGATATTGCAACAGGAATGGATTATTTAGGTAGTATGAGTATTGTTCATAGAGATCTTGCTGCAAGAAACATTTTAGTTGCAGATGAAAATAAAGTTAAAATCAGTGATTTTGGATTAGCTCAAGTTACTGGAAAAAATGATTACTACATTTTACAAACTGATCGAGGCCTTCCTATTAAATGGTAAGTTACAGATATAACGAAATTATGTGTTCTTGAGTTTCTATTCTATTCTAGAAAGCCTTTCTTTTTAAGGTATGCTCCAGAAAGTATTAGAGATGGAAAATTTTCTACTCGATCAGATGTATGGTCATTTGGTGTGACAATGTATGAAACATTTGGCTTTGGAGAAGAACCACGTTTACCCGGCCTTGATTCAAGTATAGACCGTCTTCAAAATGAACAAGAAAAAGGAAGTACTGAATTGTTGGCTGCATTAGAAAGAGGTACTCGTCTTCCTTGTCCATCTACTTGTCCACAAGCAATTTATGTAAAACTCATGTATCCTTGCTGGCATTTACAAAGCCATCAGAGACCAGATTTTGCAACTCTTTGCAAGGATATTAAAGATCTTCTTGCTCAATACTAAAAAGCAAAGATAGAAAATAAAAAATACATATGAAATTAAGTGTAAGTTAGGCAATTTTAACTTTAAATTATGTAAAAAATTTGTACAATTTTAATTTTAATAATTTATGGAACTTTGGTATATACTATTTGTCAAAGTTAAATTGAACTTTTTTAAATTTATGAACATTAAGTAGCAATATATTAATTCAAATTTAATAGTTAAGTAAATATGCAAATTGGTAGGTTTTACTTAGAGTATAACTTGACCTTAATTAAAAAATTTATATGAAATTATTATTATAAGTAATTGTTGTAATTATTCAAAAGGGAAGGTATTAATGTAGCTATTTCCTGTTGTCATATATTATTTACTTTAGCATTACGAAAATAAATTTAAATTGTGAATTTGTAAAGAGATACAATTTAGTATAAAGTAGAATGAATTCCACAGAATTCTTTCCTTGTGTATATGTATATATAGGAGTTCTTTTTACATACAAGTAAATACTTATTGTAAAAAAATTAGTATCTTTGCTTTTTGTAAGAAATAAATGATCATTTCATTAATTATATCACAAAATTGAGATTAAGATGAAAAAATAATATTTGTAAAAGTTAAGTAACTGCAATCATATATATGTTTAATACAATAAATATTAAAAGATTTGTTGAATTGGTATATTCATTACAGTATCATTAAGAATTAAGCCTAAATAAGTAAAGTTCGTATAATATATTATACTGTAGTTTGTTAATATTGAAAAAAACTAATACGTCTTTTCACGATTTTAATCTTTAAGCACAAATTTAATTGATCTCTTTCGTAGAAAAGTTTATTTCTGAAATATATGTGTATATTTATCTAATATATGTATATCTACATATAATATTACACAAGCGTACACATAGTGCTACAAAAGTTAAGATATATGTATACTTAAAATAATCTTATCAAAAATCTGTACATATGTATATGTAATTTTTGTAAACTATGTAATATGTTTTTGTCAAAGAAATTTAAAATTTATTTTGTAGTCTTAATATTTGTCTATCTTTTGTAAATATTTTCAACCAAAATATTTCGGAAATTTGTTAACATAAACTAAATGCTTTTTAATTAGGATTACATAGTATTTTTATAAAAATTTTATTACATTGATCAATAACTCTGTTTAATATTAAAAATTTTAATATCAAACAATTGAAATGAAGTTTTAAACTTTCAATCGAATTGTTACTGTAATATATTGAAATATTCTATAAATGCTAATACAATTACAAAGAGTAAGAAATGAATAAAGAAATGGTTACATTTAATTTTTTATTTCGTTTTCACAATTACACAATGTATATATGTATATATACATATATATAAATATATATGCATATAATTATGAATTTGAATTAGCGTTCGGTCCACGTCGACGACTGTAAGTTTGAACCACGTTAACGAATCTTCGATTGTATTGAATCCGCCTTTTAGCTCGACCTGTTTTCTTTTTACTCTTTTCCTGTTTCTCCACCTGTGTAATGGAAAAGAATATTTGAAATAACATTTAAAAAAAAATGTAGTAAGGCAAATTTACGAAAATTGAAACATTCATTATAATTTCTGCTTTCTATGCGTGATATTTTCTATAATACTTGTCCTAGTGATTATTTCAAAGAGTATTGTTGGAAAGAGATATATTCATTCTTTTCTTTCAATCATACTGTTGATTCTAATCAAAATAATTGATAAATTCTTTCTACAATGAAATATCCTATGATTTTCTAATTGATAAAACCAAGATAGTTGCTGATTATCCGAGTCCTTGTCAATATATAATTTTTCTTGATATATCTGAAGTTTTACTTCTTTCTACATGAATTCACCATATGATAGTATTTTTGAAAAAAAAAGAAAAAGAGAGAAAAATATTTTTCAATAAAAAGTTCGAGTTCAATAATTATATAAAGTGAATATGTTTATCATATGACATCAAAAATATTGTATTGGTACAGTTAATATTCTAAGAGCAAAGGGTTAAGATTGACTAAATGTGACTTTAAACTGTATATTTCTTACGAATGTTTTAATCATTTTAAAAATTAACAAAGGAATGTGTGTTATGTACGTTGATACCGGATTGTCTTACAATGTAGAATCAATGTGTTGTTTTATATGATAGATGCATATTTGGATAGATGATAAGATGTTATTTAAGCTGATTTTAGAATTTAGTACATTAGTCTACAATATCTATTTTTCCTTAATTTTGTATGACTATGTATGAATATTGTATGACTTAATTACCTTTGGAGTTTGAGCTTTTACTTTTCCAGCACGCGCTAAAGATCCATGGACCTTACCTTAAAAATTAAAGTAATACTTGATTATTTATGTTAAAATAATTTTATATTTGTAAACTTAAAGATCAATAATATCTAGAGGTGTACGAAAATGTAGAGTCTGATTCCTGAAACCATCTTGAGATTTTGAAAATATAGGGATTTCCAAGAATTTCGAGAATCAAGGTTTGAGACTATCTTAGGATAGATATTTAACAACATGTCTTATATTAATATATTGTTTCTGACAATAGTTTCAAACTATTAATATAACACATAAAAGTAACTTTTAATTACTTAGATAGATACTTGCAATAGTTTTCGACAGTATGTGATTCTCATAAAAAGATTAAATTAGGCATATAATACAGCTCGGGAAGTCTGTGAATTACAATAAATGCAAATACAGTGTCTGCCCATCCCATAACATAGTCGTATGCAAACTAATCTCAAAATGATGTTCAGGTTCTCTAAATTCTTAAAATCCCAGATATTTCCCACATCCCTAATAATATATAAATTTCGAAAAGAATAAAAATTTTCTTAATTGTCAAAACTTACCACCAGGAAGAGAAACTGTTAATTCTAGAACATTTGATGTAAGATCTCCAACTAAAGTATCGTTTTCTAATAAGAGACCAGAACAGTACAAGTTAAATTCTGTATTTACAGCACCCTTTGTCTCAACAATTTTTCTCTGGAAAAAATTAAAATAAATTTTAATTATTATTATCTTATATTTAATTATTAAAGGCTCTAGGATCTAATCTTTCATTACTTCACGGCAAATAGTATTATTTACCTACAGCACTTTTAAAATATTTACTACAGTGATAAGATACTAAAGAATATAAAAGAAAATTATATCGTTATCACTATATTATAAACAAGAGTGTTTAATTGCCTTATCACATATCAATATTACTTCCTTTAAAAATTTCAATGTTTCTTTAATTCGTATAACTGTTGACATACATTCGCGAATGGTGTTCAATGAAAGATTTATTTGACCACCAGCTCATAAGTTTGTCATTTGATATTGCGTCGTTGCTCGTTCCAGAGGCATAAAGCTTAGACTCCAGATTATCATTGCGACGCAAATGATTAAATACATATCAAGATAATATTATCGATTTTATATATACATAATAATTACTTATATATAGAATAATTATTTATATTACATGCCAACCCCCTTTTAAAGTTCAAAAGACAGGAAAATAAAGTTATCTGTCTATAAATAATTTAATTATATATACATTAATTTTAATTATTGAAAATTATTTATGTTTTTAAAAATAAAAATATTGTCAATAGAATATTGTGATAAAAGATAATATATCTCAAATTATTTTTTAATTAATGTAAATAAAGACCTTTCACTTATAATATATAAATATGTATGAAACAAAAAGACTCTTTTCTTATTTCAAAGAGCACATTTCAGAAAACATATTGTATCAAATTAAATTCTGTAATAAACTAATTACAATAACAATATTACTATTTTTTCTACCATACCTTTATGTCTGCAATAGTCTCATTTTCATGTGACTCGACCACAGTTGTATGTTCACCTCTGATGTGTAACTGCATGTTTACAGTATCTGCAAAAACATAATTTAATATTTTAAGAAAATAATTAATATCTATCTAAGATATTTACTTTATATGAAATTCTACTTTAATGTTAATTAACCTATGAGCAATTATGAATATATATGCCTGCCTACAGATATAATGCTATAATTCAATTAACATAAAATATATTTAAAGAAATATAAATGTTGAAAATAATTATACATTTCATATCAATTAATTAAAAATATGTATGTATAAACTACAAACTTGTACAAACTGATCACACAAAGGACGAATGACTAAGATTAACACGTGTTACTAAAAGAACCATATTTAATTTTAAAATAGTTGTTTTTCTTAAAAAGATATTCCAACTAATATCAAATATAATTATAAAAATACTGTACTTTAATAAATCAACGCTGTAACAATACCTATCACACTA
Organism: Bombus bifarius; assembly: GCF_011952205.1. NCBI lineage: Eukaryota > Metazoa > Arthropoda > Insecta > Hymenoptera > Apidae > Bombus > Bombus bifarius. The sequence goes on along the minus strand of NW_022884550.1, from coordinate 262,517 downwards.
AAATGAGGAAACGTGGAAATTTACACTTGCAAGCGACGCAATACTGACTAATCGACGCAATACTGACTAACGGGATCCTTATGTTGAAGTTGTTGGAGATTATGAAGAACTATCGATAATCCTATATCGATTAATCGATTAATCGATTTTGTTTTAAAATCGCAAATAACAATTTTTCGATATTCTGTTAAACTTAATATTTATTTTACATATTATTTAACAGCATATTGCAAAAATATTGAAGGGAAATTATGATTGTTTAAGAATAGGAGGATTAATTATAGTATCACGTGTACTGTAATTATATTTTCATAAATATTTAATTTTATATATAAAAATATATAATTCACATATATAGGAAAACTATTATTAATTTTAATTAACATCGAAAAATTTATATTTGAAGATACAAAAGCTTAAATAATATTTCTTAAAATACTGAAGATTCTTAAGTAGACATAGTTAACCAATCAAATTTCGATTTATACCTTTCATATGCATGAAAGTATGTATATATATAATATAGTGAACACACAAATACCTATTGAGTATAAAAATTTTCAACCGTTATCACCTTAGCCTAACCTTAAATTATAATTTAATACAAGATTAAATAATAAATCTTAAAAGCATAATCTTGTTTTTGTTATAGTTGAGAATAACATTTTATCAAATATCTTATTAAGATACTGAAGGTTATAGATCCCATGGCATTTCCACTGAACGATCAGATTTATACAAAATCTTTTACACCTAGAGAATACCAAGTAAGAGAGAATTTTCTAAATTATTTAAAGGATTTTAAGAAAATATATTGTTATATACAATATTTAAAATAAATATTATTGCAGGTAGAATTATTTTATGCTGCTAAAGATAAAGACATTATTGTTTGTTTAGGTAAAAATTATGAACAAACTTTTATTGTTATAAAATTAATCCAAGAATTTGCTACAAACAATAGAAGGTAATAATATATAGTAATAGTTAGTTTTTCTTCTTGGAGAATTCTTGCATTATTTTATTAAATTTCTTTTAAAATTATTTATTGCAAATTGTTAATTTAGATTATTAAGTGAAGGAGGAAGACGATCATTGTTCATATTGACAGATGAAGAAAAATGTACAATAAAAGCAAGCTACATACAACAACTGACAGATTTAAAAGTATTATTATGTGACACTTGTTCACTTACAGAATTTATAGAAAACTTTGAAACTTCTCATGTAAGGAATATTAGTGTCTTATCATTAATATGTTTACCAACATATATTATTATTATTATACTACTAACTTCTTGAATTTTCTATAAATTATTTTTAATAATTTTTTTAGGTACTAGTTACAACTGCTAAGACATGTGCACAATTATTGACAGATGGAAAAATTTTACCATGTCAGATAAATCTAGTCATAATTGATGAGTGCCATAAATCTATAGACAATAACAAGCTAAAATTTATTTTACAAACTATTTTGGCATGTGAGAATGTTCCTAGAATCATTGGATTAGCTGTACCATTGTTTAATTTAACACAAGAGCCTGGAAGATTAGGACTGGAAATAGAAAAAGTAGAAGACACATTTCAATGTGAAGTTGAAACAGCTAGTGATATATTATCTATATTGCGGTATGTATATTCTAGTATGCAAGATAGATCTTATGGTTAGGGTAAGAAATACAAAAAATTGATTAGTATAAAAAGCTTTCTTCTCATAATTTTGCTTGTTTCATAAGTTCAATATAATGTACTAAGAACAAATCTTTTTTTGTAAAAAAATTTTTAAAAGTATTAGTAATTGGTTCTATTAAGTCTTAAATTAAAGTAAACATATGTACATTTTATCTTTGAGATAACTCTATGCTAAAAGACACAAATATATTAAATTTAAAAATTTTTTAGCTTATTACAGAATAATTAATTTTTCTAATATTATATCTTAATATTATGTTAGATAAAAAGGTATTCAGAATTCTATTAAAAAGATATACTGCAATTTTTAGGTGCATGATAGATATATGAAATGAAATGTAATCTTAGGAAAATACATTTTAACATTTCTTCTTTACATTTTTTTTTTCTATTTTTAATGAAACAAAAAATAAAGTTATTATAATTATATGATTCTAATATATGATATTTTTACTCAATAGTGATCTTTTTTTAAATAGGTATAGCCCTAAGCCTAAAGAATATGTAATAGAATATGCTAAAAATGAAAAAGGAAAATTACATACTACTATGGAAAACTATATATTGCATGCTCTTGAATTTTTACGTGATCATCGTCATGATCCAACTGAGATTTACAATGAAGAATTTTATGAAGACATCCAAAAAATACCAGATCCTACAGAGAAACCTTTTGAGATGATGCAAGACTTTCTGTACATATTAGAAACTCTTGGACCGTGGTGTGCAGATCGTGCTGCACTGGCTCTTCTAATTTTAATAGAAAAATTAAAAGTAAAAACACCTTATGAAAGACATTACCTATTATTAAACATGGTAGCATCTGTTTTCACAAAAATACGAGCTTTATGTGATAATACATTTGAAGTTTTATCTGAAAAGGAAAGAATATATAAATATACTACTCCAAAGGTTCATAGATTATTGCAAATTTTAAAAACATATACACCGTATTATAATAAAAATATTAAGAAGACTGATAATAAACTAAATGAAAATATTCCTCAAAAGTTACCAGTAAATAATAGGGGAAAACCACCCAGAGCATCACGACACATGCGTGGTATTACAGATCCTGACTCACTTTGTGGAGTAATTTTTGTAAATAAGGCATTTGTGGCAAAAGTGTTGTTTTATTTGTTAAACGAAATATCTATGCATGATAAAGACTTACATTTTTTGTCACCTCTTTATACGATTGAGAGGAATATTGAAGATATTAGTTATTCGAAAGATTTAGAAATAGAACATAGAAAACAAGAAGAAGTTTTGAAAAGATTTAGGATACATGAATGTAATTTATTAATTTCGACTTCAATTTTAGAAGAAGGTTAGTCACTAATTTATCTTATTATTACTATATAACTTATTTTAAATGCTATTTTATTAATACTATACTAATATACCGTTTTATGTTTGTTAGGTATAGATATTCCCAAATGCAATTTCGTAATGAGGTACGATTTTCCAAAAACTTATCAGTCATATGTACAATGTAAAAGTCGTGCAAGAGCTACAGATGCATTATATGTGTTATTAGTACCACAAGAAATGTCAAAGGAGTATATATGGCAGCTAGCTCAATATCATTACATAGAAAAGGTATTAAATTATGGTATATTCTTTTTAATTACTTTAATTATTCGTTATGGTAAAATTTAATGGAATGTATGAACTGGATCTGATGTTTGATTAATGACTATATTGTCTGCTCGATTTAATTTAGTCATAAACTTCAGTGTGTACCAGTTTTAATATCAGCCATTTAATGTGGTTCATTACCTGTGTCCATCCCAGTCGAAAGTTTTAATGGAAGAGCATCAATCTATTTTGTAGACTTTGTTAGTAAAATGTTCTAATAACGAACCGTCTGAAGAAGAAGAAAATGAAGCAGACATGTATGCTGCTATGATACCACATTATAAACCGCTTGATGGAGATAATGCACCTAAAGTTACTTTTAATTCTGCTATATCACTAGTAAACAGGTAGTATAAAATTATGAATAGAAAACAACGAAAACACTTTAAATATTTTATAATCATAATTCTAGAAATTGTTTCATATTATTATAAAATTTTATTTGTTTAGATACTGTGCAAAATTACCTAGTGATACTTTTACAAGGTTAACTCCAGAATGGTCCATTCGAGAAATGATTGTTGATAATAAATTTATGTACACATGTTCTTTACGACTTCCTATAAATTCTCCAGTAAAATATGTTGTATTGGTAAATATTTTTGTTCTTTATAATGGAAGCATAATATTAAATCTTCTCCAATATGTATGTGTGTTTGTGAATTATTGTATATTATACTATTAAGATATTATTTCAGTCATATCCTATGCCTAATAGAGCTATGGCAAGACGAATGGCTGCTTTACAGTTATGCATTGATTTACACAGAAAAAATGAAATAGACGATAATTTGTTACCCATTGGGAAGGAAAATTTTAAAGCTAAACCAGAGGATGCAGAAGTACCTGCTCTACCAGATGAAAGTAAAGTGAATTTTTCTGAAGCTCGACCGGGAACAACCAAGCGCAGACAATATTATTATAAAAAGGTTTTATTCATAAAAGATAAAAATTATAGTAATATATACTTTATTTAATCCTAATATTAAATTGTGCTGCATAGACAGCTGAGGCATTAACAGATTGTAGACCAATAATTGGAGTTCCTTCTTATTTATATCATATTAATCTGGTTTTGAGTTGTCCTTTACCTGAAGAGCAAAATACAAGAGGTCGACGTATATATCCTCCTGAGGAATCAGCGATTGGTTTTGGTATAATAACATTAAAAGAAATTCCTAAGGTAGTCATAATTACACACACACACACACACACACAAAATGTGTAAATTGTTTGCAATATTAATCATTAACTTCCCATTTTAGTTATGTCCATTTCCTATTTATACTAGATCTGGGGAAGTTCATGTAAAATTAAAACTTAGTAAACAGACTATAGTTCTAAATGAAATGCAAGTAGAAAAAATTGCTATTTTTCTTAATTATACTTTTACAAATGTATTAAGATTACAACAATATTTGATGCTTTTTGATCCTAATGCTTCAGAGAACTCATATATGATTGTACCTGTGAAATTAGGTAACTGTGAACATTCTTAAAAATATTATCATTATTTATATTATATCTGATATTATATACATACAAATCTATTTTTTTCAGATGAACAATCTGACGTCATTGTAGATTGGAATTTCTTAGAATGTATATATAAAAATCGAAATGCAGGGCCAACTAAAGTTCCCGAAGAAATTAGAAAAAATTTCAAGTTTGATGCATCAAAATACCATGATGCAGTAATTATGCCGTGGTATAGAAGTCAGGATCAACCTCAGGTATTTTAATGAAAATCTAATATGAATGAAAAAACGTTACAATTGAAATACATTATATTTTCTTGCTCGTTTTAGTACTTTTATGTTGCTGAAATTTGTACAAATTTAAATCCCAAATCTTCTTTTCCTGGTGATGATTATAGCACTTTTGAAGAATATTATCTTAAAAAATATGATATACAGATACAAAATTTAGATCAACCTTTACTAGATGTGGATCACACATCAGCTAGATTGAATTTTTTAACACCAAGGTAGATATCATGCAAAATATATGATTATATTTCAAATTGTTTTTATAATTATATTTATAATTGTTTTATTTATAATTTATAATATTTATAATATATATATATATATTATATATATACACACAATATTATTATTAAATAAATATGAAATAAAATAAATATACTATATTTATATCAAATATTTTATTTTAGGTATGTTAATCGGAAAGGTGTTGCTTTACCAACAAGCAGTGAAGAAACAAAACGGGCAAAACGGGAAAATCTGGAGCAAAAACAAATTCTTGTTGCTGAATTATGTGCAATTCATCCTTTTCCAGCTTCACTTTGGAGACAAGCAGTTTGTTTACCTTGTATTTTATATAGAATTAATGCTCTATTACTTGCTAATCAAATACGGTGTCAAGTTGCACGAATGATAAATTTAGGACAGGAAAATTTAAATTTCGGTAGATATAAAATTATAGAAGTTACTTCTGGAGTTTTCGTTTTTTGATTTTAATGTGAAAATATTTTAGATTTTGAATGGCCACCATTAGATTTTGGTTGGAGTTTAGCCGAGGTTTTAAAGAAATCTAAGGAATCTGAAAAAGCAAAGTTAGCCAGAAATGAAACTATCCAACAAAATTCTACAAATGATACAATTGATAATAAATGTCAAAATATACCTAAAGATATAATAGACAGTTTACACAAATCAGATAAAGAAGACTTGAATGAAAATAATTACGAATTTCAAATAAAAAATGATAAGATAATCGAAATAGGGGAACAAATGTCAAATGACGAAAATGAATTAGAAATCGGTACTTGGTCAAGCGACATGGCAATGAATTCTCTGGATTTTGAAACAAATAATTTAAAGTCATTTCCCTTAAATGTAACTGTTTTACCAAATGATTTTAACTGGAGTGATATTCGATACGGATCCCCTGCATGTGAATCAGATTTCGACGGTTATGAATCAGACGATATTTATAGCGATGGATTTGTCGATACTTCCGATGAAAGTGAAGATGAAAATAGAGGGTTACGAATTGCTTACATGGGAGAAAATATTGCAGAAGCTGTAGAAGACGAGAAACAGATGTCTAAGCAAGAGACCAATAAAAAAATTTTGGATTTGCTAGAAACTGAGAAAAGTTTGGATGACGTTTTATGGTCGTACACGGAAGAGAAAGAGAATTCTTCAATTACGAAGCATAGACAAGCTCATTACGAATTTGCTAAAGTAAGAGAATGTGAAATAATGCAAAATGGATCTTTTATATCCTGTGATAATGAAATTGCAATAAAAAGAAAAGCTTCATGTAATTTACAATGTGAAGAAAATTTGCCAAATTATAAACACAAGGATTATGTAGAAACTGTAGTCGAAAAATTCACTAAAGAAATATTAAATAACAATGATACTGTACAACTGATAAAAAAGGATTCTAATCCATCGAAATTTACATATCATTCAGATAGTAATCTTTTTAGCTTTGATTTTCAACCAGAATTAGAAAACCATACGGGCCCAAGTCCCAGTTTAATCTTACAAGCTTTAACTATGTCCAATGCAAATGATGGTATTAACTTAGAACGTTTAGAAACTATTGGTGATTCTTTTTTGAAATATGCTATAACTACTTATTTATATTGTACATATGATAATATACACGAAGGCAAGCTTAGTCACTTGAGATCTAAACAGGTATACAAAATTCGAAATATTAATTAGCTTTGTTGGTTGTAATAATTTATTTTAATATAATGAAAACTTTTTAGGTCAGTAATTTAAATTTATACAGATTAGGCAGACAAAAAATGTTAGGTGAGAGCATGATAGCAACAAAATTCGAACCACATGACAATTGGTTACCTCCCTGTTATTATGTTCCAAAGGAACTTGAACAAGCATTAATTAAATCTGGTGTACCTTCTACTTTGTGGAATCAAGCCGACATTCCAGCTTTGCAAGCCGTAAATCCTTCTGAAATAACTCAATTAGTTCGAGAAACGGAACAAAAATTGGGTGTCATGAAAACTGAACTTGATCGGAATGAGACATCACTTTCGAATAATTTAGATAACATGCGTTGTTTTATACCGTACAATTTAATTACGCAACATAGCATTCCCGATAAAAGTATCGCAGATTGCGTGGAAGCGTTAATTGGAGCTTATTTAATTGCTTGTGGATCTAGAGGTGCATTACTTTTCATGGCTTGGTTAGGGATTCATGTTTTACCTACAGAAGAGATTACAATTATACAAGAATCAGAACCAAGAGAAAGAGTTCCAGGTAGTACCCCATATATAAAAGGAACAAACGAAAAAGGACAAACAACATGGACACAGGTATCTATAATTGATTTATATAGTTATAAGTAAATATCATATATAAAGCATATCAATTATTGTAGATTCGTTATGGAAAATTGGAAGAACCACAAAATCCCTTACTTCGATACATTCCTGATCCAGAGCAAGAATTAAAAATGATGCTTGATGGTTATGAAGAATTAGAGAAAAGTATAGGATATGAATTTCATGACATTAGTTATTTATTACAAGCATTTACTCATGCATCATATCAACCTAATAGGCTGACAGATTGTTACCAACGTTTGGAGTTTCTTGGAGATGCTGTTTTAGGTAGCAAATAATTGGTTCTTTTCATTCTAGTATAATTTCCAATAGTGAAAAATGTAATGTAAAAAATTATAATTCTAGATTATTTAATAACAAGGCATTTATATGAAGATGGTCGTCAACATTCTCCAGGTGCTTTAACAGATTTACGATCCGCCTTAGTTAATAATACTATATTTGCTTCTTTAGCTGTAAGATGTGGTTTTCATAAATATTTTCGACATCTTTCTCCTGGTCTAAGTATTGTCATAAATCGTTTCGTTAGGATTCAACAAGAAAATGGACATTCTATTAGCGAAGAAGTAAGAAGCTTTAAACAAATTTGCTTATATATATGCATTACATGTGTGTCTATATTTCATTATTATTATTTGTTTCTTTCTAAGTATTATTTAATTGGAGAAGAAGAATGTGAAGAAGCTGAAGATGTAGAAGTACCAAAAGCATTAGGTGATGTTTTTGAATCACTAGCTGGTGCAATTTATTTAGATAGTGGAATGTCCTTGGATGCAGTATGGAGCGTCTATTACGCCATTATGAAAAATGAAATTGGTAACTTTTTAAAATATCTTTTATCTAATTACAAAGATAAATTTTTTATGAAAAGAAACAACAGGGATATTTCACCATTTCAGAACAATTCAGCACCAATGTTCCTAAATCTCCAATTCGTGAACTATTAGAATTAGAGCCTGAAACAGCAAAGTTTGGAAAACCAGAAAAATTGGCTGATGGACGAAGAGTTCGAGTTACAGTGGATGTTTTTGGTAAGGGCTCTTTTAAAGGAATTGGCAGAAATTACAGAATTGCAAAATGCACTGCAGCAAAGTGTGCTTTAAAAAAGCTGAAGAAGATGCAGAATTATTCAAGAGATAAACTATGATAGCATATACAATATTAGATTAAAATGAAAACATAAAATAAGATTAATTTCTGTATTACTGTTAAAATATATTTCTACAAAATTGTATTCATAAATACTTATAAATTTGTAATATAAACAAATTTTATGCATTCTAGGCTAAAATAACATTGCACTAACGTTATAGAATGGATTTATGAATTGCACGAATTAATAGAAACGATATATATCGAAGTTTATTATTACAATTAACGAAACAAAATTTTGGGGAAGAAGCGTAAATATATTATTATATTGTAAATATTTAAACAATCATATAAAAAGTACTTAAAAATTCCAAAACTATTTTTCAAATATGCTATATTGAAATATGTAGTTCTGGCATTCAATGTATCATAAGTATTAATTTAATCAATTGTAAGTAACTTTTTTCTATGACATAAAATATCTTTCGAGCATCTCATTACCTTATAAATTATGCAATTTGTTGTTTACCAATTTTCCTCAAAATTCTAGTCAACACATTATATGCTTTTTAAACATATTTTCCCAGTATTAAAAAGATTTAGAACCGGTGGAATTTTTTATAATAGAAATATACACACTAAACATATTGTATAGAAAGATTAATATGTATTAGGAAAATTAATAGCTAAATTTAAAAAGTTAAAAATTAATATCTCCTTTCTTAATGAAGTTGTTTCCAATGAAGTTGTAAAATTTTTTATACCTTTAAATTTTTATCAATACCTAATTATTATTTATTAAGAAATTGGCAATTTCGATTTCAAGTAAAATTATGAAAAATGTATAATCTAAAACGGAAATTACATCATATGGTCATAGTTTTATACAATATGATAAGTTTAAGATTGTTATATAATGTTTATAGATTACAACATAACATAATCGTAGTAACTAGCATTACTCTTCTTTTTTTGTAGAAACGAATATTTGTCATGTAAGTTGTACGAATTTTTTGTAATAAATGTTTTTAATTACATAAAATAAGAGAATGAATTTTAAATTGTGCTATAAAATTAAATTTTTTTAATACGATACAATAATTTTATTATATGTATATTTAAATATATTAAAACTTTCAATTAGAAATTTCACGATGGTTATTAGACGACATATATATTTATAGTTTTTCGAGATTCGATTGTGTCTTTAATAATGTGTTGGTTCTGATGTTTTATGAACATTGCAGTTCACGTTTTCGAGGAAGGCTTGAAACAGAATAGTATTGTAATGTTCACGAACCATTGGAATAAAGACCAATGCGCTATTAAAAACACGATCAGAACCCGAAGAACCACCCGAAGAAAATATAATATATATACAATTTAATATCTTTTTATATCAATTTAAAATGAAAATGTTAAGAGCCAAACTGGCTATAAAAAAGAGCTATAGCAGGATCTTCACATTTGCATGTAATTAACACGTCTCGAAATTTATCTAAGATTTGTAATAATTGCGATCTACGAATATTTTCTAAATACATAATTTCTTCTAAATGATGACCTCCATTAAAGTAACCAAGACGGCATAATCTGTCAAGTAATTTTCTGTCATCAGAAGGAATATCATACTCCTCTGATTGATAATTGTATATTCCATTTTCTTTATGAAGTGTTATTGATAGTTCTTCATTTATATCAGTTGAAGTACCTTTTGGAACATCACTTAAGTTACATGCACTACTACTGTCTGTGATTTCATTTATATTATGATTCAATTCATCTTTTGCATCCTTAAAAAATATGTGGCAAATTATAATTAAGAAATAATTTAATTTATAGTTAAAAAATAAATTTCTTTAAACTTACCAATGATACTCGTCCGTGTACAGTTGGCATATATTGTACATATGTATGTAGTTGTAAAAGTAAATGATTCTTTAATAACCATATTATTATTTTTACTAATTGTGTTTGTTGTTGTGACTGGCTCAAAGGATTTAACTGTTGACTTATGGAAATTGGTAGTGAAAAATCACTGAGAACCTATTACCAGTAGAAATTTAATTTTACATACAACTCGAATAATATAAAATTATATAAACAATTCTTTCACATACCTGTAAAAGACAAAGCCCAGGAAATTCTTCAGAAAATACCTCTAACAATTGATTTGTAATAATAGCATCTGGTGATACAACATAAACATTGTTTTCACAAAGAGGATAAATTATAGTAGCTTTAGCCCAATATATTAAATGCCCAGTCAATTGAAAAACTTGAGTTAGTGTTAAGTCAGAATCAGCAGCTAGAGTTTGTAGACTCTTTAAAGGACTATACATTTGGATTAGGCGTTTAAGTGCAGGAGAAGAATCTATTGGAAGTGAATCTAATAAATCCAAAGGTTCAATGAGTAATAAAATACCGTGATAAGGCCTTAAACTGTTTAAACACCTGCAATAAAGTTTAATGTTCAATATTTACTTCAATTTGTAATTATTGTATATAATATTTACCTGTCTATTATTTCAGGATTGATAACAAATCCTTTTTTATGAGATTGATGAACTTTTTGTGGGAGACAGAAACGTACTTGAATCCATTTATTAATCATAATATTGATTATACCAGAAGTAGTAAGACTACTAAACACAGACTTCAAATCACGTGAAAGTGAACTTCTTTGCAATATTAATTCATATGGTGACTCATCGCAATCACTTTCACCTTCTGATCTATAAATACATATAAGAAGTTCTGATTGTTATTCTTTTATCACACATATAATTCTATATACCTAGTAGCAACTTCATCATGAGTAGAAACCATAATCTTTATTTCTTCTGTTAAAAATCCACATCTCTTTTCTTCATGTCTCAAAGCTATGCCTAACCTAAGATAAATAACACTTGAAATTTTGTCTTTCATATATCATGCTTTTATAATATAATATATGACAAACCTTCTACTTAAATCATAATAACATTTTACTATAGAATGGCTAGCTTGAGCTTGAAGGGCAAAAACTATATTAAAAAGCATCGAAGAATTAACCTCTTTCATTCCATGAGATGGAACTAAAGTTGGGTGTCCAACAAAACGGACATCATTTACTTTTAATTCGAACTTTTGTTCACATAATTCTGGTTTAACAGCAAATAATGTAGATAATACTTCATCAGTTACTCCAGTCAAATTTCCATTGCTTATGTTAGAGATTGGAAAAGGTAAAGACTGTTAATAAAATTTATTGAATGTTATTAAATTACTTTATTTGTGCAATGATATCATGTGATATTGAATTAATAACATTTGTCGCAAAGAACTAGGTCAGAATATTATATGAAACAGACCTGTAATAAATCCTCCGTGATAGTCAAAGAATAAGGATTTTTTCTTCTAGTACATTGATTAGAATCTCGTGTATGTTTCGCTACGTGTGGATATCGAAATAAAAGTCTATCACCTTTACTATCACTTTTCACAAGAATTATACTCAATGGATTTATCTCCATAACTGCTGTTAATTGATATAGAGGTTATATGAAATCTTGTCATCAATAAATTATTAACCAGAAAAGTTAATTAGTTAGAAAGGAAATCGGTAAATATATAATCGGCAAAAATATAAACTCGAAATAATTTTATATTCGAGATATAAATACCATTTTTCTGAGTAAACATTTTTTGACATATTGTTCATTACGTTTTACCGGAACCACGCGGTTTAGATATTACGCTATTCTTAAGTTTAACACACATGCATTTTGGTTTTACAAACATGGTTTTTTAAAGGTTCGTTTAAGAAATTTGTACTGCAAATTCATAGATATCATATGATTATAATTAAACATTTAATTGTATGTTTAAGTAGTCAAATTGTTTCTCGTGTTTAGTGTACTGATTACAGTGGTAATGTGTTTAAACATTTATCATTCTTTATCCTGTTTTTGAATACTATAGGATTGTTTTGTCTCCAATCTATGTCTATTATAATATTTTAATAAAATTTATATTTTAATTTAAGAAACAACAATCTAATCACCTTACATTAATTATTGTCACTAGCAGAATATCAAAAAAGATATTGAAAAACCCAAGAACGACTTTTGGAATAACGTCTGATTGCACTTATACTCATACTACTGACAATACATCTAAAGACTTATTTTATTCATGCAATTAATTCATTAATGCTTATTTACATTCAATATTTTTGAACGAATTAAAAATAAAATTTGTAAAATTATTATATGCAGTATACATACAATTATTAAATACTATAAAATTTTAATGTGTAATATATAATTCTCTCTCTATATACATTGTACATACATATAATACTTTGAAATTGTATCTTAATACACTGTACCTTTTTCTAAACTTTAAATATTGCGGCTACGCAATAATCTCCTGTAAATATGCGATAAAATACATTAAGCGAATAATTCTAAATAATATAATATATTTTACTTTTTTAATAATATGAAAGACATAGTTTAATTACGATTGATAAAGATAACATCATTAATTTTTTTAAAATCATACATGTACATTATACGTAGAACATTATTGCATGAATAAATTAAATGATATTATTGTTATTGTTACAGGCGCAAGGAGTAGACTGGCTGAAGAAATTTTCTCCGCCGTTCAATACGACAACGCGTGCGCTTTTCTTCCGGAGGAGCCAGTAGTCGTTCTAATGGTACTTTCATACGAGGGTGTTGTTTAACGGTGAGAATGTACTTTTCAGTGTTATTATTGTTTTCTTCGTACTTAAAAATAAATAAGACAATGCATATGATATTGTTTTTATCGTTCACCTATTTTTTCAATTAAATTGACGATAATATAAAAACCAACATTAGGAATCAAAGGTGTTGATTAATGACAGAAAAAGCAAAGAGTAAATGAAATATAATAACATTATAAATATCAAATAATTATCATCTTGTTAAATATATAATAAATGTTTACCTCATATTGTTCCTTTTAAGTAAATTAAAAATATAATTAATCAAGCAAAGAATAAGTGATTTAAACAAATTTCGTTTCGCTTAACCATACAATGAAAATTAGTCATTATTAATTAACTATTTCTGTAATGTTAATGATAGATGAGAGGTTTTGATTTAACAATGAATAATTCGGGTTGTGCGACTTGCACACTCGAACCACCGCCTGATATTCTTCATATACCGCCACCGCCGTTCCCAGCGATTCTCCAACAAAGTTCCGACTTTTATCCGCACACGGATTTATTATCGTTTCCACCTCATCTCAATGACAGCCCTTGTAAACATTTCTGCGATCGCCGCTCCGAAGGTGTTCAATACATAGAAATGCCTCAACAAGGTCTACTATGAAATCTATAATTATTTTACACTCACTTATTTATACTCGTTCAATCAATTTATTTATTTGTATTTATAATTCGATGTTCTATCATGTTATATTTTAAACATTTTCAATTTTAAAAAATGGTCAGAACGAAAAAATACGTGCTATGTCTAAGGATAAATAAATATATATAATTCATTACATTTTTAGGAACAGTATTTGACGATACATGGTTGCTGGTTCTAATATTCTCCTGTATCGGTGTAATTTTCATAGGCATCATTCTGGCGATATTACTCTTGAAATGCAAATTGTAAGTCTCCTTCCATTATTTATTTTTTAAGAATAATAAGATAGAGAACAATCAAAATTATCAGTTAAATAGAAATTGAATATGCAAATAAAATATTAAATCATGACTATATTTTACGAAATATATATCGAGTGAATAAATTTTATAACCAAAACAATATATAGAATAACAATAAACTTTTACTCTACAGCAATAGAAGTGGCAAGAGCGGCGTAATTTCCATACCAAACACAACATCTGGTATACAAGCAAAAAATGGGAGGATTCAAAACGAAGCTGTTCTTTATCCCTGTGCAACTGATACTATGCAAGATAGCCGTGTTATGTGGGCTACTCTGACACCACGGGGTACCACCAGACACTATCTAGAGGAACATACCTATGAAACCATTGGCGGTGGACAATTCCATAAGCGTGCCTGTTCAACTACGCCAACTGAACATGTAAAACTTAAGGCAATTTAATATTACGTTTGTATACGTAGTTATACTTTCATTCACATACACGATTCCAAAAAAATTTTGTTACAATTGGAATAAATCGAATAAACTATCGATAGTGAAAAACAATTGCAATTCTAAACAATGATAAAACAGAAACAATATACGCTGACTAATGTAAGAATAAAGGAAGAACGTACAATTATTTATTAAAAAAAAATTGTATATTCCTTGAATGAAGTAAGGAAACATTTAAAATATCTGAAGATAGATTATTGATTTTGCAGACTTACGCAGATCCACCGGTAACTACCCCGATTCAAAATCGCCTGAAGGACGACAAAGCCTTTGATAACACTGCGTTTGTAGATTACGAAGAACCTTCGTTAATAAAGACTGACTATTATCAGCTCAATGATGTTTTGGAGTCGAATGATCCAGGCAATGTTTTAATGCTCACATTTTTATTGATAAATATAATTAGCGCATCTGTAATTTAATTTTGATTTTGATTATAGGTATACAAAGAGGAACATCGCGCCCACGCGTCAGTTCGCCGACACGAATCGAACATCCAAATTTACCACCCCTTAATCTTCACCCTCATAAACGTTCCTCTCGTAAAGGATCTGCTACACCACAAGCTACAGATACTTTATTAAGAAGTAGTATCACATCATCTACATATATTCCTACTATATAAGTTTTACGTCCAATCTTTGTTATACATACATATTTAAAGGCTTATACAATAAGCGACATAAACAACAGTACATTTTGTATACATTACCTTTACACCTAGTCATTATAAATAAGAAATAACTGCCAGTCAAATTAAAGCGACCTAGTCGTTAGCCGGTATATGTAAATTATAAAGTAAAAAGTTCTGAGCGTTTTTCGCTAGATGTCTTTAGTGAGCCATATCTCACGATGTGCACATCGCATCGAGTCATAGTATACACCGATTTCAAGGTGATATTACGCATCAAAAAGGTTCTTTGTCAGTTTTGTGTTCGGTGAAGCCAGTTGTGTGTTACAGCGTTCGAAAATGGAGATAAAAAAAGAGAAAATTCGATACATTCTTCAGTACCACTACGACCAAGGTGAAAAGGCGGAGCAGGCGGCCAAAAAAATTTGTGCTGTTTATGGACCCAGTACAGTATCGAATGCAACAGCAAAGCGGTGGTTCCAACGATTCCGTTCTGGTAATATGGACGTCGAAGATGAGGCACGCTCTGGTAGGCCAATCGTCGAAAATGTGGATAAAATCATGGAAATCGTCGAGTCGGACCGGCATGTGAGCACTTATTCCATTGCCCAGGAACTGAAGATTAGCCAGAAAACCGTTTGGAACCATTTGCATAAGGCTGGTCTCAAGAAGAAGCTCGACGTATGGGTGCCACATGAATTGACGCAAAAGAACCTTTTGGACCGAATTGATGCCTGCGATTCTTTGTTGAGACGTAACGAAATCGACCCATTTTTGAAGCGGATGGTGACTGGCGATGTAAAATGGGTCACATACGAGAACAACAGCCGAAAAAGATCGTGGTCCAATCGCGGTGGGCCGGCCCAAACGATCGCCAAGCGTGGATTAACGGCCAAGAAGGTTTTATTGTGTGTTTGGTGGGATTGGAAGGGAATCATCCATTATGAGCTGCTCCCATCGGGGCAAACACTTAATTCGGACCTCTATTGTCAACAACTGACCAGACTGAAGCAGGCGATCGACCAGAAGCGGCCAGAATTGGCCAATAGGAAAGGTGTTGTGTTCCATCAAGACAACGCCAGGCCGCACACATCTTTAACGACGCGTCAGAAGCTCCGAGAGCTTGGCTGGGAGGTTCTATCGCATCCGCCGTACAGTCCAGACCTGGCACCAAGCGATTATCACCTTTTTAAGTTTTTGCAAAATTTTCTTGATGGTACAAAACTGGCCTCAAGAGAGGCTTGTGAAAATGAGCTGGTCAAGTTTTTTACCAATAGGGACGAGGACTTCTTCAACCGCGGAATTATGAAATTGCCTTCAAAATGGACAAAAGTAATCGAACAAAACGGCGCATATTTAATCTAAATCGAATAATCTTGACTATGTTAATTTCATCGTCGAAATAAAGCGAAAAAGCGCTCAGAACTTTTTACTTCACCTAATATATACTTTTTTCTTTAACCAATTAAAAAATTGAAATCATAGTAATGTGATCGAGTTAGTATATTTAGATATATAACATTCTATATATGTTAAATTTGTATTGTGTATGAAATATCATATATCTAATAAAATTTAGGGATGTATGTAAAAATTAATCTTATTTCATACATCCATGTATATTTTATTTTGGCCAATAAAATTTTATCATTTTCACGAACATTTTCATAATATTAATTTATTACAGTTAGGAACTCAGATATAGTTAAACAAAGAAGATAATATGTAAATATTTTTGTATGTATTAAGTATTAACAAATTCCCTGTAAATTTTGATTTTATATAAAAACCAGATTGATTTAACATATTAGTGTTTTGTAAATCTACCACATTTCATATAAGTATACATTTATGTAGGATCTTTACTACAATTAGTTTATTTACAATAAATGGATTAAACAAATGTTGGTTAAACAGGAAACGATGGTTCTTTAACGTGAATTAATCATAATAACGTATTATAATTAAGACAAGTAGATAGTTAATTTGCAACTCTTGTCACCACGAATTCAACGCTCTCTCTCTCTCTCTCTCTCTCTCACGCAGACTACACTCTCTCGACAACGCAATTAACACTCTCTGACTTCTCAACTAGCACTCTGACTGTTAATTTGTCTTTCTCCCTTAGCATCCCTTTGTCTTTTATCTAAATCCCACCACGCACGTGTTCCGTAATCGCTCGTGGCCAGGGTCACGCAGGCCTTTTCCGCGAAATTATTCGATTGAAGGACCGACGATACATTGTTGGGACTGTCGGCTTTCTCGCGACATTGTTTATAGTTCGCCCGATATCTCTTAGGCCTTTCATCCACGATACTACATTTATATATGAATGAAACTCACAATATGTACATATGGACAGTCAAATTTACAACTCGATATTGTTTAAAATATGAGTCAGGCTTAAATACTGAAATAAAGTGTTTATAAAATAAAACTATAATTAGAAAACTTAGTTCTTATTATATAAATAGTTTCAAACGTAAAATATATCTGTATATAAGTAATTTTATAATTTTAAATTTATTCGAAATAAAGCATTACATTACAGCTTCTTATTTTTGTATAAAGAATATGCAGTAACTAAATATTACACTTTTTACTGATAAATTTTGTTATTAAAATAAATGTGATTCCTATTAAAAGGAAATGCCATTTATTATGACATTATTTTTTCAATTTGTGTTAACAAATTACTGTTATTCTTTACATTGAAAAAAGAAATTAACATTCCACTTTTAAACAAATATGATACTACAAAAAAAAAGATTATACTGTGGAACTCTTTTAAATACTATAGTAATAATATGAATAACATTACTTTTCCATATAAATGTTTACAGAATATTCTCAGAATGTCTTTAGAATATTCTACCCAGTAGTAAACTCTTTTATGCTAAAATATTTTGTAATTTTTGGAAGTTATTGTAAGTTATTCTGCTTATACATTGTCAGTAATTGTTTAAATAAATATCTTTTTTTATAAAAGCTTGGACTTCAGTATTTCATAAATCATCTTATTTCGAAAATATGGCATATCCTGCTGTGTAAACGTGATCTTTTTATTTCCACAAATATATTCAGCAAACATACAAGAGAAGACTCCACAGTCACTGCCATTCATTTGTTGTGGGATATTTTTGGCACACTCTAATTTCCAGCTACTGGTATCATAAGTTTGCTTCTTTTTATCCAAACTTTCATCTTCCAAATATTGTCGTAATGCTGACAGACACTTGGAGTTGTTGCCACCCATACTGTCATAATAACGAATAGACTTGTCCCGAAAATCGATTATTGACATACACCAATGAATGCCTAAATGTATAGGAACAACTATAATATCCTGTGAAAAAATATCAATTTTTCTAGTCCATCTTCTTAAGGATGAATGTCCACCTGAGATTAATTTTGGATAAAAAAACGTATTCATAGCATGTACTTTTGGATATTTATCATTACTATTACTTCTGGCTATTAATAAATTCATATAAAAATTTATTACTTCGTCGTTTAGCCAATTCAAATCAGCTAATGTATGAATATCTCTTCTTGTTATTCCTAAACCAAATCCTTCAACAAGAACTTCATCTGAAGGTCGAGAAATAAGAGCATTTCTTACTTCTTGCATCATTTCCTCCGTTAAAGTAGGTAATTCTGGCTCTTCTAATTTTTCTCTTTCCAAAACAGCCTCACATAATCTTATAGATCGTGCTAGATGTTCTTCTAGTGCAGCTTCTCTTGCTAAACGATTATGTTTAGACAAAACACAGGTCATTCTTTTAAGCTCCTCTGCTTCTTTATGACGTTGTTCGATTCGTTCGTCATATCTTTTTGTTACTTGAGGTACAAAATCCTCTCTCATTACAGCTTTTGCTGCTAATCGATCTCTTAAGGTGTTTGTAGTTATACATTCAGGATATTTATTTTGTGCAAATTTTGCGACAGCCGTATCTTTTTTAGGACATTGTGTCTCATTGTGAATGGAATGTATTGTCCTTTCTTTCTCGTCATTATCTACATTGATAATTATTTCTCTACCTTTTTTTTCTCTAATTGGAATAGTCCAATGCATTTGTAACGTTCTATCATGTTTTCTATAAGCTGGCTGAGTTTTAGGAAAAGGAGACGAAGAACCAGATTTATCTAAATCTATTACTTCTATTGGTTTCTGTCTAGATCTTTTATCTTCATGTTTATCACATATAACATCTATCCTACGTGGGAAAAAATTCTGTAATAACTCTTCATACTGATTTTTTTCTCTTAGACGATGAGTTTTAAATAATGTTGAACATTGTTGATGTGGTACAACATTTTGTCCTCTATCACTTTTATTACTAGAATGTCCCATACTTGCTTTATCATAACATTGCTGTGATTTTGATGAGGAAAAGGTTGATGGACAACATGTCAGTGACTTGTCTCTACTATTACATGTACCATTTAATCTACTAGATGATTTAATAGGAGAATATTTATCTTTAGAAATATCTTGAATATCGCCATCGCTGTCATCTTTAATTTCAATGGGTTCTTCCTCCACATTAATGATATCGTAATCACAACGATGTTTTTTAGGAGTAACAAATTCTTTTTCTGAACTAAATGAAACTCTACGTTTTCTAGGTGCTTCATCTACCCACCCAAAAAATTTTTTCAGAAAGTCGAATATCATGATTGTTGTAAAAAAACAATTGCTTGTAGCACAAAATCCAACTGTCTTTTACTAATATGGCCATTCAATATATTGTAAATGATGTATCTTTTATTGTTTCTCATATAATTCTGAAAATTTTATCAAATTTTCATCAGTCATGTAGTGAACTAACGTGCAATAGTAATATAATATAATATAATATAATATAATAGGATATACAAGTAAGTATATAATGTATAAAAAGAGAAAAATTGTTAAATGTAATACTTACAATGTATGCAGATAAAAATATATATATCTGTATATATACGTGTGTGCATATGCATGAAGATTGAGATTGATAACCGCTACGTCAGAATTGTTGATTCAAATAACCTAAAATAATCTTTAAGATTACTTGAGATATTTTAATATCAAAATAAATAAATATAGAAAAAATATTTAAGCATAAATCATTAATTGTAAATGAAAAGTATGATTACATATAAATCACAGAATGCAACTGTACCTATAATTAATTTGATTTATTATTTTAAAGTTTGGGGTTTCATGTTAATAACCGGCATTATAAATTTTGTAAAATTCCAAAGAAATATAAAAAAATTCTACACCTAACGCTATGTACTTCACATCCAAATTTAAACACCAAGTATACTAATAAACCGTGTGTTTAATTCCATTGTAATAACACAGAATATGGATTGACAACTCCCGCGTATTTCATGGAAAAATTTACGCCCTTCGGTGTCACTTTCAAGAACTACACATTTGATTTCCTTTCTTTGTTAAATTATTACGTGAACTTAGTTTTAATGTATTTATACCTAGCGATATCGATATGTAAATTAGGAGCGAAATTTAAAATTGTCTATGGTCATATGACTGTGATTTGTACATACATATATGTATGTATATATATGTACATATACACACATTAAATATGAAAATATTCAAATATTCAATACGTATGACATGATATGAAAAAAGTTATAATTCAAAAAGCAGGAAATACCCTATTCAAAAAACTGAGAATTTGGTTGGATGTTAATTTAACTGGAAAGAAAATTTTCGATTAGTTACACAAAATCTGATCCAGTACTGAATAATAGAAATCTGGAAGGAGGATCCTAAAAGCATGAAGAAAAACTGGAGCATAACTTTCAAAAAGAAAAGAATTTTTGTATCTTGAACAGTTAGCTAACAGTTTTAAAATTTTCACGCGTTCTAACTAGTAAATGTTTTACGCTCCATAGGTACCAATCCACATAAAATAAATCCTTAGATGAGCACGAAATACGTAATAATCCTATCGAATTTATTCATATAAAAATCATAATTTCATTTAATTATAAATAATAATATTGATGGAAAGATATATTTTTGTATTATTTTAACATAACTAAGTTATAAAAAGATATACATATACATATGTAAGTTAGTTGTATAAAGTCATAGTTATATAGTATATATACGCATGCGTTTTTTAAACATAACTTCATATTTTATATTTATGAGTAATTTCATGATTCTTTTGTATTCTTTCAGATAATGCAAAATCTTATCATTATTCAGTACTGTTACTCGCAGAAAGATAGTAATTAGATAGGTTATCATATATATATATATATACACACACACACGCGCGCGCGCGCACATATATATATAAATGTATGTATGTACGTACGTACGTACATATGTATGCATGTAAGCCTTTAAAATATAAGTTAAACATAATATGATTTAGAGGTCTTCATATATTTACAATCACTGTATAAACAATATATTTGATAAGTCGTAATTGTAAAAAAGATAAAGATATAGTAACAGTACAGAACTCATTTCATATAATGAGTAATGTTAATGAAGGATTTATTGCTGTCCATGTGGGTATGTTATTATTTACTTAAAACATATAAAATGAAACATCTGAGCACAAGTATAACAGAACTAAACAAATTGATCTTAATTAAATGAAATGTTTATATTTATAATATTATAATAATATATATTTTATTAGGAGCAGGACGACATTCAGAAGCTCTTAAAGAAAAATATCGGAAACTATGCCGTCAAGCATGCAAAGCTGTAAATTATTTTTACTTATATTTTAATATATTTTAATATATTATATGGTACAATCCTAGGCAATTTAATAAATAACAATATTTTTAAAGGGCATACAAAATTTAAAGGCTGGTGGTAGTTCATTAGATGCTGTGGTAGAAACTGTAATAGTATTAGAAAACTCTCCTTTAACCAATGCTGGATTTGGGTCAAATCTCACATTGGAAGGAGCAGTAGAATGTGATGCAAGTGTAATGGATGGTACTACATTACAATTTGGAGCAGTTGGTGCAGTTAGTGGAATAAAAAATCCTGTTTCATTGGCAAAACGACTTTGCGAATATCAGTCAATTAAAATTGCATATGGTAGGATTCCACCAAGGTAAATATTAAAAGCTGAGGTCAACTTGCAGTAAAGCAGCCAGAGTTTGATGGCATCTGTTCTAATTGCTTCATGTATATATATAAACAATAGCAAAAATAAAAAACATGAACAGCCTGAATAACTTTCAGAAAAATAAAAAATCTAAAGAAGAGGAAAAATGGAGAAAAGCTTTAGGAACTTAATAGCATTTATAAAAATACTTTAATATTCTTAATATAAATTGTTCATTAAGCTATACATATGTGTAATTTTTCATTGATATTTTAATTCTAAAACGGATTGCGTTTCAAGTTTGGCAATGTTGTTGTATGATGTAAAGCCATGATACCAAGAAATACATAAAAAGAAAGAACGTCTGTCTCATCTCCGTCTTTAATGTGACCTAAATAAATTTCTCTCTTTTAGTGACAATACATGATAAAACATAAATGTCAGTGTCTCCATTTTATATTAAAATCCTTCTTCAACTTGTCTATTTTTTGGATGATTTTTATTCTTTGAAGGTCTTATTCTTATTTTCAACTGCTTTTTATTCAACTGCTTATTCTTTTTATTTTTCCTACTGTTTATATATATAAAAAAATGATTAAAATAAATTTTACCAATAAGACACTTTTTCTATAAATTCAACAACGCCAATATTATAAAAATTTAAAATAAGAAATAAAAGTAAATTTATGATGTAATAATAATAATAATAATTTAAAAAAATTCATTTTATGATATCAGTTTTTTAGTTGGGAATGGTGCACATGTATGGGCACAAGAAATGGGAATACAAACATTACCACCAGAACAACTAATTTCAAGTATGTAACAATTAATTTAACACATTCGCTTATGATTTTTCTATAGTTATGTTTATAAATGTTAGCTATTTATAAACATACTGTTTTGTGTTTTATGTCTGGAGTAAAATATTGAAATATTATATATAATTCAGGATAATTATTATTCAGGGTGATAAAAAAGGAACTTTTAGGAACTTTTATTATATGAAAATTTAAATGTTTATGACAAATATTTTTTATATTTATATATATTCCCATTAATTTTAATTAATAAATTAATATTCTGTTATAATTTTTAGCAAAAGCACAGAAGATGTATAAACATTATAAAAGAAAAATAGAAAGTTCTGATATAGATGTTCACAAGGTAAATTACTTTTCAATATCTTTGTACATTATTATATAATCTTAAATTAATTTAATGGTTTAGTATACTAAACAAAGAATGGATACAGTTGGTGCAATATGTGTTGATAAAGAAGGAAATATTGCTGGAGCTTGTTCTAGTGGTGGTATTATTTTAAAATATCCAGGAAGAGTAGGGCAGGTACAACATTTTCTATTTTTTATTATCAGCATTGGTTGCAGATGTAATAATAATACTATTGAACTATGACATTAAGGCAGGAATGTGGGGATGTGGAACATGGGCATATAAAGACAAATATTCTATAGGAACAAGCACATCAGGCTGTGGCGAACATCTCATTCGCACTTTGCTAGCACGAACAACTGCAGAAGCTATATCACATAATTCTTGTCCTATTATCAACTTATACCATTCTATGAAAGCTGATTTTATTGGTGAAAACTCGTAACTACTTTATCAATATCTTCCAGTGCCAACAAATCTTTTATATTAGAAAGAATAAACTAAAGGTTATTATAAATAAAGAAAAATTTCTTTCAGATTCGAAATTTTTATGTGGACTTGAACAGAAACTTGGAGGTGTTATTGCTATTCGATATGCAGCCCAAGAAGGAGTAGGAGATTTCCTTTGGAGTCATTCTACAAATTCAATGATAATAGGTTACATGAATTCAAATGAACAAACACCAATGGTATGATTGGTTATTATTCAAAATAAA
The DNA here is from genome assembly GCF_011952205.1 of Bombus bifarius. Lineage (NCBI taxonomy): Eukaryota > Metazoa > Arthropoda > Insecta > Hymenoptera > Apidae > Bombus > Bombus bifarius. Next base: position 237,941 of record NW_022884550.1, on the reverse strand, counting down.
AAGAGATGTAAATATTATATTTATAATTTTTCAGAGTCATATGGCTGTTCTCCCATCTCATGAAGTTGGCAAGAAAGCAACTGTCGAAGGAATCTGTTTCAAAATTACATAACATGTTAATGGATTTATGATTCATGTTAAATTATGTTATTACATAAAAAATAATATACAATAATGTCAATATGTAGGTTTTTTTATAAAATGTAAATTATTTCTTACTTTCATGTAGCATACAAAAAAATCTGTTCAAAGCTGGTTAATAAAGTAGTTTTTCATACATAATATTACATAATATTATATAATATTACATACCTACCTCATACATATTATAAGCAATTTTAGATATACAAAAAAAAGAACTTATTTTATGAAGTATAACGTATATGTTTAATGCTGTAATAAAAAATATAAGTTAAAAGATGATAATTAAAAAAGAAGATAAAGAAAGAAACAATTAACAAAGAACAATAAAAATAATTGTCATATATCTTTTAGAAATATGATCCAATGCCTAACACAATTTGTTTAACTTACAGTTTAAAAATAATTGTATAATGTAACAATTTTTCACTTAATAGGAGAGCATTTTTAGTATTTTCGTTGCGTCTGATAATAGCAAAAAATATATTGAATGATTGATATTATAAGCATCATCCGTTCTACATTTATATAGGTTTACGCACATAAAGATCAAAATAGGCGTTATACGTTGTACTTACATAATTCTTCTTTTATATTCTTATATACTTTTCTTTCTATTAACATTAAGATACGACATCTCATACATACATTAAATTAGTAAGAAATAAATGGTTAACACTTATGTTTTTTTATTCTTATAATCTATACGTATTTTGAGTTCTACTAATTTATTAATCAAAAGGTACAGCAATTTTTCTAGATATAAATATATATAAGATCAGATCACATAAAAAGAATATAAGATCAGTCGTTCCTTTTTGAAGAAATCCTGATATTTTCAAATTAATATATTTTTCGAAAACTCTAACTATCCTGGTTTCTAAAACCACGAATTTCTGTTTCAAATATTATCTACATATATAACTACATAACAATCACCAAATATACATCTACCTATCTATTATTGATATAATAAACTCAGACATGTTTCAATAAATTGTCTATTTCATACTAATTTCATATTTCATTTTTAAAATGCATTTGCAACTGTTCGTATAGTATCTTGTTTATAAATTATTTTAATATTAGAAAGATCTCTATTATTATATTTTAGAATGGATAAATGTTTATAAACTTCCAATATCGTTGAATCTTTTGAGTTTTTCGGGAAATATATCTTTGAATAAAACCGGATCTGCTCGGAATTCAACTGACTGTAACGGCATTGTGCCATAAATTGAAGAAAATCTATTTATACATTGTGTACGTTCTACCATATGTGTTAAATCTGCAGACAACATTTCAGTATTTGTGCATTCCGGGCATCGAAATTTCTTTTTTGGTGTCACCTATGATAATATTAAGTATTTAATATATTATTTATCTCAAATTAAAAAAATTGTAATACACTTACTTTTATGGGTGCTTTTCTTGTGATATTTGCTACTAAAAAATTCATGGCTATGTCCTCACAATTCATATGTTCATCAACCCATTCTTTTATATCACCGGGCATAGCAGTGGTATACATATAATTCCAATACTGAAATATTATTCAAAATATTAACATGATCTAATATATTGAGTTACAAATAGAATCTAAATTATACTTAATTTTCTTAGAAACTTATATCCGGAAACATAGGAATGCAGGAAATTTATGTTGGAAATATCTTTTTCAGGAAGGAATAACAAAGTCCAAGAGTTAAGAAATTATATTTCTGGGGTCTGAAATAGAAATATATTGGACTCTAAGTCTTTCTAATAAAATACGTGTTATATTACTTTATGATGAAATGCAGCTCCAGTTAAAACCATAGAAATACTATTAGTCCATTCACTTTCGTATTTCCAACAATTTGTTCCATTATCCCACATATGAATTCTAGATGGAAAACCAACTATTCGGTCTGGAAACTCTCTCCATACCTAATAATTACTCATATGTATTATTATTTTTACTTTTTTAATTTTATATAATTTTTTAAAAATTGACTTTTAAATGTAGTAGACATACCTCATAAGCAAATTCTACTTCATCAGCAGTTAACATAATAATATCATCATCTATTGATAGAACTGCTTCAGTTTCAATTTCATCATAAGGATAAAATCTGTTGGATAGTTTATTTTCCTTTGTTTGTATAACTTTTAATGGTTTATTTAACTTTGGCCATCTAGATGCTGTAATACATAAACAAAATTTTTAGAAACCATCAGACCAAAGAAACACATAAAATAATATTAATATAAAAAATAAAAATTTACAATGTGGAGGATCTTTCTGTTGATTATTCCATATAACTAGAACTTTAGACAAGCTTGGTACTTTAACAAGTTTATTAATTAAAAGAAATAACAATTCCAATCTGTCGTACGTCAGAATTACAGCAGTAAATCCTCGAGTTTTTGGCGCAGTAATTGGTAGAAACAGCGGAGACATAATATCCTACATTTATAATAAAATAATAGTTATAATCTGATTTATTAGTCACTTATTAATTATTATAGTTTATACTTTCTGTATGAGATGGTATATTCCAAAATGTATAATCTCTAGCTAAATGTGGAAATACACGATCTGCGAGTATTTCCAATGCAGTTTCTGTTATTTTTTCCACAGACATAAAATATTTTTCATAAAGCCATGCACCTTGTTCTTGAAGTTCTATAATTCGTTGTGGAGATATCTTTTTTAAAACTGATATTATTGATAAGATATCGACTTCACGTACAAATATAGCAGCCCTAAATAAAGAATATATTTATTTGTAACATCTTTTTAAAAACAGCTAATATATAATTAATTACCTCTTACCTACTCCAATCAATTATCCCATGATAAGGCATTGTAAGAGAATCAGCTATAATTATAGGTATAGAACCTGCTGCCATACATTCTAAAAGTGTGCTCTGGCCAAGTCTTGCACCTCGAATTACTAGACAAAATGTTGCTGTCTAACAGTAATAGATATAGTAAACAAATATTGTTTTAATTATAGCAGTCATTACAATCTTACATACTTGAAGCACATTAGGATACTTATAAACGTCTTCTCCTGCACACCGAATTGCACTGTTCATAGAACTATAATGCAAACATGTACCTAATATTAAGATATCCTTTGGCGACAGAGATTTAACTTCCAATAAATCTTGTTCAAATGCAGAATTAATGTTCATTTGAGATGAAATAACTAACCATGGTCTAGAATATATGTACATATTTATTATTTTAAATAAATAAAAGAGAATTTTTAAAAATATTTTATTACCTTATATTATTAGAATTTGGTTTAAGATTATCCACAAGAGAGCTATATACTGGTAAACTGATATCAAAATCAGATCTATATGTTAATGATGACATTCCTGCACCTGCAATCATTGCTTTTCCAATAGGTACATCAATGACTGTATTGTAATCAGGTACACTTCCAGGTACCATATTAAATATTAAATGATTTTCTCCATTATTCCAGCTGAAATATAAGCAATGAATTACAAATATCATACATTGTTTATTCAAATGTATATGAAATAAAATGAACCTTACAATGGCAATGCTTTCAAGGCTTGCGAAACTTCTTGTAATTTTAATCTATTTTGATTTAATGTATCAATTGAAGGAATGAAAATACATGCTTCATATGGATTTGGTGTATAAAATTTACTTGAAATAATAGTATTTAAAATTTGATAAAATTCTTTTGTTATTTGATTTGTTATAGGCCTTCCCAAGGAATCTACATACATTTTTGGGGGATAGACATATACTAAAAGTTTATTTCCTTGACTACCACAGCGATAAACATTAAAACAACTAAAGTATGTGCAAGAAATATTTGTAGTATCTGCCACTGGAAGATCTTCATCAATTACTTGAATTGGCAATGATTGTAAGTCGTTAAGAATAATAGCATTATATACAGAGCGTTTTTGTGTACTCCCAAATTTAAAGATATGATATGTAGTAATTAAAATTATAAACAATGTAAATATTAATAAACATACAACAAAAACATTGTGATAGTGATAAGAAATTCTATTCACTTTATGTGACATTCTTGTTGATAATACCATATTGTTTGGTATTACCACTATAAACTCACTAATTTAAGATAGTTTAAGGTTTTTTATCATATAAGGCGTCATTTTTTGTAATTATCCTAACATTTATAAATTCAAATATTGATACATTAAACAATTAACTATTTAACCCACTAATTTTATCAGTTCAATCGGCTTTCTATCAATATAATAGTATTTCTATTATCTCTTCTTAAATAATTTTATATTTACACATACACGCGTGCGTACATGCCAATATAAATTGTTTTTGAGGTTATATTTTCGAATACTCGTTTACATTTGGTGCATAATTATTTTTAAAAAATTAATATCGTAGACTCTATACTAATCTATGAATAATATACTACATCTCATATGTAAAAATATTAATAACTTTTCGTGCATGATTTCATCACAAATTAACAGTACAAAAATGAATTAAATTTCATATATAGAATGTATACATATAGTATATGATATCAAAAACAATATCGTGCAATGTAGTGCATAGAAAATGTATTAACGAATTTTATATATTATTTTCTTAGTACATATAAAACGAAAACATAATCCAAACTTAATCCGATACTCATAATTCAAAATGCCGCTGCAAAATGGCCGAAACCCACGTGCATTTGCGATAGTGAAGCCATTCATTGGACGAATCATGAATAGAAGCTAACACGATGTCAAAGTAATCTGTCAAATATACTAAAAACGCTCAGCTTTACATACGCATAATTTTTAAACCGCTGAAAAAGGAAATAATTTTATTTCCACTGAGGCGAAGTTCATTCCAATAATTTTATTTCTATTAAACCGGAGTTCAGTTAAAATGAATCCTTTAACGTGAGTATTTTTATAATATATTTGAATATAAATGTACTTATTTAATTTAAAAGAAGGCATAACTTTATTTGTACATATTTTTAGAAACGTAAAAAATATAAAAAAGCTTGGAGAACAAGAATTAGTAAGTAATAGGAGTACGTCTTGGCATGATCAATATGGAGATAGTGCTTGGATCTTTATCGGTGGATTACCATATGATTTAACAGAAGGTGATGTTATAACAGTATTTTCTCAGTAAGTTTTAAACATTCAAGGTAATTTATAAATTTCTGTTTAATAAATGTTAACTGTAATTATTGTTATTATAGATACGGAGAAGTAGTAAATATAAATTTAATAAGGGATAAAAATACAGGAAAACAGAAGGGATATGGTTTTTTATGCTATGAAAATCAAAAAAGTACAGTATTAGCTGTTGATAACTTAAATGGTATTAAGGTAGAAACATTTCTGAAATAAATTATTTTGTATTAAGTTCTTCAATAACATTATAACATGAAACAAAAATTATATTGATTAACTTTAATAACAATTCTACATTTCAGATTTTAGGCAGAACAATAAGAGTTGATCATGTAGCAAATTATAAAGCACCGAAAGATTCAAAAAATGTTGACGAAGAGACTAAACGGTTAAGAAAAGAAGGTTGTGCTCCAAAAAATATATAGTAAAAATTGTGATAATTGGCATATCATTACTAGATTGCTGTTATTTATGCATTGACACTAAATGGAAATGTGCAAAAATGAACAAGACAATGAGTATAAATGTACAAATATATGAAATATAAAAAGTAAAATATATATTACAAGATATTTAGAACAGAAAATGTATTTTTATTGACATTTAGATGTGATATCATCATTGACATTGACATATATCAGTGTCAATATGAAAATATAAATTTGCATAAACATCTGCAATCTAGTCATTACTTTTAGTACAAATGAAATCCGTATAAAATATTAAAATATAATTGTATATATTAAACCTTTGTAAAAGTATTTAAATATTATTTTTAAAACAAATTGTAGTTAAAACAGTAATCTAGTTGCATTTAAATATGGACTTAATGAACAACGCCAATTTCGTTAATATTTTGTATTTTTATGAGTTCTATAATCTTCTCATACACACACGCACACATTTCAATTGTTAATAATTTAAATATAAAAATAAATATATTCAAAATTGTAAGTAAAACTGTTAATTTTATTTTTATAATATAGTCATTTTAAAATATCTAAATTAGTTCTGAAGTACATATACACTATAGAAACATCAAACAATAATTGACTTAGACAAATGAGAATCTATAGACTATAAAATCATTTAATATCGTCCTTCGCATTTTAGTTCTATAGATCAAGTAATAATAACATAATATCAAATTGCATTCTCCCACTAAAAAATTATTTTGTAATATTATATAATTTGCGCAATTTTTCGTGTACAATGTATTATAAAATCGAAGTAAAGATTTTAATTTGTAGAAAATCGTATGAATTTGCATTACTCGTTGATTATAAATTAGAAAAAGTATAGTTGCTCATAATAGTAATACGATGAAGAAAGTCGAGAATCCGATTACTATAGTACTGATAGATATGTTGTGATTATTATATTTTGCTTATCAATAATTACAAATAAAAAATTTAAATAATCTTCGTCTAAATAAGCAATTTTTTATGAAATCATATTCTTTGAGTAGAATGATATCAGGATGAACCAAATTCACTCATCCATTTTTCATATTTTTCTAAATCTTCTTGAGAAACACTCTTATTACACCTTTCCACAGCTTCATCAAAATCTGCAGCAGATACAGGTAAATCTAGTTCTTCTTTTGGTAATTGTCTAATTTGATCAGGTTTTAAACCTGCAATTTTTTTCCGCATCGACATCATGGACGCATCTCTGTACATAAATATGCTCCAAATGTACGTGTATATTACACATATAAAATTTTATATATATTAAATATTTTTGTTTACCTGCAAACGTTTGTAATATCTGCTCCAGAGTAACCTTCTAATTTTTTTGCAATATCTGCTAAATCTACAGATAAATCTACTTTTACTTCTCGTAGGTTAATTTTTAACAGTGCTTCTCTACCTTCACCTGTGTATTCCAATTTTTTGTTAGAAAATTAATGTATACATCACATAAATTACTCCTATGAAATTCCAATTAACTTACGATTTGGTAACGGAATATAAATACGCTTTTCTAATCGTCTTCGAAGAGCTTCATCAATATCCCATGGAAAGTTTGTTGCTGCTAACACCATTACAACTTTACTTGGATCTTCACTAGAAAATACATTCTATTTTATAAACAATTCATATAAATAAAAAATTATATATAGAATTATTCTACCTATTGGAACTTATACCATCCATTTGTACCAGAAGTTCAGATTTTACTCGTCGTGAAGCTTCATGTTCAGACTCAGATCCTCTTCTAGAGCAGAGAGAGTCAATTTCGTCAATGAAGATTGTGCTAGGTGCATAAAATCTGGCCTGCATAAAAGTACGTATAATGATTAAAAAGTAGTTAAAAATATTTTTTGCTTAAATACATTCACTGTTTTACTAAACAATATATCATTTCACTGTTGATAATAATTACCATTTCAAAAAGTAGACGAACAAGTTTTTCAGATTCTCCCCTATACTTTGAAGTTAGAGTGGAAGATGATACATTAAAAAATGTTGTTCCACATTCAGTGGCTACTGCTTTTGCTAACATTGTTTTTCCAGTTCCTGGTGGACCAACCATAAGTACTCCTTTCCAAGGGCGACGAATTCCCTGAAAATATAAACCATATTTTATTATGAGAAATATCGAATATACAAGATTGGTATATATACCTTAAAGAAATCTGGCATCCACATTGGAAGAACAACAGCTTCTTCCAACAATCGTTTTGCTTCATGCAAGTCAGCTATATCGTCCCAATGAATATTTGGATTTTTTTGAACAATATCTCTTTCTGTAACATTTATATGAATATATACCAATTTTACATTAAGACTGTTATTATACTATTATATATATTACCTAATAAATCAACCAAATCTCTATCATTTCCAGATGGTTCAAATTTGCGTTCCTCTACTTCCACATCTACTTTTTCAGTTTCCAATTTCTCCTGAAAATATTATTTATAATATCATGTTGTATATATGGAAATAATTGACTAAAAAAATATAAAAACGTAAGTTACTTTGTTTATGTCATCCTTTCTTGATGTTTTTCTCTCATCTTTTTTAGCAATTTTGGCATCTGTTCTTTTCCCAGTGGTTACAGATCTTCGTACATTTGTCCGATTTTGTTGTTGCTTTGGTTGATTTTTCAGTGGTCTAATATTTCTATGTGAACATAATTTAATAGTATCAATATAATGTAATTTTCTTTGGTTGAAACTTGTTTTTTACAATAAATATATCTAAATATAAAATTACTTTTGCTCAGCAGGTGTTAAAGGTGGCCATACATCTGGATCTCTTGCTGGTGTTTGATTCCATGAACTATCTGAATTATTATAGGTCCATAAAGTTGGATCTCTTGTTGGCTCCTCAAATGATAAACATGAAGTACCTAAATGTTTGTTTCACATTTTTATTACTTTATTGTACATATCCTTATTACAAGTTTTTTATAAATAATCATACCCAGTAATCTTTCTCCATGCGTATCGACTTTGAAAAGTTGTAAGGTATTTGAAGTTGCTTTTACTTTTTCAAATTCTTGAACAATTTGATGTTGCACAAGTTGCCATTTAGCTTTCCGTGTGACATCTGCAATGCTTGCAAGCAACCGATGAATCTGTTGAACAACACCTTGGTAATAAACTCCAGATGTATCATAGTTTCCAGTCAAAGCCATTTCACGAGCCAGTTTGGTATTTTCACAAATTTCATTGATTGAAACTGCCATGATTTTTTTAAAATGCATATATATATATGAACCTGTATGTACACAAATATTTACAATAAAAATGATAAAATCTCAAACAAGAAATGATATATTTAGGCTTAATTTAGTTCAATATTCTTAAGATCAATTCAAGATAAATTATTTGAAAACATTACATTAACACTAATATTAATATACAAAAATAATTGTCTACTTTATTATATCATTGCATCAAAACCTTTAATATAAATAAATGTTAGCAATTAGCATGTTCCAATGAAGTAAAATATATTATAAATTTCAAATACAATAAATTAATTTTTTAATTACTAAACAGAAACAAAACCAATACTACAATATTTGTTGTTCCTCTAGATAATTATAATATTACATCTAAATATGTATGTATGTAAGTCAAATTGCTTTTATATGAAACGATCTTTTAAAATATTAAAACTATTATCGTAAATATCGAACCTATCTCAGAATGAATACTATGAACTCAGATCCGAAAAATAATGTAACTCGTGATTAGCATGCCGTAAATTAGTAAAAATAATTGAATTATCGTACAATTATTAAAAAATCCTACTAGTTACAAACAACACAGTTATTTGCCATATAATTTACTCGAATTTGTTGAAACGGTCGCCATATTATCATTTAGAAATCGCGGTATTTTTTAAATTCTTGTCTTTCACTCAAAACTTTATTAATAATTAACGTATCTCCTCAGCATTTCATTATTCTAGTTTCTCTACTTAAATTTTGAAGTATAAATGCATTTTAATTAAAACTTTATTCTAATACACAATGTAATATGAAAATCGATACTATAATTACGCAGAAACTCTAAATCAAGAAGAAAAATTTTAAATGGTGAGGATATAAACACAATGAAAAATAACTAAAAATGAAAGAACGTCGTATGTGAACTGTGTAGGTTATCATGCGCGGTTATACGGAATTGTATATCTTTTATGATATCATAGACAAATAAGAACGATACACATACGTATATCAATATTGTTATATATTTTATAATAGTGTTCGTAATAATTATATTACGTATGATTTTGTATCAACAAAAAGACAAATTTTGAATTACTAACGAAGTAGAAGATATAAAGACTTTTCAAATGCAGGACATCTCTGATGATTGTACAGGTTGGTATTATGTAAAATTATCTAAATAGTATTAATTTCATTTCTATATTTTACATAATTACTTTAATAAGTATTTCTCACGTGTTAGATATGAGATTATTACCAATGAATGAAGTGCTCAAACCACTAGCTTGGTTAAAAGGAACATGGAGAACTAAAAGTCCTGGAGCTGGTAAATATCCAACAATTCAACCGTTCAGATATTGCGAAGAGATGTCCTTCTCTTCTATCGGTCAACCAATGTTAAATTATTCTGCACTAAGTTGGAAGCCTGATGAAAAAACTCCAATGCATTATGAAGTTGGATTTTTGAAAATAATACCTGATACAAATAAAGTTTATATGCTGCTGTCTCATAACTTTGGTGTAACAACAATAGAAGAAGGAGTTGTTGAAGATAAAATCATTAAATTGAAAACTACTCATATAGGAAGACCAACAGAAGGAACAAGAAGACCTATAGTACTGGAGGTATAATTATTTACTTAAAAATTAATTTATTAAAAGAATAACATATGATTAATCATTATTTTAAACAGCTTCGAAGACAATTTGCTCTTGTTGGAGACTGTTTAGAACATACATTATATATGGCTACAGAAGACACAAAATTGCAAGAACATTTACATGCAGTTTATATTAAAAAATGCGAAACTGACCCATGAAACTATACAATATAATTATATTAAACTGTACAATATGATATTGATATATATATATATATATATATATCATATTGTATTTCAGTACAAAATATTTAAAAAAGAAACAAAAGTGTAATAGTATGTAATAGTCTGTGTACACAATCACAATAGATGTTATGTGATATAAAATTGAGGTTCAATAATATAGTAATTGTAGTGGTATTATAATTATAGAAGCATTTTATGAAAAATATGTACGTCAATTTTATTGGTATTATATTAAATAAAACTATTTTTAAACAATAAAGTTTTCAAAGAGTGAAAAGCTGTAGTAAAATGATGAGTAACATTTAAAATAGATATGTATATACATATATGGATGACCTTAACAAAAGTGTATGAAACTTTTTATTTATTTGTAAATATTATTTTAAACAAAGAAATATTTTAATTTTTTATAAGTACTATGTCAAAATATAATTTTGTATAGACATATATATTTTATTATTGCGTGTATTAGAGCGGGAGTAGGGACAACACCTGCGTGTTTATCTGCTGTAGCATCCCCTATCCTACCATTGCACGACGTCAAATACGACAGTTGTTCGTAGTGCCGAACCAAAGAAGGATCGTTACAACTATTCTTGTTATGATTGTTCGAAATAAAATGAGCTCATATTACGTAGTAATATGTAACATATTCTTTCAAGTATTATTTAATGAATTTAGTGACTATTCGTCTTAGTTATTCAATCAATAAATAGCTTTACGAAGTAGCGAGATAAATATCCACTATTTACAAATGTAATGTCTATTTATTACATATTATATAGTTATAGAGTGTTTATCACTTTTGCAAAGTATTATATTCTCTGTAAATGATGTTTACAAAAATATTAGTTTTATTAAAATTTTTCGTAGCATGCGCCAAGTATCGAACGTCGATACAATCGATAACTTTGAACTATCAATTAGTTTCAAGTTAAATTGTACATTGTTATCAATCATGACATCGTTTTATGACAATTATGATTATTATAAAAAAATGCTGGAACTACAGGAAAAATTACGAAAAAGGTAAATAAATATAGACTCTTTTTGAAACAGTGGTCTGTAGTAAAATTGTTAAGTATGAGCATGTTATTTTTAAATCTATAGACAAGTCATTGTATATGTTTGTAAACAACTGTTACAGTGAAGAGGAGAGAATAAGATTAGAAGAGAGATTTAAAATACTCGTACAAGAATCTCGTAATAGGTGAGTGTTTAAAAGAAAGTTATTTATTTAAAAGTATTATTCTTCAATTTCTTATTTCTACATACGTATATTTTATACAGATTTTCCTAAATTCTTAAAGTAGTAAATTGATTTATTGCGTTTACTATATATGCTATTGAAAAGTGATTAAGAATATGTTTAGACATACACATACATTGGCAAGTAGCTGTTGTTATTGATTTTATTTCCGTTTTACGTAATAATAACACGATAGAATTTCGGAGATTATGTATTGATTTAGAAGCGACCTAGTTTTGAGAAATGTCACAATCAATACTAACTTTGTCTTTCAATTGATTTGGAATATAAATTCCTTATTCTTTGTGTTTACGTTTTCTACTTTAACACTTATTCCTTAACTTAACCTATGTATGTAAACATTGATCGAATATAGTAATACAGGGTTTGTAAGATTTGCATAAACATTCTCTTAATTTGGCACTGGAGCCTTCATATTTTGATATACATACTTGTACACAATTATACATATATATTTTGCCAATGTCATGCAATGTCCTTCGATTATGCGGACACATTCGACAAACTATGCTATATAAGATATGATTAACAAAAATGAAAGATCTTTTTGCTTACGATTATTCATTTTTTACTCTGGTAATATTCTTTAAAATGGATTCCTTTTTTTTAAAGAAATGGGAATTTTATTTTGAAAAAATTATGAAATCATTGATATTTCAGGCATGATGCGTGTATAAATCGATTGCGTTTAAGATATATAGAGTTTTTAGAAGAACAACGTACAAGAGATGAAAGAAATCATAAACTTCTTGAAGCATTGGATAGAGTAGATAATAGCCTTGCATTGATGACTGCAAAAACAGATAGACTTAATGTTCTTAGAGTGAGTTTCTTTATCTTCTACAATCTAAAATTAAAAAACTCATCATTCTACATATATATGTTATAGTTATACCCGAGACATTAAATAATTTCTCGTAATTTACATGTGTTTCGTTTTCATAGATTATTATGTATTGGTTAAATAAAAGATTTTTATGCAAGTTAATTCATATGGACTAAGATCATACATTTTGTTTTTCTTTGAAAGCACTTGCAAGTACAATGCACATCAACTAACATTAATGCACAGCATGTGACTGTATAAATATGAAATACTTTGAAATAAGATGTGTGCGATTCGAAATACATACTGCAATGTAGAATATCTCGTTATTTTTCAGAAACAATATGAAGCTTATCTTCGTCGTATTTATACAGTCCCTAGCCCGTCGACGAATATTAATGATGACGGCAATGTAACGAATCAAGGTGAAGATAGGTATTTAAGGAGAGATGTCACCGTGGAACAAATCTCCCCCGAAGTAGAAAATACTTTATCGCCTCGGTTGCTGCGGTTGAACGGTCAAAAGAACCGATCGATTTCTCCAACTGCATCGAAATTAGCTAAATCAGCCCAAAATATGGCCTGCCACTATTATCAACGAAATAATGCGCAATCAATAACTTTAAATCAGCAGATAAACAACAAGAATATTTTACGATCGTATTCATCGATTCCACAAGATAACGAATCGATACAACAACCAACAACGCAGGACATATCGCCACAAAATTTTCAACAAAAGCGATCGTATGTTCAAATTGATCCAAATTTACACATTCCGTATGTGTCACCAGGTCGATCGTGTTCGTTGAATCAACAAACTACTTCGCATTTTAACTGCAGCAAACCCTTGTTGGAACGAATGGAAATACCTCAAAATATGTCGCAGTTTATGGTTCCAGAACGTACCGACTGTAGCATGTCGCAGTATAAGTTGTTGGATGTGTCTCCAAATCGATTTGCTCCGATGACTCTACATTATGTTCATTCATCATCAGTTGCGCAACCTTTTCAACGAAAAAGTAATAGAGCATTGTTACATGATACGGAAACACAGACAAGAAGCGTCGATATATCCCCGAGTGAAATATCTTCAGTTTATAGGACTATGCCAGTGTCTGAGGAACGAAACCTGTGCGGTATGTCTTCGCTAAACAAATCTCCAATTTTATCAAAACAAACTTCTCCGCGTTACTTTGATTATTCTTGGAGGAAACCTGATCATTTCAAATCAAAGCACAAATCTGTTAGCGGTACTTCCGTGCGCCCGCTAACTACTTCCGACGTCGACAATATGATAAGACGATACAAATGTTTTACCCCAGAAACTTCCACTAATGCGAGGCTGTCGATGGGTGCCAGACAATCCGCCGAAGAAGACGAAAGTAGAACAGCAACGATCGTAGAGAACGAGTTGGATAGGTACATCGATAAAATTCGGAAACTTCATCGGGACCTTGATGCGCAAAGTTTAGAGGAAATCGATCAGGAGCAGACTATGGGCGATAATATGCTTAACGCTTCTTTGTCCGATGATAATTTGTCGGAGATTCTTCCTGGCGAAGATCAATTTAAAGAAAATCTTCCTAAAAAAATTGAGAAGGTTTTAGCATTGGCGGATGATCTTGCGTCTAGATCGGCGGATCTGAACGTTGCCAACGAGCCTGGAAAAGAACGCATGGATAGAAATAGAAATGTCGATCTAGTTCAAACCACGAAGAGCGGCGCACCGACTTCAGAAAGGAACTACGTTGCATTTTCGGATACACGCAACGGCTGTAAAACATCGGTTACGCTTGCAAAAGACGAAATTAGCAGGGATATTATATTACAGGAGACAAAATTAGATCCACATCAATATATTGAAAATTCTAGGAAAGAGAATCTCAGCAATCTAAGTAACACACTGGAACATTATGAACGACAATTACCAAAAGTGGAAATAGATGACCACGTTGATTTCGCCGTTTCATCAAGTGATAAGGTTACGAAACAAGACACTAAGAGTATTATGCCCGAAAATATAGAAGGAGAAGAAAATAGTGAAAAAGACATAAATATTTATATGGCAGCCGAATCAAATCTTAATGAGTATTCGTTTGGTACTTTAGAAGAATTAGAACCATGGAATATGGATGTTTTACAGAAACGAATAAGAGAAGTAGATTTAACTAACGAAGCTAAAAATCAATTTGGTAAAACAAAAGTTGTTATTGATAGTCTAAATCAAGATGACGTAGAACAAATTGAATCTTCAAATGAAATTGAAACTATGGAAAGTAAAGAGGATAAGAAAGGTTCTAGCGAAGATTCGCATGGAAAAGATGTAGATTTGAATACTACGGAGGATGAACTAAAACAAAAAGGTACCGAGTGTCTTGTATCAAAAGAAGAGCTTACGAGTGAAGACGAAATAGAAGTAAGTGAGGCTTCTGCTTCACAAGACCAGAAAGAAGAATACAAAGATAATGGTTATACGAACAATGAGGCTGTTATTCAAAATATAAAACCAGCAGGAGATCAGACTGATGAACAGAATGAACCTAACTGTGAGCAAAAGCAAGCACCTAATGAAATTAATCCTATATCTGTTACAGCTCAAGATAATGAACAAGACGTAATGGTACAAGATTATGGCTATACTAATCAAAATTACTACGAAGATTCTAATCAAGTACAGAATTACACGCAAAATTATGAAGCAGAATATACTGGTTCGAACGAGGAATATAATTACGATCAAAATGCGTCGTATGAGAATAATCAAAGTGAAAATTACGATCAAAATATGTCGTATAACGCTGAACAAAAGCAAAATTACGATCCAAATGTTTCGTACGAAACTAATCAAGATGAAAATTACAATTCAAATGCATTATATGATACCAATGAAGAACAAAATTACGACCTAGGCTCATCATATAAAACCGGTCAAGATCAGAATTACGAACAAAACGTGTATGAGGATAATCAAAATCAAAATCAAGAATATCAAGAATATGTCAATCAGGAATATATGCAAGGTTCGAACGAGCAATACGGAGAATATGCAGGCGAACAATACGGTTCTGAAAATCAGTATGAACACGATACCAACATGCAGTACCAAGAAGACGCGAATCAACAATATGCGTACGATTATGATCAACAATACGAAACCAAGCAACAGAGTGACACCAATATAAATCAGTCCTTTGCATGTCCTGATTACGACTCTAATCGAGCGCAACTTATACAGGAAGAAGATAAGCAAAATCAAGAACATAAAGAATTACAAGAAGAGGCAAAATATGAAGAAGCAGAGGGAAAAGTTGATACAGCCCAGGGCAAAAATGAAGTATTATCTTCTGAGAATGGGACGAAGAAAAAGAAAGATGTAATCAAATCTTTATTGGATTCTGATACAGACAGCACTATCGAAAGGAACGTTTCAAATACGGAAAGTGATTTTGATTTTAATTGAAACGCCACAAATTGAGAGGAAATCTGTATAAAATGTATTTGACATTCCAAGCAAGATATTTCCTTCTTATTTCTTAACGCACATCTATGTGATATACGCTTAGATTATATTCGACAATGTAAGTTTAGTGTAATGTAACAAAATCACGTAGGGATCTCTCAACCAAAAAAAAGAAAAAAAGAAGAATATTCCTATTTGTTCTTTTGTTGTTATTTCTGTTTGATATACACTTGCATTATCTTTATAACAGCCAAAGAACATGTATTTTTAGAACTTTTATCTCAAAACTATTAGCCGTAGTTTTAAAGTTTTAACATGAATAATATATATATATATATAAGTTTCGATATATAAATAGGTATCTACAAAATAATTAATCTTTCAAATTATAGCATTCGCCATTTGATAGAAATAGAGTTTAGAAATGTCAATGTTCCTTTATAATTACTAGAATTTGCGAATTTTTATGCATTCATAGGAAATTTGTAAGTGCAAACTTGCACAAAACGCACATATGATGAAATACATATAATATCCAAGGTATAGTGCTTTCTATAATACTTGGTAGGTAAAACGATTTTCCACCGAGACTCTGCTTTTTTAATTCTATTCTCAAAAATATGAATTTGCATAAGAATCCACAATTTAACGATTAGATATTTTTCCCAAACTTTATGCGATGTAATCTTTTAATATATTTAAAGGATGCACCAGTGATAGTGCGTCGCGAAATATGGATTTTCGCAGATCGACAGTCGCGAGTCTGCGCCAGTCGTGTGCCACTGTCGCGCCACTCGACCAATCGTGCCCATTGCCGTATGTTTCCTTTGTTTCTGCTACTTTTAAGGTTACAGGTGAAAAATTTTGTATTTTTCGAGTATTGGACTATTGGACACTAAACATATGTTTAATATTCCACAATCAACGATCTGATAGTTATTAAAACGATATATTTACTTTGAAATCAATCAATAGTAAACTGGGATACTTTTTTATTCATTAATGGGTTTGAATGTTTTAAAACAGTAGTCAATTTATTAAGTGTATTTTATCGTAAAAATTACTTGCTATTTCTGCGTATTTTGTAGGTTATGTGTTAATAAACAAGTAATGGTTACACTTACAAATGAGGTTATTTTATTATGGGCAATGAAAATGTGAAATTGTAGATACAGTTTCTGAAAAAGATTAATATACGCTTTAATGAAGATAAAATGTAACTACATTTACTATCATGAAGCAGGTCTTATTGTGTTTACTATTATATTTATCGTTTATATGAATTCTGATAATACGCTTGTCGAGTTTACAGGGAGGTCCTCGAAACGGTAGGTACGATCCTACGCGACACATCGTGGCTGAAACGTGCAGTGACAGTCGGTAGCTAACAGCACGCTCCAGCGTGCCGGAAGTTTTACCTGTGGCGTTTTTCTTTTTATCAAAAAGTGCATTCGAGAACTATCGTTCGACAAAGTTTTTTCTTTTGCATCTTTGATAAATCCTGTAACAAAGCAATACATGTATGTGAACCTTTTTCTCATATATATCATTAAACTACGTTCATGTCCTTGTTGTGACTATATTTTGGAAGCTACTCTAAAAGGCAAATTGAGTGTTTCCATGAACACATACATTCGTTCAAACGTCAGATGTTCCGAAAATTGTGCTTTGTGGTTGGTTTGATCAACGTGTAACGCGTACATGTAATTCTTTATTGTAAGTTGTTCAAGTGAAGTGTTTTTCCTAATTCAAGGAGAGAAAAAACGCATGCTGACGTTTCACCCGTAAGCTCTAAGAATAGCGAAAGTGTAAGAGAGTCAACGCTTTGATAACAGATTGAATAATGACGAACCAATTCATTGTTATTTTGTCTTATGTGATACGATACAAATGGGGTATCCTACTTAAATTTTCCCACGCAGTTATTTACCGAATTATTCATTATTCGGAAAAATGTTTAAAATAAAACTTGTAGAAACATAAAAAAGATGTTTTATAGAGATATTTACAAGTTTTGCTTAGCTAGGTGATGTCTAAACGTTTCTTTTATATGCCGCTACACATATATATGTATATGTTTTTGTCCAGTTAATTATAAGTGTATAAGAGACCCCGAGATAAATTCATTGACCTCTGATGTACTGGCCTTTCAATATACTTAAAGGTTATTTGTTATCAATTAATATTTTTGTTATTTACACTATTTTATCTTGCTACACTATTTACCATTAATACTGTCAATTTTATTAATAGTATATTTACTATTGATACTTTTAATTCGTCGCTTCGATCGTTAATATGATGATTTTCTTATTTTGTAAGTTTAAAATCTTCTGAAAGACATCTAATTCGCTATCAGACGAATATGGTTCCAGCCTGTCCATAAAAGCCGTCGAAAAACACTAAATGATTTGTTTTTTTATAATTGGATGCCATCAATTTCGAGTTCGGCACTTATAAATTATTTTTATTTATATGTATATTTACAATATTTACATATATTATATGGTATATATTTATAAGATATCTGATGTATGTATATTTAGAAAATATTACAATCTTTGATAATTGTCTGGGATGTCTGCCAGCAAATTACATGCTAGAGTAATTTTAGGAGGTATAAGTATCATTTCATTACTGTATATTGTGCTGCCTCCTTGCAAATGCATAAAATAAACAAAATTTTCTGGATTTTCTACGAAGGAGGAGAAGTTTAAGGCGATATTGCTCTATGACTAGAATTAGATGATAAATATGTATGAGAAAGCTGGAGATGTCTTGTATGGAGTTGGGATCGGCGATTGATATCGTAAGTAATGTTTTCGCAAGCTTAGTACTTTTCCAGTGTAAAATGTACACGCGTTTTTTTAGAAACGTAATTCTTTCACCTAGTGTAGATAAAATTTCAGAAATTAAGTGGTCGATTGCTCTGAAATTTTTATAGGTTATTCCATATATTACATGCTATGTCAACGGTAACAAATTTATATTTTTACGTCGTTTATCAAAAATTTTTTTTTTAATTCATGAAAATCGTTAAATTTTGCATCGTTCATAGAGGAATATCTTCTTAAACGATGATAGATGACGTTCGATAATCTTGAAAAGTTAATATACATATACCATAATCATAGGTAACCATACCAAATAGACCGATAGATCGATGAATTTATTTGGAAAAGTGTTACTCGCCTATAATAACTAAACGACCTTTTTCGTTTATAGTGTATTGCTTTCTACATTTTGTCTTTCCCTGTTTCGTTATCTTAATTTTTTTAAATTCTGCTTATATTTATTACGTAAACCGATCTGTGGAGTAAAAAATGAGCAGCAAGATAAACAACTATGAAGATTTATAAACATGATTTAGATTTGCGTTCATCATAGCGAAATTTAACGGACCCCGAACTTTTAACAAGCTTGATTTATCACTTGGACGGTCGATTAATTTGACCAGGTATGTGCCGGATGAAAAATCAATTTCACATAGAAAAAAACATCATTAATTATAACCTTATCTATTGATTTTGACTGAATTTTCGTTAATTAACGTTATGATATAAACAACGAGGAACTAAGATATAAACACCATAAATTAATAATAATGGTTTTAATGATTTTACGTAGGTAAATAGTATGAAGTACGTTTTTTATGAATACTGTTAAATATAATATTATATACCATTCAACAAAATATAGTATAATACACATTATAGTATAATATACATTACCATTGAAAACTATCCGAGCAAGTACGCTAAGTTTTGTATCGTTTAAAGGATTACCAACAACGTATGCTTTGTATAACACAGTATAGTGACCTGACCGCGGAGGGTATCGAAACTCTTGACTATCTTATGTAGCCAGATAATTTTCACGAGTAACCTAACCGTTAGCCTTAATAATATTTACTAAAGCATTTACATATCAATTAATCGGGACCAGGTGTATCAAATTTTATATCGTTCACGCGACTACAAAAATTTGATATTATGAGAATGAAACGTCGAATTTCGATCGAAAAACGTTTCATTGGAAAATAAGTATATATGCCAATAGATGTCAGTAACATATAGTTTCTTATGACACTATCGAGTTCGTACCTTATCTGCAGCAATTTGTTACGGTATCGCATATTCACCTACATAAATTGATGTTGCACTGTGCGCAGAGAAAAATCAAAACGTACATGTTTATAGAAGCATGGAAGATCTGGTAGATGTGAATGGCGTGAAGGACGTGAATAGTGGAACCAATAGGATTTATTATGAATTAGACGGCGAAGGTGACGCCGACAGTTCGACAACGCCACGCAATGTCGACCACCATCGTGATCGTAAGTTTGATTGTAATATTTTATCATGTCATTGAACTCCTATATGTGTGAATTCTTTTAGAAAAGAAACATATACCAAACGAATATTAATTAATACGTGTGATGACCTGGAACTTTTGCACACCACTGTAGCATAAGCTATACATATTCCACTTTGTTGACCAGAAGATTTGAAGTACCTACGCTATTATTATTTGTACTTTGTTTACAGTAAAACATTTTAGTTATACCAAGAGCGTTATTTTTTTAACGCGTTTGCCGTATGGTCACCATCAAGGCGTAAAGTACATTTTATTAAATATGATGCTGTAATTTTAACTCATCCAAGATATGGATAAACATTTTCGACAATAATGTTGTCTCTTATGCTAGCGCTGTAAGCTTAAGTGTATAGGTGTGAAAATTGTTATCTTTCCAACATTTAGGTTTTTAAGGATCGATAAACCGTTGTGTGACGCTAACAACCGGTTTTGTTTTAACTGGCTTTGATAGCGTGCAGAGCGTCTCCGTAATAAATGTTCTCGCGGCTTAATAATAGCTCGAATTGACAAATTATCCTATTATCGTTCCTTGTCGTACTTACTTTTCAGCCGCGTCGTTCGCATCGATCATTCGCATCCTGCATGCATCACGAACAACGTGCGTCCGTTAACTTACTCTCTTCGTAAAATATGTTCGAACATTGTCTCGCCTGACCATTTTTGAACCTTTTTGGAAACGAAAAATTCTTGTTGGACATTTAAGAGTATCTCTGAAGAAACAAAAAATGTTCTTAGCGTTATTAGCGCAGTAGAAACAAGGTCAGATAGGATACGCGTTTATATGAATTCTTTTTCGTTGCTTTACTGTTCCCTGTCCACTCCTCCAGTGGGTCCCACGTGTTTATACCGTTCGTTCAGATAGATGGAGTTCTACTGTACCATCAGGTAATGTATTTGAAATTTGGCATAGAGCCTACATCCCGTTTGCGTTCTACGTCGTCCTCTTTCTCGCCTTCGCGAAGCTGAATAGTATTTTTGCCATCGTGCGAACATCCTCTGTCTCTTTACTGTTGCGTTAGCTGGACTGTTCGAGAGTTTTACTACGTGAATAGAAACGAGAAGATAACTCGCAGTCGTTTAATTATCCTGTTTAACGACAAAAAAGCGACGGTCACATTTTCTAGTGTTTTTCCATGTTGTGAATGGTCGATATATGAATGCAAAGTTCTCTGCCAATAAGCAGTGTATTACGTATTGGTGTATTCGTATCACAAGCCACATCAACTACATATGTAATTCTCCTACGACTCGTGTTCGGTCTATCGTTTAAGGTCATTGGGCTGTCAAACAAACGTGTATGCATTTGGTTGCTTCAACGTTTAAAAAACTGTAATAGATTGGAGTGGCTTTGTGGATTTCGTGTGCAGCTAATGGATAACGAACAATATTTGTTCGAGTATTAAACGGTTAGCACGGTCGTGTCATAACATGGAATAGTCTAACCGTAGTTAACTTGACGTTATAAAATTCAGTTGTTAAACGAACAGCGTAATAACCAAGACGAAGAACTCGGTACAGCAGACGAAGCATAGTAAATTGGTGAACTCGTTTCGAAGTTAGAACGTCTTTCACGCGAAGATGTCTGTCTAGAATATAAACATATACTGTATATAATATACCGCAGTATCAATTTTTAGAACTTAAATTACCCCGAATTAGCATCGTGAGTGCTACGTGAAGCGTCTGGCGGTTATACATATATAAATCGAATCATGTCAAGTAGAGGCGTCACCTCGACGGAAAACGACTTTTTTCATTGCTTACCGAGACTACCCAACTTTCTCATAGATCTCGAGGATGAAGGTAAACATTGGTCTTTTCTATTTACGAGTTGCTAGGTTTATTTTGTATAAATATATGACCAGACATCATAACTATTATAAAACGAATTTTTCAAAGTTATGATGTAAGGATTAATATCTCTAAGTAAGAAACATGGCTTACAGATAACCTTTGTAAGTGGTACATTTTTTTTAATAATCGTTAATAACTATTCTGGTTACCATTAACCAAGAAATACACGATATCATAATTATTTATCGTTGTCCTTCAACTATTTACTTCTATCCCTGTTATATTAATTTTTACGTTATTCAGCTAATATTTATCATCAAATTTTATGTATAAATCGCAGTTTCAAAAGAGTTCAACCTTCTTTATTTTCTACTTTTAAATAACATATTATCGACTACTATTCTGTCGTGAAAGACGAGTCTAAAATACGTGGATAAATTAAAGTCAAACGCGATACGCTATCGCTACCTTATGTACACATTGGCATATATTATTTTGCGTCCGTTAACACACGTAATCTGTCGGTATCTTGCCTCATCGTCACGTACTGTAAGAAACAGGGAGTTTTCCGCGAGTATCTATGACGATTGACATTCGCGTAGTCGAGGTGTGCATATATCCAAGTGTACTATCTATTGGTTGAATAGTTTCGTAGAAAGCAATTCTTTTCGTGGTATTCTGCAATTAAAGTGTTTGAAGCACGTACTTGAAGTGATAATTTATTCTGTCATCAGAAATCACTGATATCGATATATCTACTGCGTAGTAATTTATCGCTGTAGCAATTCATCTACTCTTCGATTTTGGACAATCGAACCTTTCGATCATATTCCTTTATAACGTTATTTACGAAGGATCTTGTAAAAAATTTATGTCTGAAGTTGTAGAAAAGGTCTTCTGAGAATTTTGCGTCTCTGAAATTGTACGTTCTAGCTGTATCGTTCGATATAACTTTACGTAAGTGCAGTGGAGGTGCTAGAAGTGTGACAAAGCTAAGTAACTGGAAGCAATTACCGTTTGAAAGATTTCTGGTAATTTCCTAGAAGGAATCTAATCATGTATGAATCAACGTGGGAAACGATTAGTAAATCGCATCTAAATAGAAAAGGTGACTAAATCTAAATGGAACAGCTGATTTCAAAAATCTCCCAAGAAGAGAAACATGCCTTTTTTCAAGATTAACGGATATTAGTATGTTAATATTAGGTCGGCCGAAAAGTTCCTTTCGTTTTATAAGGAAATAATGGAAAGTACAACATTTTCCTTTTTATATTATTTTATCGAATTACGTATGATCCATTTTGTTCTATCAAAATAAAGATCATAACATTCAGATCACAATGTTCGACAGATTAGGTTTCATGTTTGTATTTTTATGCATCGTTGTAAAAGACGTGTCTGTAAAAGAAAGACACCTTCCGGACAACCTAATATATCGTGTACCATGCAAAGATTTAAGAATCTCGAAGTCGCGGTAAAAAATGTAAACAAATGCGACGAGAAAAAAAAACGCTGTCTAGTACAGTCTGTAGAACTGGTAGCTAGAAAATAAATATAATTCTGCAACACGATTGGCAGTAACAGCATCATTGACATGTTTCATGTTACACACGCTGAACGCTCATTGTGTTTAATTGTATTAATTAATTGAGTTAATTGTAGGTTCCATATTTGGTACGTACATACGTTTGCATATGCGAGGACTGAAGATGTACAAATCGCATTTTTAAACGAATCAACATGCACAATACAGGTGGTATCGCCTTGATGTAATGGCGTCCGATTGGCTTCTGCTTTGGAACTTTCAGCAAGTTCAGCCCTGGCATCGATGTTCTCAGCTATGTATCTTATCTCGTGAGATACGAATGTATCTCTACGAGTGGGTGTCCGAGTTATTTTGTCTACTAGGGTATCTCGCGGCAGAGTTGCCATTGCTAGATGACCCCCTTAATCGTGTTCCCACTGCCACTGCCACTATCATATATGTCTTTGGCGAATACGCGAGCTTGTGATTTTGTTAAGAGTGGCAGTGAGAGTAGGGATAACCGCTCCTCGCGTACAACGTGAGAAATCTTCCGACGGTCTTGCTGACGAGTAATCCGCGTAGCTGGGTGTCTCAGAAGTTAGAGTCGTCTATTCCACAGGTTTACAGGTCTATTCACAGGTAAAATCTTTGTCAGATACAGATATCCTATGTCAAGTAAGTCTAACGTTATTTAGTCACAAAATGAGAATATTTCTTGTTGTCTTTACAATTTCTTAATTGATCTTATCGAAATTTCGTTATACAAATTATTTTCTTGAATTAAAACCGTTGGAACGTGTAATGGCGTATCAGTGAAATCTAAAAGTGCAGATATTTCTATTTTAGCCACGGAATCTTCTATTCTTAGCAATTTAACGATATTTAAAGTTTTGGCAAAGTTAATTGAATTTAGAAATGAAAAGCATGATATAATCATAGTGAGGATGATTCGTATGATTTTGGCGTATGAAAAATCTGCAAATCGCATACCTGTAAACACTTGCGCCAAGTGTCTCTCTAACGATCTCGTTTATGAAAAGCGGCTTCTTGGCGCTTAGGACCAGTCTTTGGTCGAGTGCCAGGACTTGATTTATGAGTAATGAATTCTAAACGGAGAGTTTCATATTTTTGTTAATAATTAAATGTCTACAGATGATAAAAACAGAATAGAAGCTCGTAGCAACTCACTGGCTAACAATTATATAACCAGCATGTACAGAAAAGGCTTTGAAGAACTCATCTCAGTAGATCTGATAGACCGATAAAGATCACCAGTATACAGGGTATCCGCGTAACGCGACTTTATTTTTCTGCTATTTGCGAGGCCATGTAGCGAGAAATGTTTTGAACAGCACTTTAATGGTGTCGAGTATACTGCAAATGACGATAAAAGAATTCGACGAAAATAGTTCGTTTTCATAGCGAAACCAAGGTCACCCATGTTTAGCATAAATGGGTCCATTTGTTGCTTTTTCCATGAGATTGTAAGGGCTTTACGTCCAATTCAAAAAGCATGTTACATGATAGTTTTATTAACTCAATACTAGGTTTACGATAGTAATAGTAGGTTAGTTTAGCCGACTTCGGTTAGAAATAACTGCTATAAATGATCAAAATGCTTTTGGTTACCGATAATAATCAGGACATGTATATTATATATTACATTCTTATTTTTGACCCACATTCTTTAAAACTACACATGTGGTATGTATATGTATAGTTATACTTTGTGTATAAATATATATGCATATCGTGCGTAACTATATGCGTAGTTTGAAGAATGTGGATCAAATGAGAATACGCAAGCCAAGTACAAATATTATGTATATAAATATGTATATCTATCTATCTATATATGTGTGTGTGTGTGTATGAAAATTCCACGTGTACTCTTGTTACATCATTAGTGGTCATCGTTAGAGATGTAAAATTCGCGTCATAGTTAACATGTTAACGAATAATTCCTGTGCACGAATGAACAGCGCTAATTCACGAAAGATGAGCAAAAAGGAAGGAATATGTACACATCTTATGAGGTTATGAGAAAACGTGCGGTGGCTAACGCTTCTTGAGAACTGTTTCACAACGTTGGCGTGCGTGCGTTAACGGCGCTACCAGAAAACACGGTTGCGTTAGTGTTAGAGGTAGAGACGTGCATGTAGACCAGCGAACGTGTGGTCGTGCGTACGGATTCTACGACGTCTACCAAGTGCCAACTGTACGCTACAGTCAGTGTATTCGATACTCGCGACCAGTTAATGTGGTCAGTGCCCTCTGTACTACGAACTAGGAGTATCGTCTTTATTTTGTAGTTCGTCCCCGCGTTTTTGACACATTTTTTGACGCATTTGACACGAGGAAAACTGAAAAACTGTTTTGTGTCATCTTTCTTCGGAAACGGCAGTGTACTGCCGAGTTTTTGTGATATCATAATTGAGGAAATCGTTATTAGTATTAGTGGCCAGAAGCAAAGAAAGTGTGGTATTTATTTGTGTAAGATTTGTCCTGTCAGAATCCTGATTTTCGAAATGTCGATCGTCTGTGCGATAAGTTTTGTATGTACGTGTGAACTTCTCGTACTTTTGCTGAAACAAAAGACGTCGTTGTCTCAGATGTTAAAGTCATGTTTTTCATCTTCTCGTTGATTATTCATGTAACTGCCTCACGAACCAATATCGTTTCACGGACATCATGGTTAATGTGGTATTTTTTCGAAGCATTATAGGATTTTGTATTAGAAAAACTTGAAGGATTTTACAATTGATTTACAATTACTTTGCCCTTTAGTCGTGATATTAAAATAATCCAATGTGTCATATCTTATCTATAACTGTAACTAAAGAAAACACGTAAACGATTCAAAGCAATTTATCTTTAGTAATCGTCTGTGTACATACATATCTAATTTCTAGATTTTGGATACACTCCAAATGAAACTGTCGAAGGATGACTCATGCGAGCAGACATTTTTTCTGGAAATAGTTATTCACGAACATCGGTATCGCTGATTCAAACTAATAGAGCTACTTGTATACGAAGATCGTTGCTTAAAGAACAAAAATAGTACACTCGCGATTGAATCGGAGGTACTGCGCAAAAAATGAAACGTCTGTTTGTTGACATACTCTTGTTAGTGTGAGCCGACAGTTTGTTACGGCTGGGAACTGTGCATTGGCAAAATTACTTGTCTATATCAGGTGGCAGACAGCATAAGGCAAAAAAGTATTCATTGTACTTAACGCGTGCAAACAGCCATTGCCCTTTTGTCTCATGCTATTCTCCACGTTCTGTTCTATTAATACTGCGCATTTGGTTTTGTAAATTTGACGTAAGTCATGGGTCGTGACAACTTTATCGAGTTATCAGTCCTATGAATGGAATATTTTAAATCCAGAATAACGTTTTGATCGTGCGTTATTTCCGCAAAAAATGTCTGTGTTAATATATCGAATAGGTCCCATCAAATTTGTAGAAAAATTTGTCAAAAAAAGTCTAGGAATTTACAAAACAAAGAAAACAAAGAAAGTTTTCAAAACAAACTTTTAACTATCCTATAAAATGTTTGATAAGTGTAACCTGTGTAGCGTAATTTCCAACATAAACATTCCACCAACTATATACATATTGGGTACATATAGGTTACTTTCGTCATATGTAAATAACCAAGCGATGTGATCTGAATCGTATTTTCATTTCATGGTATACCTACGTATAATACGTGATAATACGTATCCTTCGTTTCGCAATAGTTGTGAGACATGTGCTTTGTTTGTCACGAAAGCAGTGGCTTGTTTAAGGTTGACTGCTTTCTCGGGAATTTAAAATAAAAATCTCATTAAAAAATGCCGTTATCTTAAACCTAAACCGATAGAATTCCCTCTATATCTATATAATACCATTCGCTCATTTATTTCACTTCTCTGTTTCCACTTTCTGTTAAAATTTAGTTTAATCCTAAATTAAACTTTCGTTCGAAACATTACGTTTTCTTTAATCGCGCTGAATTATTCAGAACGAAGTAGATGTTATATAAGCGTTGTCACTCGGGCTTGGTGTAATTAAGGTTAGAATCAATTTTGATCCGCAAATTCCATTTCGTGCTACTCGTAAGAAGTAATATTTCGATTAGAGGACGAAAGTAACAATTATTTTAAAAATTAAAAGAGAAAATCATCGAGAGGAAGTTAATTTTTATTTAAATGGAAATCAGCTATCGTTAAATTTTGCAGAAATTTTTCGAGGAATAAAGTTGTAAAAAAAAATATTAAGATTCATCTGTCTTGGTTATGTACACACAGCCATCGATATTGATTACTCTTAACCTAGACAAACGAAACTTCTGTCACCGATAATAGTGAGTCGTGACTGAAAACAATTCCTCTTGTCAATAATGGTTATTCATAAAGAAAAACAATTTTCGTCATCGATAATGGTTACCAGTAACGTAAAAAATGTTGGTCCTATATAGTATTCACAATCAAAATCGTTCAGAGGCAGATATTAATTCTTACGCCATAACTTAAAAAATTTAGTTTATAAAAGTTATCGTTTATGGTTTCAATTACTTTGTTTATCAAGTTGACTATAAAAGCTGCAAATTACAAAAGGTGATTAAATTGGGTACACATTGTGAGAATGCTCTCGCATATAGCCTCCAGCTTGAAACAAAGAATTTCGTTTCAGAAAGGGAAATATTATAAACGTGTGTAAATTTGGTTTACGTCGTTTATGATTAAAGCAAAATCAAACAACGATTGTCACGCTGTCAAGGTTGCTGGCGTATTGGCGTCAGAGAACTGCAACGTGTTGAAAGATTCGGATTCCCAAAAATAGTACTCGAACTCTGAAGAACAACATACACTTTGATTTAACTTGACTTCAATATTGCATATGTAAACAGAAAGCTGTTGCAACTTCTGGTCGGACTTAGAAATAGACTCTGCATGTTTATGCAAATTTATGGTTTTATGAACATGAGAGGAAGAAATGAAACTTACTAGAGATTTGCCTCGCATATTATACAGGGTGATTGTTATTCGTTTAAGTACAGGTACATGTTCATAAATTGTTCCTTCCAAACGCGGAGGTGAAAAGCTAAATACGATATCGTTATCGATATAATACATGTCAACAATTGGTACAACTTTCGAGATACGCTCGACAAATGCAAGTAATATTTTCGTAGAAAAAACGTACAACATAAACACGAAATTATAATTCTATATCTAAATATGTACGTAAAATTACTATATAACATAAACAGAAAATGAGATTAAATATCGCCCTTTGACGTCAGCCGTGATTTACAACATTTTCGATTTATTGTATGTATTGTATATGTTTGTGGTAGATCGCAAACGAACAAACGTTTTCTTTTTTCAGTCGGCGCTTTCTCACCGGGAAATTCCAAAATTCCACGAACTTTTTGATTAAACACATAACTCGCGAGCCGCAAGAGATCGAAAACAGACGAAAAGTTTTCAAACAAAAGCTACTTCTTTTAACGAGGTTTATCGTTTGGTAGAAAATTTATCAATGTTAGAGCGAATTGTAACGCGAAATCGAAATCACTCGCCTTCGCCTCTTTAGAACGAATTTGAACAGCAAATCCTCTTTATAAGTGGTCGAAAATCGGGACTTCTCGGCGATCGATTAACGCGCAGGGATTTATTGTATTTGAGATTATCGTTTACTCTTCTTAAACTACTCGTAAATCGAATCTGCCTAATAGTAAAACCGTCAAGCCAGTTACAGTGGCCGGTGCCAGATTCTTTGTTTTTGCAAATACCGAGAGATGCAAATATTTTTAGCAATATTAACGTTTACCTTTATTCAGATAGAAACACGGTTACACATACTCGTTTATTTTTGTCATGTTGCTTCAGCTCCAACTAATTACGTGCAATATATTTAGGTACACATTAACCAGTTAACTGTTGCGACTTCTTTGAAAAGCGTGTACTTAAAATGTATACTCGTCAGAACCAGCTAACTGGTTAAAGGTCGACAGTTCCAGTATCACGATTATCGTTTTCTTTTGTAATTACTCAGTCAGCAAACGAACGTTCGGATCTTCTATCGGGTTGGCAACTAAGTGATTGCGGATTTTGTCAATACCACCTAATGACAAAATCTGCGTCCACTTAGTTGCCCAAGTCTAATATGTCTGATACGACATATACATATTCGATTGCTTTTTTTTTTACTAATTGATATCGAGTTCTGTTTGCAAGTAAACAAGCTGCAACTATCGTAGACGATCGACAGATTCGAGTAGAAATTGGCGAAATCATGTTCGATATTAGAATTCTGGCAAATCTTTCTAGACGAGCAGAAGAAAACTGCACGATGGTGCTGGGTAGCGAAACTGACTACTTGTCTGGATATAAGCGAAATTCTATTACGGAATGGTTGCAAAAAACGGGGCAGGCGGGGAACGATGGTAATTTTCTCGATGCAACGTGTATGTTTGCTGCGTTTACGTTAAATAATTGGCGGTTACAGTGAAAGCGTTTTCTAGTTCACAGCAACGAACTACGCACGTTGAAACTTACTTAGCAATTTGCATTAGACATACACAGAAGCGTACAATCTTGTTAACCAAGTGTTGAGGTAGTACCGCTAAACCAGCGGTTCTTAGTCTCTCGGTAATCACGTTTATTCTAAATAATTTCCTGTTGTCGCGTATATATAGTAATCCGTGTTTCCACTTGATTCAAACTTCGAATCCGTAACAGGCCTGAAATATTTAAAACGTTCGTCAATCGCTCATCAACGATCTTCAAATTTGCAGAGGAGATATTCGGTCTAAATAAATAAAGATAAATGCACATACACGTGGAACATTTTTTAGGTACGCGTACTCCTTAGCCAGTTAACTGCGGAGTTTAGTTTTAAAAATCTCTTATGGGGTGTGTAATTAGCGCGATAAGTAAATAAAAGGACGAGTAAGCGCGTCGAACGCAGTTAATTGGTTAAATATTTTTTACTCGAGTAGTAAAATAACAAGTTGCGCGTGAGCGTCGCACCGTGAAGAGTTTGCGACCATTTGGGGTCCGCGGACCAGAGATTAAGAACCGCTGTACTCGACTAAACTCGTTTTAAGGCATTTTGCATCCGCTTTCGAGGTATAATAATACGTTTAGTGTAAACGTTTTCCTACTAAAAAGGGACCATGCTTTTCATTACAGGAAGCGAAAGTCCGGTGTTTGGTCTGGAAGGTGGCGGAACAGGTGCAGGTGGTGGAACCTCCTTAAGACTTGTACCGCACGAATTGCCCAATGAAATTTCTGCCCCCTATGAGGTGCCACAATTTCCAATCGAACAAATCGAGAAGAAGCTTCTCATACAGAGACAATTAACCGTCAAGTAAGTAACGCGTTCGTAATTTTCTTCTAAAAAATGAACCTTGATTCACGCTGGTGATCATGGTACGACCGGATGATGTCTAATCAGACATCGATAAAACTTGTTTACACGTGACGCAATGAGAGCAGCCACGGTATAGTCCAGCCGAATTTGATCTGAAATACGCCAGTTCATAAATTGTACGAATCATACGTGGAAAATTTGGAAGCACGATCGCCTACTGGTCTTCTTAGTACTTCGGTTACTGTACTGGAAAGTTCTGTCGGTTTTTGTATTCTTCCACTCGCGATAGCGATAAAATATATTTAGGATGAGTCTTATTCTGATTCAATTTATTCGAGCTTATCCAGACGTTATTACGAATTATCTTACAGGTTACGTAAAACGATGTTCTTCGTTTATCTTTTATGATATTGTAAATTAAATTAAAGAATTGTAAGAGCATGTTCAAATATGTACGTGTAATCTTTACTTATCCAATTAGTCCACTTAAACATGTCACAATAACTCTATAGATTCGGTGTAGAGATGTTTATTTATCGATATAGATTTCATTATCAGTACTGATAATTCTTCAATCACGTTCTGTATATATATATATCTGACTAATACCTTAAGGTTTTCTATATTACCTAGGTCAAAAGTAATTACCTGAAAACTTTTTTCTTATGTTTGAGCAGTTTTCACTGCAATTTTATAAAAATGGTAATTATTCTTGTAAATGTTTGAAAACTGATGATATTACGAGTTTGTTGAACAGTTTGATAAATCGATTTCCTTGCTCCAGAATTCATGAAAATTCAACGTTGGAACGAGGTCATTCTTTAACCCGTTGCAGTAGTTATGTGTAGTCGCGATACAGCCCTTTCCAAAGCGTTACTGAGAATAGCGAGAGAAAAGCATAACGAAGACGGTTTTAAACGGCCTTAAGCTACAGCGTACTCGTATTCTCCAAAAAATTTAAGCTACCCTTATATCATGACATTAACCAAAAATTCTAGCAACGTAACTCCAAAATTATTGTTATAAATTATTATATTATAGTTATACGTACATTATATAACATTGTATAGGACACGATACTTGCTAGAAAATACTACTTATTAGAATAACATTTATTACAAGACACACTTGAAGTAATTTTAAAAACTACAAAATGAAATATGACTTACAATTACTCCAATAGTCGTAGTAAACATTCATAAAATTGCTGGAACGTACTACACGTTACGATCATTACTAATAAGTACAATTAACCATATACTACATTAAGGATATAAGTATTATACTTTTGATACGCACTTGAATTAAGATAAATAATATATTCAACTATGCTTTTAAGATTACGTTTAATTCTTCAGTTTAGGAATTTTTTTCATTTTCCAATTTGTAATCTTTTATTCGCTGCTGAGAGGAAATTTGCCTTTTCCATCGTGTAAAAAAGCCTGTAATCTTTTCCTGCCCTAGTCGTTCATTCTAGAGGTCATTTCGTGCTGTTAAAATAGAACACCGGTACATTTCCTTCAGGACATTCTATTAATGTTGAAAATTGCACTTTTATGCGATCCACTTGCGAGTCTCGTGTTGTCTTAAAAAGACGTAAATTTCATTGCAATGCGTTTTTATAGGCGGTCAGAATTTATGATCTCTTTTTAACTGCCGTCTATAATTGGGATTATCTACGAAGGTGCATGTACCTAATTCAATTCTATTCTTGGCTATTACTCTTGTTAGTTCCATACCATGCCTCTTGATGCGAGTGCTGAAGCTTCTGAAAATAAATTTTCAGTTGCGCTCGATTTCTATTACATTTGCTTGCTTAGACCAGGTGGAAAAAAAAATAGCCGCCTAACGGAAGGTCAACGAGTACCTTCATATAATATTTCATTTTTATCATTCTAAGATTTGTGCAGTAAGCTAAAACTTGGAATAAAATTTCTACTAGAAAGTATGATTTTACGACTCGACTAATTTTTTCACATAATTTGCCGTTAACATATTCTCAGTACAAGCACTATTACGTTTGCGATTAAAATGAGCACTGGTAAAATTATCTCACACGATAGATCTTAGTTCTTATGCAGTGAAGTAGCGATCAATACTGCAACGTAGATCTATCTGGTTTACTGTTTAATCTGCGGTGGTTACCATTGTAGCTGGTGTATTTTGTGTAATGTATAAGACGTGACTCTAACTAATGTCATGTATTATATATTATTTATATTAGATTCAAGCGCAGTACTTGCTGGTCAAGGAAATCGTTGTTTTCCTTGTCCAGCAAGGTAGCGTTTACCATAAAAACGCGGCAAAAGATCAGACGGCGCACAAGGAACATTGTCCGAATACTCGGAAGCGATTACGTGACGCAGTGAGACGGAAACGGTCTGAGTTTTGGAAAAGCGATGACTGAATCTGTTTCGTGCTTCGCTACGACAACTGGCTCATTCATCGCACCTTATCTAGCAGTTTCTGGCGAAACACGACGTCGTGCAATTTCGTCAGCCTGCTGGCCCTCCTGCGACTCTTGACCACCCCCCAAATTGAAAAATCCTTCAAAAAAGAACAGAATTTGAAAAGGTAATGGATATAAAATGAAACGCGACGAATTCTCTGTACTTTCTACTGGTAGAATGCTATGAATGAACTTGAAAAATTCAGCACCCATTCGAAATTCATCTTTTTGATCTTTTGCCACTGCCAATCTTATATCGTCAGGAACGGTGAACATTTTGTGATGGACTTGCAGTTGGAGTCGTAGAATCGTGGCTACCGACTACCATCAGATGTAATTGTTCTTGATCCATTCATACTCTGTACTAGTATACGTGTAGTATACGTAGTAACACATATTCGTTATCGGTCATTTCCTATATCGTTCTTTTGTCATAACTCCTTGACGATGCTCCCAATAACACGCATACGTTTATACGACACTTTTTCCTTATCTCGGTGCCTACAGAACGCAACGACAACGTTTGGCCGAGACAAAACCGGGGTAAACAAATACAGGATATAACTTTCTGTGACAGAATATAATCGGAATACAAGTTAGCAGATTAAAGTATCTGCGATGGTTATGTTCTTTGCGAGGATCACAGCTACGCATAGCGGAACATCATGGCGCGATGAAATTGATTTTCAAGAGCTGCCTTGTGGCGATAGAATTGCGTCGTCTGTTACCTTCGGGTTAATTCCTAAACGATGAAACGAAAGCTTCTTTATAACGATAATAGAGGTACCGCGATTAATTGAAGCAGCGACAACCTATAGGGGCTACATCAAACGAACTACGTCTTCGCAATATGGACAATGTGGTTGCTTGGTTGACAATGAACGAGTGGCGCGATTCGGTGTGGCGCGACGATGATGGCGTGGCAGTGGCATAGACGTGGGGAAGGGGTTAGGTTGGGGTTAGGTTCGCGAGCAGCCTTCATGGCCGGCCTTTTAGTAGTCGTAAGACCATCGTGGTGGTAGGAAGTGCGCGGCGGTATGATCTGCGTGCAACGTAGATCGTTTCCGGTACTCTACCAAGAAATATCAGACTCGTGTTGGACGACCGCATGATCCCCGGTCGGCTTTACGATAGTCTTTCATGACCTCGCCACGAGAATTTCCGAGGCTAGGCTATGTGAGTTAACGTATCGATTGACAGAAATTTTTACATTCGCGGACTCTCGCCGCGTTTACTATGCCGTGACACCTTCGAATTACGCGTT
This sequence comes from Bombus bifarius, assembly GCF_011952205.1. Classification (NCBI taxonomy): domain Eukaryota; kingdom Metazoa; phylum Arthropoda; class Insecta; order Hymenoptera; family Apidae; genus Bombus; species Bombus bifarius. Next base: position 202,758 of record NW_022884550.1, on the reverse strand, counting down.
ACCGTCGTATCGATGAATAACGGAAAGGGAACGGAAATAAGACCGAGCCGCCGTCTCTTCCTGGTTAGACGTTCGCGTTCGCTTAGTTTCCCGTCCTGTGCAACGATAAACTGTCGAGCGAATTCTCAACGACATTTTGACACTTAAATACAGTGGCTCGTGAAAGCGTTCCAAAACTTACCACAGAATTCTTATTTACGGGAATATCGTGTACGTTATGCGTGTACGAAACTTTTCGATATTTCGTTGGCACCGTAGACGAGTAGACTGTGAATTTTCACGGAAACCCGTGTTCTTAAGGATATAGCTGAGAAAAAAGAATCTCCAGAAATTGAGAAATTGATTTAACTACCACGTATCATAGAAAGCGCTGTACTTTGGATGTTTTCTTGTGGTTCCTCATATTACGCGTGATTTGTGCAATTTTGTATTTTCAAATGAACGATCTTTGCATAAAGATGCGCGGTCTAGTAACGAGACACGACTGTCGTGGTTACGATAGTAAGATTTGAAAGCAGTCCGGAAATGTATGTAGAGAAGTTGGAAAATATTTATTGCAGACATACACTTGTTAACGAAACATTACTATGCAGGATGAATAAGTAGTCTTAGGCATGCCATTGGCGCAAGAGACAATTTCGCTACATACATTTGTGGCTTATTCGCTTCCACTACGTATCTTTTAACTTGTGCATACATTTTTAGATTTATTTATCACATTTATATACATAGACATTTATTATAAACATACAGTTAATGAAAAATTAATACACAGCATGGACAATGGTCTTCGACGTGCGATCAGTGCCAAAGATAATCTCGCTACATATTGTGTATTATTCATACAACGAACAATTCACTGTTCAAATGCTTTGTTCAAATACACTAACTTTTACGAAATCCGTAAAATATCTTCTAATTTTTACATACATTTTCAGATTCGTTTCAAATATTACCAATGTAATCACGACGGTCGTGTCCCGTTCCAGAGCCAATGAAGTCTCAAAACGTTTCGTATAATACGAGCCGTCTAACGCGAAAGTAGCGTAAGTCAGTTTTCTAGCTATTTGGTTTAACGCCGCATCTCCGAAGCTTAACCTTGATTCTGTTTCGTGCAGATGTGCTATCTTCAGACATAACTGTACAGTGACTTACATAAAACAGGTGTAACGTTCTTTAATATTATTGTACGTTACAGGATTCCGACTTCGCTCCTCGTTAATCAGTGATCGGCATTTTTCTGTTTACGTCGCTCTTGCGTTAACCGACTCGTATATGCATAAACAGTTTCTAGGAGCGTGCGAATATTTTCGTGAGCCACGTATACGTACATAGAGCACATATGCAGACGCATGATTCGACATTATGTTCTTTAACCAGTTAGCTGTTTTCGACGAGTATACTCGACACAAAGAAGTGGCAATATCTCGTGTTATGACGAGTATACTCGTCAACCGTAAAAAGTGGTCAGAATTTGGTAATTGCGACAAACTGCGGTAATAAAATTAAGAAATAAAGCAGTCTTTTCGGTGCAACTTAATCCTATATTATAACAGCCACATATATTTTTTGTTCGACGAGTAAACTCGCTTACTTTTTGCCACGCACTTTTTTGGCTATACGCCTTTCAAGGAGGTCGCAACAGCTAACTGGTTAACAGCTGCGGACACTCGTTCCTCCGAATATTTCGTGAAAAAATTTTCCGAACTCGTGAAAAGGTGCGGCAGTACTGCACTTGATATCGTCGAGGTTTACGAGCGCTCTATGTAACAGGTTACGCGTAGGAGATGTACGTCGTTATGGAAATTTCGTTCCCCCGTTTGTCGATCATCGACGCATTTCCTTTTCTCATGTTTCTTCGTTCAAGCCGCGATGATCTTCCTGTCGTTCTTACCGCAAAATCGTTGCGCATTCCTAGCGATCGTAGCAACATATGGACGAATACGGCCGTTGCTCTACTCGAAACCTATCGCGAGCAAATTCTGTCTGCGTCTTTTATCCAACAACCATTGTATATGCGATCGAAGTGTTTAACAGTCGAATCGTACATGCGTTATCTTCGCACGATTTTATTCTGTTTGCGAACGCACACGTGCAGTACTATTTACGAATAGCGTAAATATCGCAGATACGTTTTATACGCTCATTTCCTAGATTCTTACGGTAAAGTCGACTTAAAATCTCGCGAGTAAAATCGAACGTGTTATTGCACAGATATTACGGTAGAATTCCGACAAGTGGTATTTTTTTTTCGAATCGTCGTTACCGTTCGTCCGGTAACGAGAAATAATGAAACGCACGATTGCCTTCGATACCGTTTCGAAATGCCCGACGACGATCGTAAATATTTACATGTTTCGTGACAACAAGACGATTGAGGGGCTCAGCGAAGAAAGGCCATATGCTGCAATTTATATCGACTCTTTGTTTTTTCTATTATCAACTATGTAGCTCGTGCGTTCTACCGTTCGTTTCATTGCCTTCCAGCGATGTAGCGTGTAACCTTCTGCGAACAGGATTAAATTAACCCTCCGTAGGCAAACGTATTCTTTTTCTCTCTCCGCGTTCTCTCCTACGTTAACCGGAAGATTTAAATTAAAGGGCAACCGTTTTACCAGACTTTGAAAATATGTGGGAAAATTTCGAAATGCTTATCGATATCTCTGTTGCGTTTTTCATGCTTCTATTGACACGTTCAGCACGGGGTCGATACGCGTATCGAGGAGGAGGAAGAAGCTCTTTAGCGGCGGCGCCGATACATGTATCGACATTATTTTCTTTTTTAATATTTGTCAGCGGTGTTTTTCCGTGCGTTCTAGCCATTTCCTAGGTGAAACTAAGCGGGAAAAACTGTTTTTCGTTTAATGAAAAAAGATCGTTTTCAATCGTGTTATCCCTATCGCCTTGCATTCTCGTAGTATTTATTTAATTGTCCATTTATAGCGCATTTAACTAACGGTAGAAGCGAGAATTTTGGCCGGTACTGTACGACTTTCCTCTATGTCTAGTGGGGAAAGAAAGCCACGTTATTCCGTCTCCTTAGACAACTTGCAATGTAATTCTTACGTGCGATCTATATCTGTCCGTATGTGTTCCACTTCTGCATCGAAGCTTGATGAAAGTGCATAAGTATTGGGACACCTGATGGCATCGTAAGAAACGCGACGATCTACCTAGCTCGCGAAGCAAACTGTTAATCGCCACCAGTTAGCTGTTTTCGACGAATATACTCGTCAGCCGTGAAAAGTAGTTGCAATTTGCTGCTTAAATCGCAATTTGGTAACTGCAATAAACTGCAGTAATAAAATTAGACAATGAAAACATTTATTTCTATCGTTAGCAACAGCTAACTGGTTAATATTGACAGTAGTACGCAGCGCTAGTTTGTTGTATTATTATTATTATTTATCGTTATTTATCTTGCTGCAACGAGGCTCGCGTGTACGATCTTTGGTTTGGAAACTTGTCGCTTGTTCCGTTCGTTTTATAATTCGTACTAGTAGAACATACGTTATTTGGTTTCTGTTAGCTCTCTTATGCAGCGAATATAATTTTATGCTTCGTACTTGACGGTTAATGTTCAGTTGGTCGAACCTATCTGTAGGAATTGTAGGGATGTAACGTGCATATTGAATAGACTGCGTAGTTTTGTGTAGCGGATTGACTTGTTCGAGCTGAGGACACAGAATCAGAGTATTATAATAAGATATAAATTCCATGTATGCGTTCCGTATGTTTTTGCCTGCCAACTCACCACGTAATTCTTTCAACATAAACAACTTCCATTTGTACAAATTTTTATATCTACGCGCTTTGGATAATTTTCAATATGTTTTTGTTTTCGTCTTCTAATGTCTCTGGCTTTTCCAACGCCGCGTATTTTGCCTAATTCTGTTGACGCTTGCACCACTTTCGTATTTTCTTGCAACAATCAGAACGCCGATAGTTTCCTACCAAACTGTCGTAACGAGAATTCACTCGATGGAGCAGAGGAAAGAATACATCGCACGTGAACGCTAATAAAACATGTACATATTTGAAAGGAACGAAGGCATCGGTCGCTGAGAAACGTTATAATCTCATAACAAAACGTTCGGATATTGCCGTTGTTTGCCTTTGGCAGACGGTTTAACGCTTGGACAGAATACCGTGCAGTAAAAAGAGCTGTTCGAATGTACGTCGATCAACGATTAAGACGATCGCGGTTTAACGTTAACTTTCTCCAGAAGAATTTATTCTTCTGCTGAAGCTGATTTTGCCGTCAATTTTTAGTACCACGTGTTCGCACGTTTTCCACGTCTGGGTCCCTCGATTGTAAACTGGCTAACGTTTAACCAGCTAACTAGACGATCGTTCGACGAGACGCAACGCGTTATGGATGCGATGTGAGCTTAGAACGAGGCCAAACGTAAATTAAATCCCGCTGGAAAGTTGGCATTGAGACGAAACGAACGACCAAGTTCGCGATGAGAACTGATAATAAAATGTAACGGATAAGGAAACTGGAATATCGTTGTTTGCTTTGTCGAGTTTTGCGATAAGTAAAGAAAAGAGAAATGAAAAAGCATGCGACAAGAAAGGAACATTTGCTTATGAGAACATTTCGTTTTTCGGACGCTGTCAGCGTGCATGCAACAGACGTAAAATACGAGAGAAGGATCGTGTAACATGTTCGCTGGTGCGAACGAATCGAAACGATGGCTCAGGGATAATAGGATACTCTTGAGGTAAATTAAAATGCCGTCATCATGATTCCTCACACCTTTTAACCCTTTTAGGACGGGACTTTAAAGATAGACACGAAGAACGATCATTTTTTGTATTACCCTTAAAATGTCTCTTTTGCGCGTGATAATTTTCGAAGAAATCGATAATACGGGATCCGACGTGTCGTATTCTTCGCGCTCGGATCAGTCGGATCGCCGTGCGTTTCTTGTACGATGGTACGAATATTCTTTTTGGATCTGACGAGTGATTTTCATCCGTCTTCGTATGAAACGAAAAGTATCAGGCTGTGCCAAAAGTTTCCTTCGTTTTATCAGGAAACAATAGATGCACAGCATTTTTTGTTTTATGTTATTTCATCGAACTCCGTATGATCCAGCTTGTCCTACTACCACTGTTGCTACGGAGGAATAGTAAGAAGACAAAAGTAGCGATAGAACAAAATGGATCGTAACGACATAGCTCAACGAAATAATACAAAACAGAAAATGAGACTTTTGAGACAGTCTAACAGTTAGCTTGGATAATAAACGATAAGATTGCAGATCTGATCGTTGAATCGTGCAGTCTGACGACGCTTTTCGTTAATTGCGGTTGAAAGTAGCAGAAAGATGAATTTAAGACGTTTCGTCTAACTAAACGTTATAAATAGCGAGAGATATAATCTCTATGCAGATTTTTGGAGAAATTCAGAGCACCTTACGTACGTTCGCCGTTCCAGCGCAGCGATGACGCAACTGCAGAGAAAAAGGTGATTTCTCAGGAGACGAAGCGAACGAGTTTGTTCGTCCGGTAAAACTTGTAATTAAATAACGGAGGAAATGTACAACGTCGAGATAAACAACGTGGTTCGCATTCTCTCTGGTTTTACTTTTAGCTATGTTTACGACACAACTTACGCCGTTATTGCTACGAAGCGCGTCAGCTAACAACAAATATTTCAGTAGCGACGTTACTCTCATCCACTGGTCAACAACGTTCGGAAAATTATGAAACTTTAAAGGAGCGTCCAGACGATCGATATTATCGTCAATATTTAAGGTTCTCAACGATATCGTACGTGGCAGACGCTGCGGATGATCGATATACAAGGTGTTTGCCGTCCCAGTTTTGTTTTCCCGGCCAGACGCTGTCTATACACGTTCTACGGGCCGAGATAAGAAAAAAAGAAGTTACATAAACGTACGCCATTGGAAGCGTCGTTAAAGAGTTACGAGAAAAAAGAAAAGATATACGCAACGAGCGGTGACGAACGTGCATTACCACGACGCAAGGTATTAATAGACGAGAAACATTTGTATCTGGTAGTAGCCAGAAGCTATCGTGATTCTTGTACGACTTGGAGTACAAGTTCGTTTCAAGATGTTCGGCATTCCTGTCGATACGAGATTGGCAGCGGCGAAAGATCGAATTTATTACCCCTTGAAGTTCCTGGTTTATTACTCGTTCGAGTTGCGGTCGTAGAAGTACATATTACGATATCTTCTGAGTACTACCAGATGTAAATATTCCCGATCTATTCCTACTTTATGCAGCGATAAAGGAAGTTCGCCAAGGAAAGGTTGGCTTGCTAGGTCGTTTTATTTTATTTCATTAATTTTTTTTCTTCTTTTTTCCGTTATGACTCCACGACGAAGCTTCGTGAACGAGATCGAACGTTCCTAACTGTTCCGGTTTCGCGATGATGCGATGCGTAGCGGCACAGCTGTCTTCGCGCGGTGAATCTTTGAGAGCTTCACTCAGGGGATTCTATATCAGTAGAAAATATTACATTGTCCCGAAAGTTTCTTTCGTTTTCCAAGGAAATGATGGATGAACACATTTCTTGCTTATATTGTTCTATCGAGTTACGTATGACCCGTTTTGATCATACGATAGAGATACATAGAAATATTAGAGATAATACAGCGTACGATACGTAGAGATAAAACAAAACACGTTGTGCATCTATTATTCCCTTAGAAAACGAAAGAAACGTAACTCAAAAACTCTACGAATCTTGAACGACGTCGCGTCGTTGTTGAAGCAGATGTGCGATACGTTTATCGACGTTTTTCCCTTATCCTGACCTACAGAATATATCGACAAGGTTGGGAAAACCGAGGTCACCCTGTATATCGCCAGTACAATATCGAGAAACTTAAATATTGACAATAATATCGATCGTTCGTACGCTCCTCTATAATGGAAAGATCAGGTATGTCTGAGACTAGCAATGCGTTCACTTCGAAGGTCACAAATTTGCGGATACGTCGCTATTGCGCTGAAACGGCGATATCAACTTTGTCGACAATTCCCATAGAATTGTTGCGACAATTACGGTTATCAACTGCGTTAAAATTGTCAATTACACGTACGTCCAAGCTTTGTGGTTTCTCTGTGTGTTTTATGGTCTGTATTTAATTTCGACCATAGTCGGATTCTCTTTTTCCGCTGTTTTCGGTAAAATTTGTATCTTTCCTCGACGATGCCAACGAAGAAAGACAAATTTTCCCCGCTTTGTAACTATGTATTATTGATGTATATGTAGATTATCGGCTATTAATTTTTTTACATTCTGATTCCTCTTATCTCGTTAATTACTTGACTCGATACATTTTATCGCTATAGTACGTTCTAATATTCTATTACAATGCGTTATCCGATCGAACGCACTTATTTTACGATTTCATTGCCATTTGTCTTATCGTAAAGCGAACGAAACTTGAAATTCGACGCTACGACACGTATATTTCAAGTACATTGTAAAAGTTGATTGCGATTTACATGGAAGCGCACGGCCAGAAAGCCTGCTTTAAAGGAAACTTAATCGCTCAAAGATACTGAAATATTCGAGTCGTATTATATAAATATAGCGCATACCCGTCCTGAACCGGTTAAACAGAAACGACAGGTTCGATGCATCTAATTTAAATACGTTAGCGCGTGTTCAATGACTTTTCTTTTCTCGTTCGATAGCAACGCTATTCTTTTACATTTACGTACTTTTAGCTCGATCGTAATTCACTTTTTCATCGTTATCTTTCTTCGTGGAGCAAAGACGAAATGCGAGGACTTTGTTCCGTACCAGGGCTTCTTAATCTGTAGGTCGCGACCCCGTGTTACGCGAGTTACGTAACAGGATTACGGGGTCGTCGAAATTTTTGTAAATGCCACGCTGTACCGGTGAAACGAACAATGCCGATCGTCCGTCGTCAAAGGATCGAGAATTCCGCCAGTTATTAATCGACACGGATATGAACCATCGGCTTTTTGAAAAATCGTTCAAATGGTTTTTAAAAACCAAGATATCTTCCACGAATATGTTCAACTCTTCGAGCAAAAATAAATATGCAAATTTAATTTTGTCCCGATAAGTGGTAATGAGCGATAAAGTTACAGATATAACGAAGAATTGTTTAAACTTAAACTTCTTTGATCTAGTCGCCGATTAACGTTTCATTCGTATGTTTATTGTATTATACGTACCTTCTCGTCTGTATAATTGGGGTGGCGAATAGGAAAAGTTTAAGAAGCGCTGTTCTGTACGAACGATAGTTCGCAATCACGATGTTCGAATGACGTAGGCTAGCCAGCAACCATTTAAACGTAGCTTAAAGTTCCAATTTGTCTCGTTAGAAGTACGCTAATGGTTTGTCACTGGATCGATTCAATTTATGGAACTGTACAGGGTTCGTAATTCGTGGTACGAATGGAGCCAGGCAGATTCTATAGCCGAAAACAAGACGAAAATCGAAAACAACGAAATTTCGTTGGAGGCTTCGATTTCCTTTCGGAGGATCAAGTTTGAGCATTTGTCACAAGACGCGCGTGAATTTTCATCCACGCTGTTAATCGTCGACTGTTTGTCGCTGCGAGAGAATCGTCGGAGGACGACCACGTATTTCATACATTGTACGAGATGAGCAAAACTACGTGTCAAAGTTTAGTGCAACTTGTTGGATCGCTGATTCAAAGGCAAAGCAACGAATTTTATTAAGACCGAGGCAGGCAAAGGTTGTTTGCTGGCGTGCCTGATTCCGATTTCGTAAAGAATGTCCTGCCTTTTCGTAATATTTGGTATGGTAATACGAGGTTGAAAACGTACGTTTTCATAAAATTTAGCGAGCATCGAAAAATTCAGTGATCCCTGCAAGAATGCGATCAACTTTTTGTTTACAACGTAGCAGCACCTGTAGCTCGTTCGTGGATCCTTAAACGATAACCCGATGCAAATAACTTGATCTCTGTATAAAGTTTTTTATGTACTCGTTATTTTCTATCGATTTTTCACAGATTGGCCAATATAGCTAATATATATCAGTATGTGTCGTATCTCGTAAAAACTGTCGACGTTTGTTCGTTCGATCGCGATTCAGGCTTCTACGTTTGCACGAGTGAAAAAATCATGTTTAGAGTATTCTTACAGAGCTGCCAAGGATTTAGAGGAACGTCGTAGCCATTATGAACCATCGCTCGGCCCCGGTGTTCCCGATGACGTCGATCATATCTTCAATCTCGAGGAAAATGACTTCGTGCCACACTTCCAGAGGGTCTCCATATCCGGCGAAGATACTTCCGGGGTACGTTAAGACCGAATCACACAGTAGTCGTTTGAGAACGTTGGTAGTATTCGTAACGCTCGTAAAAATGACAAAGTTACGATCGTTGGACGTACTTTTGGTTCTTCCAGTTTCCAACCGTGTCCTTATTAATAGAACACCTGTGTTATTTTTTTAGAAAACGAAAGCAACTTGTGCGACAATCTGATATTAGATGCATGTGTCTTTGGTCGGTGAAATAACAGTTACATTAAGAAGAAAATAGATAAAACGGTAAATTTCTTTCGGACACCGAAGAACTGATAAGTTTCGCTATCTAACTCGCCTCCCTTCAAAACTGTCAAACGCGTTCAAACGCAACGATCAAACGCGTTCAACGACAGATTTCCAAGCGAAACTGGAGAAAGATTAATACGCTTTGCTTTCAACGAAATACTGTTACCGATTGATTTTGTCAATTACTCGGTTATAGAGATATTGCGCCGTTTCATATTAAGTGCCGACCCATATTAGGTACAGTTGTCCTACGTTGTGCTTCGTTTGAACGTTCCGCGAGCATTCCACGCCGCTTTTCGCGGATCTGAACCAGGAAGAACCGCAAATACGTCGTCCAATCATCGTGAAAGTCTAAAACCAACGATTACAATCATCCTGAAATAATATTAATCGTTTATTCGTTACTTTCTATTCGTATGTTCCATCGTCTATTTCGAGTAAACGTAACTTGGCTAGATTATGCCGTATTGTGGTCGAGCTTTTACGAGTAACTGTCGATTATCGTTACTTCGTTGTCATGCGTTGTAACGGATAGAACAAATTGATCGAGTTCACGCGTAAAATCTGTGTTACGTAGGAGATTATGCTTTTTTGAGATTTCTACGAGAGGAAACCCTAAGAGCGCGCTGCCTTACGTAGGAAACCTCTGTTGCGATTTCTCTCTTCCGTAACCAAACCTCTGTTCCATTATTTTATAAGAAGCTCTTTTAATCGCTACACGATCGTATCGTACGATGCGTAACGATCTAAACATCGATTTCACGTTCCAACGAAATAAAAATGAAAAAATTAGGGTGGTGATGTGACAATGAATATCAACGACAGTTATAAAAAGAATCCATGATTTATTGAAATTCGTAAAAGTAACGATATACGATGATACGATGCAGTATGTACTTTTAGATGCACGGTAGAACCTCGACGAAATCGTAGAAAAGATTTTGATAATGTATACACACGTAATCGATACACGTATTTATGTTTAATTAATTATTTAATCGGTCGAGAACGTTTGATGAATCGCTTTAGCGATATCTCGCTGGCTACGCTTCGAAATTAAAATTTCAAGTTAAAATCTTGGAAAATATTGGGTAATGGTAAATAATGGGTAAAGAGACTCCGCTGGTATATTTATCGTTTATATCGGGCCGAAATTTCGAGAGTGAAGAATACGATACAGTATGTCGATGAACTGGTCCTGATATCGGTTACAGCGATACGAAGCCAAAAATACCGTATCATTTAAAAACGTCAAGGTAACCTCGAGGTATCTTATCGAAAAAACAACTTTTTGGAAATTTTTTATACGGCGGCTTGTAGCTGACGAGACATCGATCGACTTTTGTTTGGAACATCAGATTTTCTCACACCATCGAAAATAGGCAAAAGATCCTGACCACGGTTACATGGTACGCCCTGTGTATAATTTTCTATAAAATGACTGACACTTTTTTAAAGAAATGCAGACGGAGGCGAAAGGAAGTAACTCTGGAGACTGTGTATACCGTTTGTATAAAGTTGCAAAACCTAACTAAAACATCGTGCGTTTGCAGGTACCCTTGGAAGATCTGCAACAAGCGTCGCAGATGTTGGTTCAGGCACTGGCCATACGTGAGAAATACATGAATAATTCTAAACAGAGCTTCCCTTCTATAACATCGCGATTTCTACGTAGCGTCGATAAGAGGCCAGTGAACAGCGACGACGAAGTTCAGCACGATGATCGTAAAGCCATCGCAGGTATTTATTTCAAATTCGCAGAATACTACCTTCTTAACGCCTGACGATCTTTCTCTCGTCGAATCCCCCTTGTACGTCTTGTACGTCAAGTAATGTTCTCGACATCTTAAATGTTCATGACGTAAAGTTACTTTAACGTATTGTTTCTCAAGGTAAGAAGTTGCAGTTAGAAGTTGAAAGCGAAATCGTGGACGTTCTAATCCGACGCATACATCGATGCACTGATTGAAGACGCACCTCTGAAAGGTCCTCCTCCCTTATTATCCTTCTAATCCTTTGTTTCAAACCTACTTCAAGCACTGGTTCAGACACAGATTGGCCAGTACAGTAAGCGAGTAACAAGGAATTTAGGCTATCGTTGAAGTCACCGACTACCGTTTACCTATATCGGATTTGTCAGCGACGCCAAATTTCACCGACGATAGCTTTGGCTGACAACAGCTTTAACCGACTGACGCTATTACCACAGGGAAATGAGAGAAGATTTTTGGCTTGGATATGTAGGCTTATTGCTGCAGATAATTTATAGATGACCGGATTAAAAGTACCAACCGAAATCCAATACACAGCATAAGCTGAAGAGCAATTAAATGAGCTTTGATTCGAGTTCAGTCAATTTATGTTTGATTTAAAACGAGCCAAGTTTCAGTAAATATAGTATATACGGTACGGTCCCATTGTGCGTCGCAAGAGAAATTTCGTCCAAACGTGAACGAAGCAGGTGATAAGCTTGGCAAGCGTTGCGATTCTAGCGTAAACGTGACAAGTTGCTAATGAACTCCATTAAAGAGACGCATCCGGTAAATTTAGTGAAAGAAATGCTGTTCCGTTCTCCTATTTGGCCGGAAGATCTAACAATTCGGATGTACTTGGCTGAACCGTTTTACCGTACCACTGGTCGTTTGCGAACGGGCAAATTATTTAGTAGTTTGTTGTTTACTTGTTACTTGCCACTTGACTGGCCGTGCCTGAACCAGATTTAACCCTGCTGCGATCGTTGAATCTGGCTTTCAAACAACTTCAACGGAGAAAGACATTTCATCGTACAAACGAAAAGAGAAATCATGCGCCTGAATGATGATTTTTTAAATATTTTCCTCAGATTTGAGAAATGTTCTCTAACGATAGAAAGACAGAACTGGATCTGAAATGATTCAAAGGACGTGCAGCAGGGTTAGATCATATCATCTTACATAGCACACGTAGTTGCTTTTCTGTCCATGTATCGATGCGTATAAAAACGTTGAAATTTCCCAAAGAATAAATGGAGTACTGTATTACCTTGCAAGTAATTGCATATCGTAACTCGAGATGAATGATGTTTTAATACTTGTCCTCCCTAAACAATGTTACTATTAGATCATCCTGTGCACGCACCTGCATCTCGAGGAGATCCGTGGGAATGTGAATTTCCTATGGCAAAGAATTACATAATTGCTCCCGTTAACGGTGTCTTCAATTTGTACGCTAATGAGGAAGATTTAGCTAATGGGAAGCCAGTCCCTTACTCGTATCCTGACTTAGCCACTTTTGTCAGGGACATGAACCTTCTTTGCGCGATGATCGCCGATGGTCCATTAAAATCTTTTTGCTACAGAAGACTGAGTTATCTTTCGTCAAAGTTCCAACTGCATGTGTTACTGAACGAGCTTAGAGAACTTGCCAGTCAAAAAGCAGTCCCTCATAGGGACTTCTATAACATCAGAAAGGTTAGTATGGGAGAGCCGGATGTACTTACAACTTACAACTAGCAGCAAACAGATTGTATCACGGATTTACATCATGAACGTTTTGAATTCCAAAGAGATAATATACTTTTAAGTAGATTGAAATGTTGGTTCTATTAACTTCAGGTTGATACCCATATTCATGCAGCATCTTGCATGAATCAAAAGCATCTGCTCAGATTTATTAAGAAAACCTTGAAGAATCACGCAGATGAAATCGTCACGTACTCCAAGAACAAAGAAACAATGACTTTACGGGAGGTATTTCAATCGATGAATCTGACGACTTACGATCTCAGTGTTGATATGTTGGATGTGCATGCGGTAAGTTTCCATTGATATATCATACGTATGGGAAGATAAATTTCAGAATAAAATATTTACCCGGGCTTTTCCTTTTTCTTTCAGGATAGAAACACGTTCCATAGGTTCGACAAATTCAACGCCAAATACAATCCAATCGGCGAAAGTCGCCTGCGTGAAGTGTTTCTAAAAACGGACAACTATTTGAATGGTAAATTTTTCGCAAGAATAATCAAGGAAGTCGCCAGCGATCTCGAAGAATCCAAGTACCAAAATGCGGAACTGCGTCTTTCGATTTACGGCAAAAGCCCAGAAGAGTGGGACAAATTAGCAAAATGGGCAATTCAAAGTGACGTGTATTCGGACAATGTGCGCTGGCTCATTCAGATTCCTCGGCTTTAGTAAGTTATTTAGCGTATATTCAATTAATATTTCAGCTAAAATCGTTCTAATATCTGCCGTTTCCATTTAGTGACATTTTTAAATTGAACAAATTGCTGACAAATTTCCAAGAGATAATGAACAACATCTTTCTTCCCCTTTTTGAAGTAACCAATGACGCTAATTCTCATCCAGAGCTACATAAATTTCTCCAATACGTAAGCAGATTTTTAACAATAAACGTTGATAATATTTGGAATTGGTATGGTATTTTAGAATCATCGATACTATCATCGTTATAGGTAATAGGATTTGATTCAGTTGATGACGAGAGCAAACCTGAAAATCCTTTATTCGATAAAGATGTCTGTCCACCCGCAGAATGGGATGATGTTGAAAATCCTCCTTATGGATATTATCAATACTACACTTATGCCAACATGACCGTCTTGAATCATTTTAGAGCGTACGTATACACTTTCTGCGACTAGTAATTCGCGTTAGCTCTCTGATTAGACAAACATTTGATGTAGAGTATATTATTTATTAGGGAACAAGGTTTAAACACTTTCGTCCTCAGACCTCATTGTGGCGAAGCTGGTCCCATTCAGCATCTTGTTTGCGGTTATATGATGGCAGAAAATATCTCTCATGGTCTTTTACTTCGAAAAGTGCCAGTACTACAGTATCTATATTATTTAGCACAAATTGGGATTGCAATGTCGCCTCTTAGTAATAATTCTCTTTTCTTAAATTATCATCGTAATCCATTACCCGAATATTTAGCAAGAGGATTGTGTGTAAGTCTTTCCACGGATGATCCTCTTCAATTTCACTTTACCAAGGTCAGCGTGATGTAAAAATTGTCCGTTTATTCGTTCGAAATATCTCTCGCTTACGCCTCTTTTATTTACGTTATCTAAGTTAATAATAATATCTTTTTATAGGAACCGTTGATGGAAGAGTACAGTATTGCTGCACAAGTATGGAAGCTTAGTTCGTGCGATATGTGTGAACTAGCGCGTAATTCCGTGCTTATGAGTGGTTTTCCACACAAGGTATGCGTTCTAGGGCTACTCGTAAGGTAAACAAATTAACACCATATAACCATTTTGTCTTACTTTATAGAGTAAACAATACTGGCTTGGGCCAAATTATACAAAAGAGGGTGTGGCCGGTAATGATATTACGCGAACGAATGTACCGGATATTCGGGTGGCCTATCGATACGAAACATTAGTCGACGAATTGTCGAATATTTTTAAAGTTGTCGAAAAACCCGAAGCCGTTCCATTTTAATCCATAGAGATAGTACAAAAGATCCTTGAACATAATATAACAATTATTCTACAATTACAAAATAGTATTTATAAAATTCGACGAAACTACGATGAGAATTATTTATAAAACGAATCTTGTAACGTAAATAATTATGTGATGTATGCTAATAATTGTTGTCAACTTTTAATGATACTTTTGCAAGAAGTTTCTTTTGTTGGATATTAGTTAGATATCACTCGATAATGTACATTACAATAATGTTAATTGCATGATTTATACGTGATAATTTTCCCTTTAAGATGTTTTGATAGAGAAAACAAGGTTATTCTTAAGGTTAAATGTATAAACACTAAGTTATAAGAAAACGTCTTTCACTCAGGTTCCAAAATTTTAATGTAAAACAGGGAGAAATTAATCTCAAATTTTTCATATACGTTGACCAATTTAAAAATAGTTAGATATTAGATGAAATTCCAATTTCAAGTGTTACTAATCTTTATTACATATATGTATGTGAATTAAATTAGAATTGAGTATCGTATTAACTTTGTGTAAAAAAAAAAATGTAAAATATTACAAAGCAGCAATTCATTTCTCATATTTTAGTCATATAAAAGTATGTCAGTTCAGTCTTTTCAATTTTAATGTTATTTACTTACCTTTTTGTACATTTATACAGAAATTGTGTATTTGTTTTTAAAAAATATGTTTAACTCGAATATGGATAGTTTACTCCGAAGTAATATTTCTCTGTATAATATTTATATAATTTTCAACTTTATTAATATTAAATTGAAGGCACTAAATGTAGTACCTCTTGTAAAATAATTAGATTTATAGCAAACATAAAATTTATTTTCAGATCATTATTATGTAATCATTTCCTCCTTCGTTTTTGAGACAACTTTGTGATGAACGAGCTTTTACTGGCAAATATATGATGATATATCAACATTCGTAACGAATCCTAATATTGAATATAAATTGTTGCTAAATAGAAATGATGTATGTATTGTATAAGGTATATCTTATAAAACAAAAATATACTTGTACCGTCAAAATAACATTGTGTTTAAACTTAAAATATTTTATATCCCATGAAAACATTCTTGTATAATGTCACAAATTTAAAAGCTTATTGATTTTACGAAATAAATCATATTCATATAAGGTACCGAAATTATTAAAGAACTATTTATATATATATATATATATATAAATAGTTCTTTATATATATATATATATATATGTTTATCTACATAAATCTTATCTAGATAAGATATCTAAGATAAAATAGATAAGATTATCTAGATATCCATATAAATTGTTTATTCATAAAAAATTTTGTTTATGTAAAATAAAAATACGCAATTAGGGGAAAATAATGTATGTACTTATTATGTTTTCCATGATATACGTTATAGACAAATAGATTTCACAAGAAAATAGAGAAAAATCGTCTTTATTTCTTAGTTCTAATAGATGTAACTTGAAAAAAAACAAAAATGATCCTTTTTCTGTTTTCTTATTGTTACAATTATTACATTCATTCATAAGGCATTTTATTCGTTATTATATCATCTACCATGTTCGCTTTGCTTTGTACAGTTACATCAAACAACATATAACAATATCTAACAATTTTATTTATTATTGGGCTTTTTTAATCTTCTCCGTAGATCGCAGACTTTCTGTAATTTTCGGTAATAATTCTGTAAATATTACTGTTCCTAGAAAGACTAAAATTGTACCAATCCAGTGGTACAGTGTGAAAGGATTTTTAAAATATATTATAGAAAAGATTAGAGATAAAAATTTTCGTAATGTTATGACTAATGTCACTGTGAGTGATGTACATTCTGCTGTTAATGTAAAAACGGAACTAATGCACACATATCTAAGATTATTGTCAAGGATTATAAATTATTAAAATTTGATTGTGTATATTAATCACATATCTAAATATTAGCGAAAGGATACTGTGTGAGAACATTTCCCATAAGATATAGAATTAATTTTGGCATTTGTAGATTAATAATTGATATCTTTATTGGATCTGATGCTAGAGCATACATAAAATGATCCCAGATATTAGGAGCCAATGTTAAAAAAAATGGTAAAGGTAGTAAATGCTGAAATCAGATATTTAATTATATATATATATATAATTTATATTATTTACTACATATTATATCCAGTTTAAATGTATACACTCTATATAAACGCTTTTGAAGAGAATCCAAATTAATCAAGTTTCTCTATTAAATGAAACAATTCTAATATGAAGACCTTCTCCATATTTTTAATGTTTACAGACATAATGGTGTATGTATATTTAAACTGAACATATTCTATAAATTTGTAAATGAGATAGAAAATTATACCGTGTAATATAAAGCTTCTCTTGGATTTTTTCCATACTTTTTATGCAATACTTCTTGATAGATACCCATTCTTGCAGATACAAATAGTGCAATTGTCAATAATGATATACCTAATATCCACCAAAACAAATCATCCCATGGTGTTGTAGGTACTTGTTCTACATTCTTGGCTTGCAAAGATTTAATTTCTTTGCCGCTAACAATAGTACAAATAGCAATTCCAAGAGTTATCATAAATACTGACAAATATTTACTAAAAACATATCTCTTCTTTAAAATAATGATACCCATAATCATATTAGCTATTAGAGAACCCTAAAATTATTGAATATAAACAATAATTATTTGGGAATTCAAATTTTGTACAATATACTTCATATTTAAATACTTACAGCTCTGAATATCATATGTAATGGCATGGGTATATTAAAATCAAATGCATAATTATTACAAACATTTGCAACAAAAAACATTGTTACTAATATAAAGTAATCTTTTATTCCTATATTGGGTTTTATAGTCCCACATTTTGAAGTAAATAAAAATCCTTCTATTGATATAAAAAGGAACTGTGCAAATGTAATAAGATTTCCACTGCCTGGATCATCCCTGAAAAAGTAATTATTTTTATTTTGTCGATAATAGGTAATGTTTGATTTAGTATTTCACAATTCTATATCGTTATATCGTTATAAAAGATGCAAGTTGTTATGTTAATAACTTTGAGAGTAGTATATAAAGATAATGTATAGAATATATCTGAAAAACAAAATGCAATACTAACTTAACAAGAAGTTCCAGGAAAACGACGTTGCTACAACAACCGAGGAACACGCACAATATCGCAATAGTTGCACGCATATTTTATTGTTTAATAAATATCACAGGGTTTAACCTAAAACCATGAGGCGATAGGGCGCTCCTTCGTATTATCAGAAGTATTACTATTCTACCACAAAATTATGTGAAACGTGTTGTCTAATAACTGGTTTAGTTATCAGTAAGTCACGATACATAATAATCTCGCGTATCATTTAAACGTCACATAATTTCTTCTATATATATAGAAGAAAATAAAGAATGCACTGTCAGTATATATGAAGGACTTTATTTATTTCATGGTCGTATACAACTAATGCGACTGTAGCCTCTAACAGTCTCCATACATACTATAACTTAATAGCCTAATGTAAGTTATGTATCTTATATAAGATACGTCTTACGCAATAAATGTTCAAATCTATGTATAGCAAGAAATTTTATTTCATTTTTTTTAATAAATAAAATTGTTTTCTACTGGAATATAGTGACGACAACTCTTGTTGCATTACCAAAGCTCTTCTTAGGTATAGACAATATTAAGGTATTGAAATCCGAAGGATGAAATTCAAAAATATAAATTCGAAAGGATTCAAAAGTTAAAAAGAGAATCGGCCGCTTTTTCTAAACTGTGTTAAATAAAAATCATGTTGAAAAAGACTGTAAAAACAGAACACAGAGACTGTATAAAAAACTGATATTTGAAGCTAGCATAAAGAGCGAAATAATTATTATAGAAATATACTAATGTATAATATTGTGTGTGTTATATTATCTATTTATAAGTATGATGTTTAACTATAATTAGTTTAAATTGTTAATTACTAGTTTTTAAAGAATGACATTTGCTTTTAACAGAGACTCTTAAAAGACAGGATAGGACATTTTTCCATCTTTTTCTATTTGTGAATATTTTTGAATTATTGAAATATATTTATTAATAACAGTACGAATAATGAAATAATATATCGTAATCGTATTTTTACCAATACCATATTTTATTGAATAATAGCAGCTATACGCGTATAAAATATAAAAACATTTCATTAAGAACATAATTTTATTCGTAATTGTTAATGAACATTGCCTTAAATATATTTTCTATTCATCAATCTTACCAATTTAAGTATTTGGATGAACTAAATTAGCGCGCGCTCATATGTGGAAATAGACGCTCTTATTGGTGCAAAATATTGTAAAGTCAAATCGAGCATTCCTATTGGTGTAAAATATTGCAAAGTCCCCACCACTCGCAATTGACAAAAGTCACATAGCGCGGGATGACATTTTACTGTTGAAATTTGTGAAATGAGTATCGTTACGTTATCCCATCATTACTATATAGTACTTTTATCTCGACGTTATCATCATTTCTACACTTTTACATATCTGCATTTTATTTAATCATTTATTAATCACCATTTTGTATCAGCATTTTAATCACCATTAAATATTATAAGTGCTTTCGACACCGCTAAAGACTAACAGGTCTGACTTATTTTGTTTTGCCCAGCTATTAAAGATATGGAAACTAAAATATAGATTTTATTGTATACAATTAATTGGTTCAAGTTTTCTAATATGATATAACGCATAAAAGAAATTTCTTATCAAGATAATTTATATGTTTCCACAATAGTTGTTAAAAATATACGTCCTTTTTCCGCAACAGTGATTAGAACATTTTTTCCCCGAATAGTAATTAATCTTCATTTTGTAATTAACTATAATTTTTTTCCTTTTTAGGATTTTTAAACACAAATATTGTTGAGAGCAGCATATATTAATTCCAATTGTGTAAAATGCCACCGAAAGCACGAAAGGTTATATTTTATCACCTTTAAAAATATATTTTATTAATTCATTTCTTTTAAATTTATGCATTTTTAAACTTATGGTCGAATATCAATATAATTGAGCCATTCACATAATATAATACAAGAAACATGTTAATGTTATTTTCAGGAATCATTAGTACTATTAATAAATATTGGAATAACAAATCCAAATATAGAAAATAATCATTCCTTATTGGAGAAAGCAAAACATATTGCCAAGCGAAAAATTCAGAAAATGGTATTATAAAATTTTAATTTAATGTTATTTATTTTCAATTATTAATATTTGGTATTTTTTAGATTTTCTTCACACCAAAAGATGAAGTTGCAATAATGTTAATGGGTTCCGGTGTTACAAAAAATCGTTTGGGTACAGAATATGTAGAAGAATTTACAGATTTTCAGATTCCAAAATGGGATCTTGTAAAAAAATGTATGGCTTTAAAAGGTACAAACCATTGTTCTAATTGGATTGAAGCACTTGAGGCTGCAGTGTTATTTATGAAAGAAAACACGTATGTTTAAATATATTATGATTGTACCCGTGGAAGTAGTAAAAATGGAAATATTCCAATTTGTATTATAATATCAATTACAATATATTTCTTATTTTAGTTTTCTTCCTTCTACGAGGAAAATCGTTTTGATGTCCGATTTTAACGAAGATCCAGATATTATTTCACAATTTCAAGCAGATAAAATTGCAGATCAGCTTTCAACAAACAAAATTATATTAATCACACTGTAAACATCTATTTTAATTTTGTTATATAAATTATTTTATATAATTTAATTTTATAATTTTATTATTTTCAGATCAGAATCAACTACATCACCTACTCCTACACTTAGTGAAACCCTTCTTAATGATGTCAATGAAAAGGTTTTATCTGTTAAACTATCTATTTTTATAATATGTTACTGTGGATCATTATTTAATCTATTTTATTTACTAGATTAATGGTTACCATATAACGTTTGATAATGCCATATCAGATATGAAATTTTATACACCAATACCATCAAAACCATTTCCATCTTATTATAGCTTAGAGTTACTTGATAAAAAAATACCAGTTGTTTCTTATGCTAAGGTAAGGAGAAATTGTGGAGCAAGAAATTATTTATGTGTATTATGTTATATTATGACTGTTGTAGTTTAATATTGCTGTTTCTATTAGGTAAGAACAACAAAATTTCCATCGTGGAAAAAAGCCAAAGGTAATCAAAAGCTCCGATCAGAAACAAAATACTTAGATAGACAGAGGGTTCCTTATACAGCAGATAACATTCAAAAGGGATACAAATATGGAGGAGTTTTTATTTCAGTACCTGGTATATATTAATTTATTTTTATTACTATAAGTATTATAATCAGTATATTATCATCAGTATATTATTTTATTGTAAATGTAGAGGGTTTAGAGAGGAATATGAGACATAAAGACACTGAAAGAAGTTATCGAATTTACGGGTTTACAGACAGAAATAATGTTGATTTGGAGTGTTTTTACAAAAGTTCCAGTTCTGTTATTTTACCCAATAGTGATGCAAATGTATGTCTTAATATTTTACTTATTATACTTATTTTACTTATTTTACTTATTTTACTATATCGAATTAAGCTACATATCTATCTTGATTTTTTAGAATGTAGTGAAACCGTTTTATAGTTTAGTGCAAGCAATGCATCAAACAAATTCAGTTGCTATTGTGAGAAAAATTTATAAAAAAGGTAGCGTGCCTAGAATGGTTGCATTGTTTCCTTGTATTGATATTCCTGATGAACCATGGGTATTGTAAAATATGTGTTTTTATTATATTATATTATCTTCTGATATATTGTTTAACGTGTTATTTATATTTGTATACAGTGCTTGATAGAAATACAATTAGCATTTGCAGAAGATCGAAGGATCATGGAAACAAGATCCATGAAGTCCACAATTAAACAGTTAAATACTCCACAAAATGAAGCTATAGATAGTTTAATAGATTCTCTGATGTTAACGGATACAGAGTAAGGATACTAGTATTTTGGTATATATAATTAACCATCCTCTATATGATTACACATTTACATTACATTAAACAGAAATGATAGTCAGATCGATGGGTGTCAATGTTTTTTACCAGGATGCATGCCAAATCCTGGTGTACAACATAGATGGGATATGTTATCGTATCGTGCTATTAATCCAGATAAACCATTACCGCCTGTGGAAAATTATTTAAAAGAAATTTTTGAAATACCATCGATAAAAAAAAGAAGTAAATGCCATCTGCAGAAAATTGCGGAGCTATTTCGATTAGAGAGTATAAACCCAAAAAAAGAGAAGTATATATATAAGCATTCTCTACACATATATTAAAGCTTTCATTGTTTGCAGCAATAAAAATATAGTAATATATTTTAAATGATATATTTTATTTAGAAGTGAGACGAAGCAGCAAGATAATATGCAGGTCAATGAGGATATCGATATCGATATCGATACCAAAGAGTCTAATAAAACAGAGGACATAGCTGATGTTGAAACTAATTTGTATAAGGAATCAGTTTTGTCTCTGGATATCTCAGATATTGATCTTGATGAACTGGTATAACAAGAAATAAAAACATATGTTACTGTGTATAAAATATATATATGTATGTATACGTACATATTTGAATGTTTATCTAATGTATTCCATTTTTATTTTAGGCTGCTAACATATAACTTCTACAACTTGCTAAATGATTTATGATGGATTTTTATGATATTTTAAGAATGTCTGAAAGGAAATCTAAGAAAATATCTTGGAATAATTAACAGTGTGTGAAATATTATACATATATTCTATTTTCTTAATAGGATACCTGTTTTACGAGAAATCGATAAAATCGACGTTCGCATTCAGTGTTCGTTGCTAAAACATCTGTCAAGAGCCGGATTATAGAATGTCGATTCAATGAACATCGAACATGGACTAATTATGGACATAGGTATGGAACAATAATTTTAAATAAGAACTTACTACTTGATAATGTTACCTATAGTTTGGCTATTGCACTGTAAGGAATCAAAATTTTTTGTCGTTATACATGGTGCTTTATTTATTAAATAAAAATGTATAATATCCTATCATATTTTCATCTTACTCATATTTTCATCTTATAAACTATAGATATTATAAAATATCACAATATTACAATTATGCTTTTATAATTATGATTATAATTATAATTGCAAAGTACTTAGTAACGAAGTATTATAGCTATCTAATAAGAAAATATACACGAAATTTAATATCACTTTCGAGATAACCAACAGTTTCCTAGTCATTAGTCAGTACACTAATACAATGTCCTAGCATTTTGCATCCTTTGCCATTATAGATAAACATCGATTAAACTTAAAGTAGCCTTACATACATATATTACACAAGTCCTTCTCAACGAGTTAGAACTTCAAAATAGTTATAATTGCAGCGAGAAACCTACTTACTAATAACAAAATTTTTATCAATTACGCAAATGGCTGTTAACATATAAAATTAGAGATACAATTGTAATAACTTAATGTGGCAACATCTGAAAGACATAAAATAATTGTATAAAAGGAATACAAAAACTTTGATTATTATGACTCTTAAGCTCCACAACAATATAATACGATTTGTACAATATACAGTCAATGCTTAATGTTTATATAATTTACAGATAGATATTTCCTACTGATCATTATACAAATTCTATCAAACTAATTTCTTATGATATTTTTTTGCTCTTAAATAAATACGAATGACTGTCGTGATAAACATAAGAATATAACATAAATTAGCATCATTATTGTTATCACAAAATATGGTCTCTCTAACATTGATATGCAGAAAAAATCAGCCTTTTGCTTACAGTTCAAAGTATGTATATATATATATATATATATATATATATATATATATCATTATAGTGAAATGAAAAGATCGAAATAATATATAATTATTATATATTATTTCGATCTTTCCATTTCACTATAATAATATATATATATATTATTTCGATCTTTTCATTTCACTCAGTCGTATATATTGCTGCAATAAAATTAAACAAGACTTCCCTATTTTCGTGGTGTAATTTTTAAACGAAGTCCATTAGCATTGTGTAATACCAATTCACTAGTGAAACGAAGTTGATCCTCTGTATCTAAGGACTTGACTTGGAAATTTTTCAATATATGCAAAATAAGAACTTTGACGATCATCGTGGCATATTTCCACCCTATACAATTACGAGAGCCAGCACTGAAGGGAATGAAAGCATAAGAAGGATATTTTGGTCCATTGGGAAGAAATCGTTCTGGTCGATAAGTATCTGGCTCTGGAAAGTATCGAATATCCCGATGAAGAAGGAACGAATTTACCAGAACCGTCGATCCTACTGGAATTTCATGTCCCACTAGAAACGAATTACTTTATTCAAATTTTCTATCACTGAAAACATATCTTTGTGTACATTTATACTTACAAATGGTAATAGGGTGATAAATTTGTCTTGCGATGAGTGGTGCTACTGGGTAAATTCTCCAAGATTCTTTTATGCACGCTTCTAACCACGTTAATTTGCTTAGTATGTCTAGAGATAATTCTTCCGCTTTTGCTACCTCGTAGTATTCTTCAAGAATTTTTTCCTAAAATGAGAGGTGACAAAGGTACATAGTAATTTAATAATTAGGGAACATTTAATTATATTTATATATATTACACATCGGGAAAATATAGAGAAAAACAAGATATTTATACATTGTAAATTTCGTTATTTAGAAATTGTCGTGAGCATTTTACACACTTTATTGAAAACCAATTATATATAACAATACATAATTTCGATATGCGTATTAAATTTATCCATCCAAGTGTTTTCATTATTTAGTACAACAAACATATACATAAGTAGAGATTATTAATCTACAACGAAATCAATAAATATGTAAAGTAATTTTCTTGGAAAGCCATATGTGAAAAAGTTTTGCTCTATATTGTCAACTTGTTTTATCATGTAAAACCATCTCTTCTCTAATCGTATCATCGGTTGCAGGACATGTAGAAGTATGCGGTGTAAAATTACCTGGTACTGAGGATGTCTTCCTAATGCATACAGGAACCAGGATATGCTGGTCGCAGTGGTATCGTGACCCGCGAACATAAACGTATTCACCTCATCACGGATATCAACGTCACTAAGTACTTCTCCATCTTTCGATAATTCCAACAATAAGTCTAACAGAGCTTGACGTTTATGAGACCGTTCATGGCAATTCTCATCCTTTTTGGCTTTCCACTCGGCTTTTCTTTCCGCGATTATCTAGGCATATTGGATTTAAAATTTAGATAAAGTTAAGTTAATTAACAAGTTATTTTCTACTGTGCGTTTATATTATGGATTGTAAAGGTCTTGTCGAATTTTCCGAGTAAGAGAAATTTCATAAACGATAATGATATAAATATCGTACAGAGATTAGTATTTTTCAGGAGTACATTACTTTAGGGGACGCAAAATTATTGATTTCTAAAATTGTCGTCGTATTGCTAGTGAAACTAATTTTTCGAAGTTCAATTTAATCCTCATATGTGCGGATCAAGCAGATAATGGCTAGAAAGAGCCAAGAGAAAAGTAGAAGGAAAAATTATATGTATTTACTTTGTTAATGAATCCATGAGTAACACGAAGTGCCCGATCGTACTCTTTACCCCAGCTTGTTAGCTTAAAGATCGGGTCAAAAGCCATCCACACATTTAGAAATCTTCTTTGCGAGATGGAAGCTAATCTGGAAGAGATATATGTATAAATGGCATACTTGACATTTGCTCTAATGTGCGTTTAGTAGAAAATACTCTTACGTGTTCACAGCCAGCACATATTCGTTTTCAAAATTTTTTTGCGCATTAATGTTACATCCCATGGAACTATCTGTAATGTTAGAAAACAAAGATGTAAAAAATTTTCCTAAATATTTTTGTTTCTTTCTTTTATATTTTTCTCGGGGTAATTTACGATTTGTTTGTACAAACATTCGGAGTTAGGGCGGATATTACGTTTAAGATCATTCGTGAGAATTAATTGTACGATGCTGGTTGCACGGAACAAAGTACGTAATGTAGGGATTCAGACTAATTGGTCAGAATCGAGAGCACCGCGCGTAGACTATCGAAGCTACGCGAAGTTTTTCACAATTCATCCCTTTGACTAAGGTGACCATAGTCGTGAATGGAGATTTGTTTAAATTGATTCCCAGTATACCAATCTGTCTAACAATAAGAAAGAGCGCAGTAAAAGCCTATTGTTTAAATTGATGAAATTATTCTAATCTAGTTAACTTCAACTTGTGTGTTACAATGGTAAAAGACAAAAGTAACTGGAAGATAAAATAAATGCAAATGCTTCCTGTATGATTATTCGTATGGTTTACACGTAGTACAGAGATATGTAGAGCATATTACTTTTTTATATTTATCGTATGGTATCAAATTGATACAAGAGACGAATTAAGGTTAACAAAATTCTATTATAGTTGAAGGAGGCAATGGAAACGTTTGATTCTTTGTTGTTTGAAAGATGCCCTGTGCATAAGATGCCACACGAGGAGAAGAATCGATAAATAAAAACGGAAGTTTTTTACGATGTACAAAATTTTTTAAGTGTCATACACATGTTATCAAGAGGAAATGGCTATGTTGCTCACTACTCGTCACTGGGGATCGGACGAATCGTTTAGTTGCTTTAGCAAGACATTCGTGAGCAAATTCACAAAATCACAAGAAAAGCCGAACAATGACAAGTCAGTTTCGGCGTCCGATCATCTGCCTGAAGACATTTCTCGGAAACAGACAGCGAAACGCAATGCGTTGAATGTTTCATCGAAAATTGCAAAATCGAAGACGACTAAGGCCTACAATAACATCGTCTTGGAATCTAGTCACGTAGGTGTACGACTTCGATCACGACATCGTAATCGATCGATCATGACATCTAAAACCATATCTACATTGAAAAATATGATTCATAGCGAAACTCCGCTTATATGAATTTCATTTTCCACTAAAGAAATTTTAGTAACGCCTGATTAACCGAACTTTAGCCAAACTCCTATTACTTGAACTATCGCGAAGCGTCGATCTACTTTTATGTCGATTCCTTTTCTGCATCAGGTAAAAGCATCGGCACTTCTATACGAAATAACAGATCGCACTAATCAGTTAGCCCAACCACGCGTTCGAACCATTGAAGAAAAGCTGACTCAGACACGGCCGAATTCAGTACAGATTCCGAAAGCATCGTCACGTATTATTGAGCTTTCTAAGCCACGGATTCCTTATCAGTATCCCCCTAAACCAATTGGATACGTTGCGCCTGGTGCTCTCACGGCCGTCGGTTGGTATCCTTTTCTTTAACGCGCTTCTCGTCGAAATAATTTTTAACGAATTACAAGCTTATTGTTTCCGCCGTTTTGTATCGCTTTCGTGTTGCTCTTTAAAAACTCGGATTGCTTCCTGTTATTTCTGGTAGTTTGGGACATTTTTGCCGATGAAATAACTGTACCAAATTAATGATAATAACGGTTGACTTAAGTTAGACAGGTTATTAAATTCACTATTCGATTCTAATCGTTCAATTTGCTACTGTGAGATACGTTTATCGTTAAATAACTGGTAATTTGAATTTTTTTGCTAGCCACTCAGCGTATAATTGAATTATCGAAACCAAAAAAGAAGCGGAGATCGAAAGTGTCGAGCAAAAGAAAATCAAAATTGCATAATGAAAAGTCACGGTAATAACGAAACTGAAATTTTCTAATTTTTTCGTATAGTATTACCATCTTTGATAAATAATAAATAACGCGTATAAGCGCAATTATTATGAATCTAGCGGCTTTTCCTCCACATTTTTTGCACCTTTCTTTATGTCCATAAAAATAGCGATAAATCTTTCTTAATTACCTGGCAGTAATAAAATAATGTCATATATGAATATTAATGAGTAGTATGAAGAGGAGGACAAAACCATACTTATTCATTAAAAAAGTACAGTATTACTATGCAGGGTAGTCACCGTAAGGCATTACAAACTATTTTATCTGTTTTTAGCAGAAGCTACAAAATTCTTCTTTACTATTTTATGATGCATTGGGCTCTTTTTTAAATTAGTAAATAGTATACTTCCCTTGATAAGGAAGAGTTGAATAAAATGACACGTTATATTTACGTTTTCTAATAATTTATTTGGAAGTAAACAATGTTTGTTGTAGGTATTTACTTTTTTCTTTTCCGACGTATGATTAAAAAGACGTGATTAGTCTTGCGCTTTGAAACAATACATACAATTCTAAAAATAACGTAGTTAATTCAAATGATTGCGTTTAAGGGAGGCGTATAAGTTAACTGAATTATTCACGTTGCGTATCTGATGTAAAAATAAATCTTGTTATTACAGAAGTTACGTAAGGCGCGGTAAAAAGAAGTTGGATCATAAATACATTGCGTTGCTTCGTCATAAGAATGATCGAAAAATGAGGAGCAAGAAGAGACAATTGAAAACTTCAAACTCTGACAGGACCATTATCATGGTTGGCTTGAAATTGAAGGATGATAAGAAAACTCGTCGACATTCCTGACTACTGAGAACGAAGCGTCATGTTTTCTCACTGTCGTTCGCAGTTTCATAACACAGTCGCTGTTTCTAATTGTGCGTAATGAATTTTCCACCCGTATGTAATATTTTAACGTCTACTTATACATGATAATAAGCGTTGTTAAATCAGCGAAATTTACAAACTAATTTATTCTAGGAATAACTCTATAAATTTTGTATAGTATGTTTTGTACGAATAATTATTCGATCGCTATGAAAAATTACCGGTGGAAATAGTCATCCGTGATGGCGATCAATACTGATTGCATCATATGCACTTTGGAATGCAGATCCGTGATCATGCGACAATACGCACAATCGATTTGCGTTTCTCCTTCGCTCTATTTGAAAATATCGCGCTTGATATATATACAGTGCTGTGAATAATTATAGACTCAAACACATTTTCTGCATTATTCCTTCAATGTTTCCGTGAAACCACATATCACGTCTGGATATGTTGAGTAAAATTGTTTTTGTAAAGAGTAAATTGAACGCTAGAGGATATCAGGAGATGTTATATGACAGAAAGATAATATTTATATTTATATTATAATATGGAATTATACATATACGATTTTGCTAATTTTTGTTTTGATATTATGAAAAATCAAAAAATGAGGTTGAGTTTATAATTATTCACGGTATTGTATGTATTATGAAATGTACTCCCATAAACTTTAAAATCAATTTTCATAGTCAAGAACTAGAGCGACGATACGCAATATTGAGTAGTCTTACCGCATATTATATCCAACGCCGCTCGTTTGGCATAAGGAACAATGTCGAATTCTGGTTTATCGACTTCCTGACTTAGGCACGAGATTAATATTTGGGCTTCTCTGATTGCCGTCTTCAAGTATACTTCCAGAAGACCACTGTGGAAGGTTGGTGTTAGCAATTTCCTGCGAAAATGCCATTTCTCACCTAGAACATGGTGGACGATTTATTACGTTTAATTTTTCATTCTTTTTCTCTCGGTTATTCTTGTGAAAGGTTAAAGAAATGAATCAAAAGGGTTTAAATTAAGAGTCACAATGAGAAAATGGTTAATGGTGTACTTCCGGACAAAAAGATAGCAGGTGGCATAAATCTGGAAAATTTTATTGAATAACGAACAAAAATACAGAGATATATTTCATTAATTTAACAAGTTAAGTTAGCTTTTTATAGTTTTGAAGTGGAAACAAATATTTTTTTACAAATATGGTAAGAATTTTCAGTCGGTCAAAATGACAGTTCAAACGCTGTTCAAGAGTGAAAATTTACTCGTGTTTATCAAAGATTACCATGTTAATATTTCGTATAGCTTCCTTTATTTTTTACAACTGCTATCATTCTGATTTGTAACGATTTAAATAGCATTTCGATTTTACTTTGACCTATTTTTTCTCATTTGTGGGCAATGCAGTTTTTCAAATTATTTATATTCTGAAATTGCCGTCCATCTTCGTAAAGTCTTCTTGCGAGCATATCCCAATAATTTTCTATTATATTTAGGTCAGTTGACCTTGCTAGCCATTGTAAAACATGGATGTTTTTCTCCAAGAATTACTTCTTTACCGACCGTATATCGTGGACCGCGATATTATCGTTTTAGTGCACAAAGTTTTCATACATGCATATTTAATCGATTTTTTTTTAATTGATCACAAGATAAAATTCTATTCTCGGAATCTAGATTCTTAATGCATTTTTGTGAGTTTGAAAACACGAATTTGATTAAAAAAGAGCTGTTATGTCATTCAACGTTTCTTCGACTTAATCAATTCTTCGCGTTCACGCAATTTCGCTTTGGGTGCAGGTTAAAAATTCCGAGGAATATTTTGTTCGAGGTACCGTAGAACATAAAAAATATTCAGACAGTAGAACGTTATAAAGAACTCGACTCGAGTTCGTTCGTCACACAAATTTTTGCTACTGGTTGTCTGGCTGGCAATCTGCTGAAATTTCTCAACCGAAAAAATGCTGGCATGCAACGGTTAAATGTAGCCTCCAGAAATTAGTGGCCGGCCAAGTAGATCGGGCTGATTCGATCTACCTGTAGAACTTTTTTTTCATCGCTTTCGAACGTATCGTTTCTTCTTCGCGTGAACCTTTGGGCGTGGGTAGGTTCGACATGTGCGAGTTTTTTCATTCTTGCAAAGGTTTAACGTGCTATGGTACTCGACTAGATGCGGAATACTGTTTTTTCGACAGTTGAATCGCTAATTATTATCTGGCCTGGTCTTTCGACCAATTTTTCTTGAGTCTAAATTGAAAATATTTTTTGACATTAGCAAAATACGATTGGACGAGAAATGACCAGAGGAGCGAAGCAGGATTAAATGGACGCGAGATAGAAACTTACGGATCGTATTAAGTGGTTCCTTGTAGTACTCACCAGTGCTTGTTACCAAACCGGAACCAAGCCAAGGTCGTAAGTATCCATACTCCAAGCTTTTATCGATGTGAACACTACTGCTTAGCAGTGGCTGTATCGCTTCTGCTTTGTAGAGGAAGATAAACGGTCGCATGCCTACCCAAACCAAATACATATCACCTAATTCTTTTCCCCATTTCAGCATCTTTTTGAAGGCTTCTGTAACACATAAACGTCCTTTCTTTAATTCTAAACACGACGAACAAAATCTTTAATAAGAGTAATATCTTTTTAATTTTCCTAGGGAAATTTTTATCGGAGGTACTTGCGACTTTTTGTTATCGACGAACTGATACCGAATTTCGGTCGGTAATTTGTAAATGTAATGCACAAAGATAAGTTATCGGTTGAAAGTTTGATCAATGTGATTGGAAAGCAATTCAGAAAATAAACAGGGAAGGTATATGTTTTATATGATATTGGACGGTTTCGTATTGCTTCTTCGACTCGCCAAATAACGAAGGAATGTCGAATAGACGCATCCTCCGGGGAGAGGGGTAGATTCTCGCGTAAAATTTTTTTTGGGCCAACTACTAGTTGTACAGGATTAAATAGATTTCTGACACGCAGATATAATCTTGAAGTACGAGTGTAATTTTTTTTTATTTCAACTATAGTTACGCTGCATAATATAATAATGCTACACGCTGCTACACTGGATGTTCCTTATGTTTTTAGTGAAATTCATTCAGTGATCGATTGAAATCGAGCCACGGAGTGGGGAAAATACTAAACAAGACTCGATAAACAGACTTTTGCTCACATCAGATTCTCTAATATCGAGTTTCAGAGAAATTGCAAGTTATGTGCAGTTTTTGATCTTTGTCCCGAATACTCAGGCGATGGATTTCGCTCACATAATCGTACGACTATCCGACCTTGTTTTCGAGTTATAGCGAGTTTTTCTTTATCAAACTAAATCTGCATACCTTCGCATTTAATAATCTGGCATTTATTTATTTATGCGTGAGATACTGAGATGAAGAATTAGAATACAAGGTTCAATGTCAGATATTGCGTTCTGCTTGTAAATAAGGTAAATCACATTAGCTCAACTGCTTCCTTCTGTCTCCGCCTGCCGCCCTCTGTAGGATTATTTCAACATAAAACTCGCTGTAACTCGAAAACAAAGTCAAATAGCAGACGTGTATTATGCGAGAGAAACTTTAGGGACCTCGAAGCACTGATCGGAGAAGTGCACCGAGACGTGGGAACGAAGGGGCCTGCGATATAGAAAGAAGAAGGAGACAGTTCGTACAACAGAGTAACAGAACAAAGAAGAGATTCACGAAGGTCTGGAAGGAAATATTCTTATCTGAAATGAGGTGGAGATCGAAAGTGTCGCAGTTTTGTAAGATCGTCGATGTTTCCATGTGATTTGCAGCGGTCGTTGACCCCAGACATTGTTCGTACAGAAACAGACTTTTTGCAGTAATCATCGCGGCCAATCAAGTCATTGCCGTATCTCTAAGCTCGTTTCAGCCTCGTGGCGCGAATTACCTACTTGTTAAGAAGACGATGCACAGCGTTTGAGAACGATCGTTCGATCCGGAAAAAGTTATAATATGTTCGCCGTTCTCTCTATTATTTCGTTCTTCCTCCAAGTTTCTATATCCTTAACGATCCATAACTACCTATAGAAATCGTTTAAATAAGATAGTATGTATGTACAGGGTGTCATAAAAGAAGCGCTATCATTTTACTGAGAAATAATTTCTACCTAAAATAAGATAAATATGTATGTATATTTTTATTAGTCGAGTCTTTCCAATTATGTATATGCGAGATAGGACATTGGCCAAATGATTTTCACTGCTTTACAAATTTTAGAGAAACCACAAAAATATACCACCGTGGAAAACGGTAAAATATCACGAAACGTACCTGGGCAAGAGGCTAACAGGGAGACACCACGTATGAAAGAAGATAGAATAAATGAAAATAACAAGAGGACATGCGTATTAGCTCGCAGGAAGACAACCCTATCTGAATCCTGAAAACAAACTATTAATCTACAAAGTTATCAGAGAATCTATCTGGACGTATGGCATCGAATTACGAGGAACAGCAGCTGACAGCCGCATTAAAAAAATAGGATCAATGCAGTCGATAATACACGACACAGTTGTGAATGGTTCGCGGTATGTTCGTAACGATGACCTCAGAAAAATCCTGGAATGCTCTGCGAACAAGTAGCTAGTTGCTACAAATAGTTAGCAACACGTACACGTTAAATTTATCTCGAAGATTGGTGAAAGCACATCCGGGTAAGAGAAAACGTCTTTTTCCAAGGAAAAAGTCTGCTTAGGTCAAGAGAGCGAGAGAGAATTTAATGACTTTCTGTCACAATATGGGAAAAATTTCTTTCAAGATTACGATAGTATCGCGCGTCGTATGAGACGTAGCCCCATCTTGCTGAAACCATATGTTTTCCAAGTATCTGACCGACCCAATTCAGGCGGCAGGAACATATCGGGTTGCCGATGCGTTCCAAGTTCTTAAGAACAACGTCTGGTGCAATACGGGAGGATCGTTCGCACAACTCTCGCTCGACTACATCGAAGACCAACTCGACGCAATCGAGTTTCTTCGAAGCGTAAGGCAGATTGAGAAAAAGCCACGGGACATAGGTAGATTTGTAGAAGAAACTCGTTGAAGTTCTATTACAGACTGGCGATACAAAAAAATGGTGGAAGTTAGGCCAGTTGCTAGGCAAGGGGTGTGGACACTCGAATTTCCTGACTTGGCATTTTCTCGAGATGGACGAAGCGAAGAGAAGGAGTAATCGACGAGTGGATATTTCGAAGGAAGAGAAAGTCAAACCTAACCCTAACCTAACCCTATGTCGCCGTCATATCAGGTAGCAACAGGCCCTGAGGCGACCGCTCGTGACGTTCGAGTGCTCGGTTAACGGTTCGCAGGCAATCGAACGATAAAGCGTGGCAAGTTTAAGAAAAGAGAAAGAAGGTAAGCTGATTCCAAAAAACTGCGCATCGTTAGGTTTTCCTTTGTTACAAACAGTCTTGTTGATTGCTCGAACTATTTCTAAAGATTCGACGGCTTTACCGAATTCAAAATTTGTTGCAGCGCCACAATACGATCGTCGTTATACGCTATTCTCTAAAGCAATGAGAATGTTGCAAAGTGAAGGAACAGGATAGATCCAAACCAGAAAGACTGGTATTGCAGTTCTAGCAAAAGAGAAGTGACTGTACGCTGACACTGACCGGACGTTGACCGGCAAAAATGCAACGCGAGGTCATCGAGTAGTAATGATTCGTAACAAAAAGAACAAGCATACTCTCTCGTAGACCTTGGCGCGAACGAGACGCTTACGCTTTCCTTCGGATCATGGTGAATTCGAGTCATCGCCACCGTTTGCTTTCTCTGGTACGCTAGTGGTGTCATCGTTCATTGGGAACGTACTTGCTAATCTCTAGGAAATTTCATCCAAATTATGTCACGCTAGGATAATGTTCCCTTAGTAATTAATTCGGTATCGATATAATACCAACTATAATTACGCGACAGATACATGTACATGTTGATTACACAACATCATGTACGGTTTATATCCGAACGAGAGTATCGGTGGTTAAACGATTTCTTAAAATCATCGTTATTGCTAAGAACTTTTTGCTTTTTCGCGCCACGTGTAATTGCATACAAGAATCATAACGTTATTCAGGCCGCGAACGACCTCGACCCGCTTTTTTCTTCGTCTGGTTATGCGCGACAGGCTAACCATTTATCTTTAGCGTTCAGCGGGCAGAGGTGGATAAATCCTCCTTTCTTTTTTCCTCTTTCTTTCTCGTGACTTTCTGTTTGTTTCGCCAGTGCACGTCGGATGAACGTCTGGTTCGCGAGCGCCTTTCCCCAACCGAATTAAAAGTCGTTTTCCAAACATCGAACTTTATCATTCACGATGACCGCTACTTTCGACACGCGTTGAAAATGAATTATTAGACCGATGCATACGAAAAACCGTTTCTTCGAAGTTCCAACTTCCCGTGCCAGTACCACCTATTCGATTTTCGACGATTATTTCATGATTTTCGAATGTGTTACCAGCCGCGTGTTTCCGAACAACTTTTCCCTCATAGTTGCTGAAATACCCGCGGAGAATACTGCCTATACTTGCGCGCCAAATTGAAATTAAAATCTTGAATTTTCTCAACAACAAAGAGATAGCAGAACGTTATCGATCACTGGCGCCTACGTGTGCGGTTTAAAAGATACCGATGCAGCGTCCTTCTTAGGCCAATATCACGAATGTACCATTCGATAGATAGCAGGAATTCATGATCGAGTGTAAAATTATTAGATAATTCTGGAGATAATGAAACCAGTTTACGAGTAGGTAGAACCATTACGTTATTATACCATGTTCGTTATAATGCTCGTTTGTTTAATCGAGAAAGAAAATTTACCCATTCGTAACTTTGGAATAAAAGGGTTGATAACGATGAACTATTTTTTAATCTTATGTAGATATATCAAGCCCATGTAACTTTTGTAAAATTCCATTCTATATCTTCGATTTAGTTATTTTTTTTTTTTTTTGTGGGAAGAGGGGCAAAGGTGAAGCGCAAAGATAGCTTTTATATAATATTTTTAGATTATATCTTAACACATTTAGACTAAACTTCCTTTTGGGGTAGCAAATCTTTATTTGAACCTTCTTCGCACGATCTGATAGCGATCGACGAGTAGAATCGCGGTGCAGGGTTTAAACGTCGACGTTCGTTTATTGAGAAATTATGGCTCGTCAAATTTTGGTACTTTTAGCCCACTCTATCGTGTGTAACTTACCCTATCTTATGCATTGGAGATAGACCGTTGGTGATATAAGATAGCGTTAGTCACTGTTGACATTATGAACATTATCGTCGTAGTATTAACTGGGCTATTACTTCTCCGGTCACCGGAAGTCCGAACACGTTGTCCAAAATGATATTTACCAAGTCGATTGATATATCGGTCGCGATTTTTAAATTGGTGTAAATCAACGGACTCGAAACTGTTATGTTTAGGACTATTTGCCGTATCGATTCATATATTGATTACGGTCAATGGATTTCTAAGCTGAGAATTGTTACACAGAGCGTGTTATAAACGTGGAACCTACTCGAGCAGTGCACAGCAGCTATCCGACTTTGTTTCAAATTATTATCGGTGGAATTTTTGAAAAATTGCAAAGTTCTTCGACACGCCGGCTGCAAGTTTGGACACAGGCCGAGGATAGCCATTTCGAGCACTTCGTACGAAGATAAACTGTCGCGGGCCATTGAAACAGAAAAATGTCTGTAACTTTGAAAGAAGGTCGGATGGGACACGCGTCCACGCGAAACTTTTTCGTTGCTTCTGCGCCTCGTGTCCACTCCTCGAGTAGGTTCCACATGTTATGACACGCTCTATATTTCGTCCTTATTCACCAAATACTATCGGGAGATTAAAAAAAGAGTGGCGCCCCGGAACGGAGTTTAACCGCGAACTGTTGCAACGCGTAATTCTTGAACCGATGGACTCCGATACTTTGCACCGTTATATTTCGTCTATATTTCTCGATTGCTATCGAACCATGCGAAAAAGGTATTAAAAAGAGGTGTCGTCGCGAAACGAAGTTGACGATATTATAAAATACTTTATATTCGTTCGATGCACCAAAAAAAAGATCCGTATGGTTAACATTCTCGCTACGCTATTTTACTATATATTAATAATTATATATTATATATTATATAGCAATACTAAACAACGTACGTGATTATCTACGAAATCCTTCACTTTGTTACTATAAATCATACGTATTTACAATGAGATAATTCCCGATATCGCATATAAATATATTTAGATGCTCTCTTTTAATCTCTTTTATGGAAATAAGTGTATTATTCGAAGATAAGGTTCGCGGTAGATGACAGTTCCTTTCGGCATTGTGTTACACGAAACTACGTAATCGAATCTGCCGCATATTTATCAGGAGTATCAAGTGCACCACTGTACTGTACCGGTAGCGCACCAGCATCGCGCAATTTAGCTTTCACCGGTGTAAATTACGCGTTTACCTGTTGTTACGCGATACCGAAATACCGACCTCGAGTGTCTCCGCTCTCGATATCGGTGCATCTGCCTGCATGGTCAATGGCGCGAATTTCTTTGATGTCGAGGTTATCGCAATCTTGTACAAACTTGGAAATAACAGTAAGTAAATACGCGAGCACGCAGAATTACGTACGTGGTCGAATCTCACGGATATCTCCGATATCTCGTATTTTTGAGGAATATTTACCAATGTGATATATTCGCCATATAATATTTATCAACCTGACGATCTACTTGTTGCAAAAATGCGCCAATTATGGAATTTTCTGAGCTTCGTATTTCGAACAAATACGCAACGAGTAACGAATACCAAAATGTGTATCATAACGCGATAATCGTGCACATGATTAGCACGTAGCAATACTGCGACAGTTACGCTTGCGTAAAATAGCGTTCGTGGGCCGTGGCTACCTGTTGAATTGTTTCACGCAAATTTACGTTTTCGAGAGTATCATAGTATTATTGGATGCGCTGTTACTTTGGATATTTTATATACTTCTTATTGCGTTCATTTTTGCAATTTTTCTACGAATTCGTAGAAATCTACGGTCTTGTAATATCGAAACAGGTCACTGCAACTGTATCACACTCCCTAAACCGTTAACTCGCATAACGCTTAATTCAATTGCCTCACAATTTTTTCACCAACTATCTGCGACAGAATAATTTATTGCTTTAGCGGGGCAAATGAAAAATGTCGGAATAGATTATATTTGACAGTGGTCAATTGTGAAAACGAATTTCTTCGGGATAATCTATATCACGAGTGCCATTCGTGTCTGTCACATTTGAACCATAATCTACGATTCACGCCACGTGTATATTACTCGACTTTGTATAGCAACGGATTAAGAAACGACACGCGAATCGAATCGTCGCAGAAACGATCGTGTAATTCAGCGTTTTCATACTTTACAGCTAAAAACGGATTTC
Source organism: Bombus bifarius (assembly GCF_011952205.1). Taxonomy (NCBI): domain Eukaryota; kingdom Metazoa; phylum Arthropoda; class Insecta; order Hymenoptera; family Apidae; genus Bombus; species Bombus bifarius. Next base: position 164,615 of record NW_022884550.1, on the reverse strand, counting down.
TTAAATTTATAGGTGTGCAAGGTATATTTGTAGCGCGGGAACGACGAGACGAGGGCTAGATTTCTCTTCGAAAAAACATTCTCCTAGCCGTTCTACGCGAGACGTTAAATTTTTTAACTAACGATCGAATAAACGGTTTTGCAATTAATCTTGTATAGGAATATTCCCAGTTTGATTAAGTTAGGCTAAGAGTCGAGTCACATATAGATAACGTACCAAATAACGTATCGCAAAAATTGAAAGAAATTGTAAGAGAGTCTACAGCTTATGCTACGAATAGCCAAAGTGGACGGTGTCTCAGAAAACATATCGCTTACCTTCCGGACTGCAACATAATTGATACGCGTTGCCAATGATGGGCAAAGCAGGCGGGTATGGCACTTTTCTTAGGGCATACAGAAATTTCCCTCGTCGGACCACCAATAGCAGAACGATTAACATCAAGCACATGGACAACATTAACGTCAGCCACGATCCTCCTGTGGCGATCATCGACAAAGACATTCCAAACGAGTACGACGAATCTGTTAAGGAGATTTCTCAATAGTAAAGATAGATACTGGCGTGCTCGTATAGAAATGCGGAAAATCGTTGTGCAAAGGATGATGAATCTTGAGAGAGGGAGAAAAGATAAAAAGAAGAGGGGCAAAGAAGGCGAGAGTGAGGGTCAAGCTACCCCCTAGGAACCACTTTGACGAACTAAGCGGCAATCACAGTACGGCCGAAGAATAACGACGAAAAGGAAGAAACGGAGGAAGAGAGACTGCCCCGGTCGCGTGCAACGCGTGTCATGGAATGACTCCCTGTCGGTTATGCGTGGTCGTACGAAAGAGTCGCCCTTATATACTACTGAATGCTCTGTGTACTACTACTACATCAGCGGCCAGTGGCTAACTCCTCCACCAATAGAAACAAACACGTGAGACGTGCATGTATATGTACGATGCGAGGCGTCGACTGACTCTACGTACAAAGGTAGAGCCCCCATTTCTTTGTATGTGTGTTACTGAAAATGTGTATAAAATTTACATTTGCACGGAATATCGGTTCATACGCCGCATGAATTTTTCCGATAGTACACGCGTACCATGCTCCAGCCTCTTCGATCGCGCGATTCATATTTATGCGCAACGATTTGCAGGGACAATACAAACGGTCAGTTATCCTATAGAAAATCGAGTTTCGTGAATGCCTGTACGTTCTCCACATCGTCCACGTTGTCCATGTTTGTTATGTGCACGCGTATAAATAATACATGCGAATAGTAACAATGTGAAAGATACACGAGAGATTACGAACGATTCGAACGCTATCGGTTCAAGCTACGTTTACATTCAAGGATTTCTCGGCGAAATAACTTGTCACATACGGTGATCTACTTTTTTGATCGTTTTGTTCGAGAAGTATCGCCAATACCCGGTCCAACGGACGATGAACGAACGCCTTTACAAAATATACTTTGCAAATTGTGTCAGTCTCTGGTATTTCTTTAATCTGAATCTAATTATATCACTCAACTAATCTAATTATATATCGCAGCGTTAAAAACGTATTTTTACTTCGAATAAAATACGAGAAAATTCGATCTTGACGCGAGATTAGAAAAATCTAAAAAGGAAAGCGAAGTTGGTTTGGAAATTGGTTGTTTCGAGCGGTTCGTGCAAAGGTGCAGCCGAACTCGTCGAAGCATAATGTAAATTTCCCAAGACATATTTTTATCAGCGAATCGCACTCGAAACAGGCCTATTAATTCTCCTGATAATTATTACTAAACGCATTCTTGTGCGAGTTCGTGTTTTCTAGAATATAATTAAAAAAGTACAGACTTGGTAGAAAACCGTATTACGATTTAAAAATTAATGTCCTATATATTTTGACGTATCGTGTATACTCTGCGTTTAAATTTCCTATAAATGCATAAAAATTTGCGCTCTACTTATCATCAACGACGAAACATTTAACCTTTGTGATCTGGAAACGTAACGGATGATGAACGTATCCATGTTTTTCAGGTTTAAGAATTACATTGACCGTGCCTCCTGCACGTTGTTCTTAATATCGTAAATATACATAACGTAATACACGAAAGAAAGCTACCGTTTTCACGAGAAGAAAGTTATCACTTTGCTTCGCGCGTAATTACGAAATGATTTCAAGAATTTTAGATGAAATACATAGGTATGTAGCGTATCTCTAACAATCTTTCCACGGACACGACCAAACACAATCAAACTGTTAATCTTCGCTAAACGAGTTGCCACTTTCACTGCCAACGTTCGTTTCCTCGTAGTCGTTACTTTTGATGGACAGAAAATTTCCGTGAAGAATTCCAAACTAAACGAAAACACAGCTCAACGTTTGCCTGAACGTGCTGACAACGTTCTCTCTCCAAGAAGATATTTTAATCGGTGCCAATGTTGCACTTTCGATTTCGACTCCCTTTGCATCTCTTTCGAAATCATCTACTTGTACAGGCAATGATCCATTCACTGACAATGGCGAGTCTGATTTGATTAAGCACATGCCAAATTACGAACACTGTTAGGCGCGAACCGAAAGAATCCGACGATCGAACAAAGGCTAAGTTCAGATAAACAACGAAGACGAAGCGATGCACACGAGATGTATAAAAATGTGATTGAAAAAAGCACGTAAATCCGCGAACGAGACGCAGGATGCTTCGAGTAAACGAATTTCGAGTTATCTTTGAGAACGCAAGTAAGACCAGCGGTCGATACTCGTTAGGAGTTTCTATCCGAATGATCGCCAGGCTATAAAGATCGATAACGACTGATTGCATAATTTGATAGTCGACGTATTTCGCACAAACGTATCCGTAGGTAATTTTCGCGCGTTCTACCCTCTTATTCCTAATATTCTCGACAGGTTTTTCGCTAATGAGTGGACTGCGATTTCTTGTACTATATTTCTATACAAATTTACGTTTTTATAAACGCAACTAACGCAGAATTTATACAGTCTCGCGTATCATACGCGTTCCGCAGACTTTTACGTTTTACGTACATGAATGCATAAACATTTGCAGTCTTGCGACGAGCAAATGATCGACAATTTCTTGTCGATCTTGTATCGATAAAATACAAATGAAGTTTTCATCGCATTGTACAAATGTGAAAATATTACTTATTTAATATAGACGGATGTGGTTATTTTCTATAGTTATATATGGTTATATGTCATTAGATACAGTAAAACTAGATTTTTCGATCGGAGGACAAGCGTGTCGGATAACTAGACTAGACGTATCGGATAAAGCTGAGTCTACATTGGCAGACAAGTGTCCGCGGACACGTGTCACAGTTAATCAGAATCTGCCTTTCTGCGGATTTTCCACGAAAGACAGATGTTGATTGGCCGCAACACGTGTCCGTGGACAATTGTCCGTCGATGTAGACTTAGCTTAACCGAACAAGTCGGATAATAATAATCCATTAGTTCTCCCTTCTTTCGCTATTTGTCATTCGTATAATCGGAGTTAATTTTTATATAAATAGATTCTACCAAGTTGAAATTTGTAAATACAGTAGAGCTTCCCTTATCTCTTACAAACCATAGGGTTCTGTACCAAAACCGTTCTGATAATAGAACAATCACTTTTTGTCATATGAAATTTCATTTGTTCAAATAATACAGACTGAGATTAATTGACAGTTTCTTTGAATATTTGTGAATCTCATATCTTTCTGCCCGTCACGTAAGTCGCATAATTCTTTCAACATAAATAACTGCATAGAGTCACGTTCTTTTTGTACTTGGAGTCACCGAAGCTGTTTTTTCGAATGCCACGAATGTTTCGGAATGGGAAGGCATCTCTCCATTACCACTTTCGTTTGCTGTTTTCATTTGTATAAAATCGTCGTTATTATCGTCTTTATCGCAACAAACCCATTTCATCGGTATATTTAGGGTTCTTCTACTGACGCCAACATCCGAGGAATTCACATGCTTCGGATAATTTTCGATATCGTGTTTTTGATTTTTAACGTCTGCGATCGTGGCTTCTCCGACATCGTATATTTTTGCTAATCGTGTTGGATTCGCATCACTCTCGATTTCTTTGATCGTTATTTTGTTCCGATAGTTGGAACGCTATTGTTACTGGTTATAATCACTAGTTTCGTACTAAATTGTGATAGTCAGAATTCACTCGATCGAATAGAGGAAAGAACGCATTGTATGTAAACGCTAATAAAATCCATAGATATTTGAGGCGGAAAATGGCATCCGTTACTGGTCCTAAAGCAAAATTGGCAAAAACCTTTATTCGTATAAGCGATACGGAGCATGGCCATATTCGGTAAATCGGGCATTGCGATGACATCAGTTCGGATAAACGCAGTTCTACCGTAGTTAAGGCAGTTTCGATGTCTTTGATTAATTCGATTGTGTCTGTTTGGTAGCTATTGAAACGAGAACGTGTAGGAAGCCAAGGACAATTAACGGAGAACGCCATTAATTTTTTCTTCCCCTCTTCGCCGGCCTGTACAGTTAATACATTTGCAAATTTTTTGCAACACCTTTCGTTCCATCCGATGTCCGATCTATATTCGATCGATATCTGCGTGCTACTAGCTACTGGTATTTAAATTAACAGCCCCGTGATTGCTTTTACATCGTATTTTATTAATTTTATCTCTGCTATTTAACGATCTATGGATACAGACGATGCAAAATGTACAGGGTGTCCGAATTTCTTTCCAACCGTTCGTACATTCTATGAGTTGAGATAAGGACAATGTGTCGCATATGCCATTGGAAGAATCGTTAAAGAGTTATGGCAAAAATTTAGAATTGTAACGAACGTACGTTACTGCGTTGTAAAATACGAATTGATCAGAAATGTGTAATCTAATAGTAAGTAGGAAATATCACGATACTTTTTCGTATCATAAATTAAATGTTTTGCCGCTGCTAATCTTGTATTTTAATTAGAGTCGTGCAAGTGTTATAATATCTTCCGACTACTTGCAAGCGTAAATATTTCTTATTAACTCGTATTTTGTACCGTTTTAACGCACGTTCGTTACCGTTCGTTTCTTACGTCCTTTTCTTTTATCGATGTAACTCTTTAACAACGCTTCCAATAACGAATACGCAGTTCCATCCTTATCTTGACCGAAGAAATATATCGACGATGTTTCTTCGATATATCGGCGAAGCTAATTTTTAAGAAGCAATTGTATATTAATGCCCGCGATTGCTGCTGTTGATGCAACATAACGAGTTAGATAACAATGTCAAAGATAGATGAACGATGGACTTTGGCAGATAAAAGGTAAACGATTTTCAGTTCGTAGAAACTCGTCTATACGACGTCGTTGAAACGTCTATCAGCATTTGAATGAATCGTGTCCTTCTGCTAGATGTCAATGCACATTACATCGATATGCAACGCGTAACATATGCTCCCTCCTCTTTCTCTTCCTTTCCATCTTCCCTCTTTTCCTCTCGCTCTCTTCCTTCCTGAAAATAACGCGCGATTAGAAAGATCGAGTAAATCGATAACGCTACTTGGCAAGCCAAATATGCAAGGAGAATACGATTAGTTTATTAGGAGGCAGATCAGCGAGAGAGATGCGCGTATGTGGTAGGAAATTCGAGCAAGAGAACCGAGTTGCAATAGAGATCAAAGGAATGTTATTACAACAGTTAGGCGTCTATTTATAGGCTGAGATAAATCCCAGGCCTTACTATACTGTTTATGATTCGAGACTAATTTAAGTTTAAGATAACAAATAAGATAAACGATTAACTATATACAGAGGCTACAATGTGTCGAATATATGCAAAGTATAGAGAAAAGTTGGGAAAAACTTCAAAAATGTTATTTCTACGAGAATACGCGTCAGGGTGCAGGTTGAAATAAACGAGGGACGTATCGAACACACGCTGCAAGGATAATGTCTTGCCGACAAAGACACCTCGTAACTCAGAAACTAACCCTGGAAACTAACGTGTTTTTGGACCCATGTTCGTCGAGACCTTTTCCCTTCTTTCGATAAGTACTACTATACGCCTCGAGTTTTTCCCAACTTTTTTGTGCACCCTACCTGTGTATGGCTGCCTGAAAGGCTGATTCTTATTCCCGATTGATTCTGTTGCAACGTTCAGCCGGAAACCAAAGGAACTGTACAGAACTATTCAAAAAGTTGAAGCTTACTCCGATGCAAGGAATAACGCACTGTGACAATGAATAGCCGGTTCGTCGAACTTGTCATTGAGGAACACGTGCCACGAGAACGATAAGACGTGCACCTTTCAACGTGATAACGTCCAGCCTGTGCAGGATCTGCGAATAATTATTCCTTAGCGTTATTGAAATTCGTATAACCATATCGAGCCTAACTTAAACTGACGCGAATCGCACCGTACACTGTAGACAACCTCTCTGCGCTATAATTCGCGCGAGATCTCTCTCGTTGAGTCAATTTCGATCGTCGTGTCGGATATAGGGAAATCGTTTCGATATTATCGGTTTATCGTCGAATTAGCGCGAAAACGCGTAAAGTTTCGATGCGAAACAAGGAACGTTGGGCTCGATTAGATACGCGGGAGCGTGTAGATGCAATTAGGACGGTCATTGTTCCATGTAACATAGCAGTTAGGTGGTTAGGTGTAATGGGACGCAGGCTGAGACGTAAAGTTTTATCGGCCAGGTAAAAACGAAAACTTTCCTTCTTCTTTTCTTAGTTTTCTTAGTTTCTTCTTTTTCTTAGTTTATCAGCACCTTTCACGCTGCCAAAATTTGGACGTTTAAATCGAGGATACCCTGTATAAAGGGTTTTTACCGTATGCATATACGCGTCGTCGCGTCCTCTCGTAACACGTCAGTTCCACGTGCCTGACCTCAGCTCCCTGATCTTCCGCGAGTTAGCAAACAAGTGACCTTCCATATTACGCAATACGACGCATTTCCACGTGTAACGCGATCTACTCGGAAAACTCCGATTGTCTCCACGTGGAAGGGAATCCCGTTCTATTCTACGACGGACAATATATCTTCGGTAATCACTGCGAATCTATTTGCATTTATCCTGACAGCGACGCCTCCCATTACATACATATGTATGTATATTATAACCAGTGCGCCAACACCTCTTAGTACTCTGGTTTTTTATCGTTCCGCATCTGACAGATGCATTTGACAAATGCGACTGCGTTTCACGACTTCTTCGACTAATCTTTTTTTTCACTCTACCTCCGCTTTATCTTCTCTTCGTCGTTTCTTTCCTCTCCGACGAATGTTTCGACTATGAGCTGTGCTGCCAGCGAATATACTACAGCTTTCAGATTTTTTTCTTCCACTATCGTACTAGGAATTTGCAGTTGCTTTAATCTTCTGAGATTAATATGTTTATTCTTACGTGTGTGTAATATGGTTATTAATTTAAATGTACATTAGACGTTAGTAGCTCTGGCGTTAAAAACGACCGTTATGCAATTAAAATAAGAGAACATAAATAAAAGGAATTTCGCGCGATAAAATTAGCGCAAAGATGATCGGGCATAGCACCGTATTGACTGCAAGTTAATTTGTAATTTGTATTTTCAGACTGATCCATCTAATAACACAGAATGACTTGAAATAATTTAAGCATTCGTTACGTAGAATTATCAGTAGAGTTTTGTCGTTCAAACTGTGCAATGGATTCTGAAAATCGCTTAAATCTTACAAAACACTCTGGCACGTCGTTTAAACTATTAAATTTTTTCCATTAAGACTTTGTATCTTATACGGTTACGGTCGTTTTGAGATTATTCGTCGAGTCCCCTTATCTTTGAAGTATTCGATAACATGCGGTAATTAATATTATGCAATATGCGTGTTTTTTAAAATGATAACATTGTTCAAATAAATCGTATGCATACGTTGTTAACATGCACATATCGTTGACACTTTCTTCGCGATGGAATTTAGCGTACCTTTATCGATAGATTATACAAACTTGTAATTTAAAATATCATTAATTACTATGTAAATTTGTACCTAAAGATCGCCAATCTATCCCTCGATTATGTCACTTTGATAGTTCACAAATTGCATCGTAACATATTGACCGATTACTATGTAAATTGGTGCTAAAAAATTGTTCATCTATTCTTAAATTACGCGAATACGATAATCTCTGAATTTTATTGTAATATAATACTTATTATTGGTGGACGTGTTCCTGCTATAATCGACAGACGCGAGGAGCCATGTAAAACGCTGAGATTAAAATAATTTCACAAGTCGAACGACATAATCAATTTCCATAAACGGATCAATTGCCGAGATATCAGTCCGACAGTTTGCGTAACTAAATTGGCATACAGTGTAACGGAGAGTTTCAATTAACGCGGTTTATTTTCGGCCGCTCTCGTCGGGTCGTACGAATTCCAAGAACGGTTGCATTCGTTAAACCGCCGTACGAACTGAATGTGCCACCTATAATCAGTCGTTCACGTGGCTGAAACTTACAAGGACGAAGACCCGATTCGTTTCGGTAACACCAGACTGGTCTGGTACGCGGTCCGTTCGCGGATTTCTTCGTACGAGAAAAATATCGACGATGCATACCAAAGTTACGTCATCTCGCTCGTCCGACGTGTTATCCGCGGCAAATGTTCGTAGGAAATGTGCATACGGTTGTAGAGGCTTTTTTCCGACCATAGTCCGATACCCAGTCGAACTTTATCGATCGATCGTACCGATCGTTATGACGTTACCATCAGCCATCGAAAGTAAGAGAAAGTATTTTCGATCAGATTGCGGATAGTCGTAGAAAGTTACCGTAAACGTATCACAGATGGCAGTTCAACGTCAGGAATACACGTGGAACAAAGTTCGGCCGAATCGATTTATTTTCGCGTTCATTGACACGCACGATTCAGCAGCACCGACCGATTTGGATAAACTTGAAATTTGAATTCGATCTTGATATCGTAACCAAGTTGGTAACGCGCGTAGGGTGTAGGGAAAAAGGGCGACTGCCAATTGCAATGAATTTTGAGGTTAACGTTTTTTCGTATGCTTCCGTATGCGCTCTTCGCATTGCGAATTCAAATTTTCTCACTTTTGCGGTAGAAATTCGGGCGTGCAACGAGAAACGAATACTTTCCATTTTTTAGAGTTTAATGCGTTGTGTATCGCCTAAAGTTATAAGCGAATACAATGCAGAACAGGATGGAGAATAAAGTGATATTTTATTTTTATAACGATATTTAAGAAAATACGAAGTCGTGGCATTACGATAATAAAAAGTAAATTTTCGTTTTCTAAAATTTGACATTCTCCATTTTTCTTGTAACTTTTTTCGAGAAGTACTCGACAGAAAATGGAAAACGAGGCTACGGATTATAGGAGTACACGCGGGACGACAAGATCAGCCAGAGTGTGAAAATGAAATATACGCGTAATGAATATCTAATACGCATTGGTTGCACGTAATACGTGCTTGAATTTTTCAATGCGTATTTATCGTTAAATACGAAAATTATTTAAAATTATTTAAGCGTTATAAAAGCATTGTCGAGACTCGTTTCGCGGGTTTCAGGATTCCGATAAACGCGTAAAGAAAACGAGGCAAATAGGACACGAAGGAATGGAAAAACGGCAGGAGAAAGAAAAAGAGAAAGGCGATTTTATGAATTTATCTAGAAAGAGTGGAAGGAGGGACGGATTGGAATTTCTTTGGAGTTCCTGGCGTCGGGGGTTGTTGCCCTGAAATGGTCGGCACGTGTAACCCTCCGGCGTCCTTGACGTCTTTAGACGTCCGCTAAGAACATAGGAGATTCTCACGATCCTTCCTAATTCCTTAGGCAGAGTTCTCTAGTATATACGAGCCCTTCTAGAATAGTCCGCTAGGGTAGATCGTACTCGGGATACGCATAGACTAGTCGCATAGACGTTCGACGAGTCATCTTGCTAATATTTAGGAAATTTGTTAGTTTCTCCTTAATAGATAAGAAAAGAAATAGCTATATGTATATTATAATTCCATTGTCTATTACAATATTAACAAATATATTAACAAAGTATACTGGGATGTAGAGATATTGCAGATTAGTTACAATAATATATATAATAAGTTAATGTTACCGTATCCGCTTAAAATATTATTTCAACAACGAAAATGTCATACGATTAAGTAGAAGATAGATATTGAAAATTAATTCAATAGGAAATTTTAGTAAAAAAGATCGTAGTAACATTTTTTTCATTCGTCTTCTTTTGTCATTCATTTCCTGTTTCATTCATCGACTTTTTCCAGTCTCGCATCTGATTTATTCGTAATTTAAATACGATCAGCTGTAAATTATTTGCAAATTATCTGTGTTTATGTAAAATACATTGATATACATTACACTATAGAGCACTGTAATATTGGGGGTTAAAAGGTTAAGGAAAGTTGAAATTACAGATATTAAGTCGACAAAAGTGTGAGATAATACGGGTAGGGAAAAAAATTATCTCTCCGTCTGGTCTTAACGTCTCGTCATCGAATTTGCCTTCTCGATGTAATTGATACGTTATCGCTTCCATGGTCCTTAATGACACCTACATTGATAATGGCACAACGCCTACTATCGTTCTTCGAATGATTTCAATTGCTGTTTCCTCTCCCACGCAAAAACAACGAATGTTTATATTCCATTTCTGCTGTGTTGTGTCGTGTCAACACCAATTTCTTTAATAAAGATAATATTTGTTATTTCGTTTATAACGTAGTTAACATATAACATATCGTAACGTAATTATGAATTGTTTTATTATGAATTTTATCATGAATTACGAATTGAAAAAAACCTGTGATATCTAATAAGAGAAAAAAAGTTTTAAAAGATGGGAGGAAGGTATCCGAATAGGAAATGACTGTAAAAAGAGAAAGTACGTATATCGAATATCCATAAACGTTTGTTAGTGTTCGCAGGAAGAAAATTTTGTTCCGATTGGATTTTTCCCGAGATTACCAAACGCGCTTTCGTTAGATATCGTTAGTCGGGGCAATTCACGCGTTAACTTTCGAGATTGGGATAAAGATTTCCGGTATGAGATGTTCTTACGATAAGTCGATCTGAAATGCATATTCCTCTTACGCGCGATTGCCGCGTCTGGCTGCGCGTCTGTTTACGTTCGAAAGAGCCACGTGCCGGCTAGCCGACAAGGTGAAATACCTATCCACTTCAACGCGAAATACGCGACTCCGAAGACGGTTCGTTAAAATCGTCTAATCGTTCGATAAGATTGTTCTAAGACTCGAATACGACGAAAATCTCATTAAAAGAGATTTAATTATTTCCGAGAAAATGAAATTATCTCGTTCGTTGAATTTCATCGATTTCGAAAAACTTCCAAAATTCTTCGTCGCTTCTGGGAATCTGACATTTTGTAATACGTATTTCGACGATGTTTGCACACGTTCCGCTCCGACTCATTTTGTTTATCTTATTACTTATATTCGTGTATTTCGGTTATTACTTAATCTGCATCGAAAAAAGTTGAATTTGCTACTATGTATATACGGATTATCGCGACCATTTCACTTATCTTCGTGATGTAACTGAAAAAAGAAGAAGAAGAAGAAGAAGAAGAAATACTATACACGTGTCAGAAGCTGTAACACGCTAATGAACATCGTACCCTTATCAGGGTAATAGTTTATCAAAGTAACGTTAATAATATATTTATTCTTAACTTTTTTTTTTTTTCAATCAAAGGTTACAGCGATAGAGATACATTTCGAAACGTTAAAAAGAAGTACTTTGCGTATCATGGTGTACCAAAAAGGATTGCAGTTTTTCTTCTCGCGTACTTACGTGTACGTGGTAAACTATATATCATAATTATAACGATAGTTATCGAAGCTGCGATAATTAATCGAAAGCATCGTTTTTACGTTAAATGTATAACGTTCGGTACATACATATATCGTATAATCATTTCAATCTGAGCATTATTTAAACAAATAGGTGTTGGTAAAAACGTGATTTAAATAATGGCTAAATGTAATTTCGAGATAATTAACGCACCGCGTATCGATGATTTGCATTCGAATGAACCGATTCTGTCGGGTCGATCGTTGACTACCTACGTTAGAAACGCACGCCTCCTCGGGGATCTCTGGCGCGTAAATTCGTCCAAAGGCGCGCGTCGTCCAAAGGTAACCGAAATCGAAGTAATTCGGTGGAATTCTGTCGCGTTACGCGATGATTCTACGTTGTTCGCGACTTAAACTTACCTATAGAAAATACGCTGGTCGAAATTCAAAGGAACGACATTAAGATCCGAATTATTCGCTGCTCTATATTCGGTAGAATTACTCTGCTATATTGTTGCCGATGTAAAGGCAATAAAGTAATCGAAATGACCGGGTATTTCCAAGCCGTTATCTTTGAACTTCGTTTCGAATGAAATTCGTCGAAATCTGAGGAAGATTACGTTGTCCATTCTGGAAGCGTGACTCGTTTCAACGTTACACCAACAAAACTATACGTACGCAATAGGAAACATTACGAATGAAACGCATTTCCATTAGTCGACGACGGCCGTAGTCCTTGACTTTGAGCGCCACAGACCAATCGATCGATTTACGGACGCGCACGTCCGTCTAGAATCGAGCAATCGACTGTTCAAAAGCGTTTTCCCGATCTACCTGCAGTCCCACTGTCTGCCTGCAAGGAAGTGGGGGTGCACGTGTGTTCCGCTGGGCCACCGATTCGGTCCCCTCGACACGTGTACGACCTTGACTCTGACCTCGGCTCTTGGCAAACATTTACCCCCGAGACCGAGGGTCGATGCATCTACTTCGAAAAACGTCGCCTTCCTTTTCCTAGTATTCTTTTTTTTTCCTTTTTTTTTTCTTTTTCAAAGAAGAGGGATCGTTCCCCTCGCGAGGATTCCACGGTTAAAGAGGAGCGCGGGGCGTACGTACCGTTACCGTTAGACGCAGCCTAACATAATTCGAAAAGATCGCAGCTACCACCGCGAGGCTGGCATTCGTCAGCCGATAGATGCGATATTTCGCTTATTGGAAAGACGATTACGAAGTAACCGAGTAGCAGGTGATAATTTGTTTATGTAATTATTAACGTATGGTATGGTAGAAAATATTTATCATCGGCGTGCTTGTCGGTACTTTTTCCTCTTTAATAATACGGAGTCGATTCGATATTCTCTGTTAAACGTGCTGTCTTATCGTCCTGTAACGTTATTATTCATTGAGATTGATATTGTTTTCGCCAGGACGATATTAAAATAAAGAATGAAAAGAAAGAAGGAGGCCGTTGGATCGGTCATTTCTCCAATTACGATTGATTTCGTAATCAATGATCGACGTTATGAAGTTGCGATCGAGGTTGCTCGATATTTTCTTTTTTCAAGCGTAAATGATGAGAACTGTTATTTAAGTGTTGCAGTTTCGAAACGGACGATAAATCGCCATTTAATGGGAGCGTGCAAACTTCAAGGGAAAATCAGTAATAAATATAATTACGCTTATTATTGACGGGAAAAAGAATACACGAATGACCTCGAACCTCGTTCAATATTATCGCTAATCACGGATACCGTTTGAACAGTTTTCTCTTTTCTTCTGCTTGTCCGATTTAATTTCGGTTGCGCGATAAACTTATTAAACCGAAGTATTTCGTACTTCTTGCGACGAAGGATTTACTTGTATTTATTTACTTGGGACGCGCGTAATTCCGTAACGATATTTTTCTGGAGAGAAAAGCACGTCTCATTAACGAGTTTAATTTCGGTGGCGTTTTATCGGGCGTGCGTTAAGACTAATTGCCATACATAATTAAACGGTGTATCTGTTACAGACTCACTGACCCATTTTCCAACTGCACAAAGTGGCATGATTAAATATCGCCATTGATTCATTATGCGTTTATCGTTATTTACGTTCCATATTTGCGTCGCTCGTTAACGCACGCAAATTTTCTGTTCGTCCTATTTCTTTAAACTCGTTTAACTTTGTATTTGCAAGGCACATATTCTCGATACGTATTACGACAGGATGAACAACGTTGCGAATGCTCAAATACGAGAATGATTAAAAAATGAAGTACAAGCGTAAAGATCAACGTGTAACTGCTGAAATTCAATCGATAAGTAGTTAATTCTTGAACATAATTATAAAAGTCGGAATATAATGAATTATAAGTAATTACAATTATTTGGCGTTAACTATAATCGATTTTGTTAACGTTGTGATTCTTTTTTCACGTGGTGATGATTTTGTTGATGCGATGAAGATTTTGTTGACGTGGTGATTGTTTTGTTGACATGGTAATGATTTTGTATATGATAGGATCGCGATCGATGCATTTCAAAGATGCAATTGATTTATATACTTACACATGTTGTACACTACTGCTTACTCTTATCGCGAAATTACGCGTCCTTTTTAAACGTAACTGCTTTCTCTGTCTACGGACAAACCACATAGTGCCATCTGTCCAAACATTCTCCAAGTCGCTGTTCCTGCCTCTTTTGATAGATGTCAGTACACGTTTTGTCACACCACCCAGCGATTCTACCTCCGGACAAATAATGTGGCGCCATCTGTCCAAACATTCTCCAAGTCGCTGTTCCTGCCTCTTTTGATAGATGTCAGCACACGTTTTGTCGCACCACCCAGCGATTCTACCTCCGGATGAATAATGTGGCGCCATCTGTCCAAACATTCTCCAAGTCGCTGTTCCTGCCTCTTTTGATAGATGTCAGCACACGTTTTGTCGCACCACCCAGCGATTCTACCTCCGGACAAATAATGTGGCGCCATCTGTCCAAACATTCTCCAAGTCGCTGTTCCTGCCTCTTTTGATAGATGTCAGCACACGTTTTGTCGCACCACCCAGCGATTCTACCTCCGGATGAATAATGTGGCGCCATCTGTCCAAACATTCTCCAAGTCGCTGTTCCTGCCTCTTTTGATAGATGTCAGCACACGTTTTGTCGCACCACCCAGCGATTCTACCTCCGGACAAATAATGTGGCGCCATCTGTCCAAACATTCTCCAAGTCGCTGTTCCTGCCTCTTTTGATAGATGTCAGCACACGGTTTGTCGCACCACCCTGCGATTCTCTCTACGGACAAACCATATAGTGCCATCTGTCCAAACATTCTCCAAGTCGCTGTTCCTGCCTCTTTTGATAGATGTCAGCACACGTTTTGTCGCACCAACCTGAATTCTTCGCTACGGACAAATAGAATAATTTCCAAGTTATATACTTAATTACTAAATTACATATAATAAAATTCTTATAAATTACGTTTATAAATCCGTTTACAATCCCTCTTAAAACTATATATGTATATATACATAAGATATATGTGTATACATATGTGTATAATTATTTGCATGGGCGTGGCTGGAGAAAAACGATGGTTAGGTGGTGGGTTGCCTTGTAGTAGATATGTAGCGTGACTTTGCGTCGCTTAAGATTTACATCATCTGCTGGATCTTCCATGCAACGATCCTCCGAGCTCAAATTTGTGGCGAACGAATCCTTTCGACATCGTGCGGTTACCCTCACTGCTGCATCGTCCAAAAGCTGCCGGGTGGTAATAATCCTCTATGTAACGTAAATTTGCGAGCACTGAGTCTATAATTTTGTATTGTCTCTATTTGCTTAATGAAAAAAAGAAATTTAGGTATTAATAAGAATTTGTATTCAAAAGCTTGTATTCGATAACAATGCATGTACGAGTGATACAGTTGTTACAAATCTCAAATGCTGGGAAACATACTGATACGATACAGTGGTAACTTTACGAATTGATAACAAAATGGGAACGGTAACGCGCGAAAGATTTTGCAACGAAAAAACGGGTGACTGTGTCACGTGGCCCAGTGATATCAAAGGGCCAACAGATTTCGATTTCGTTTTTGCATAGGAAAGTAAAAATTAATTAAGATGAATTAATTTCTTTTAGGTATTATGACGATTTCGCTCATTTTCGCTCGTTAACGATATTTTTCTTTTTTATTGTACCATGTTATGATATAAAATGATGAAAATAAATAGGCAGATTTCGGAAAATTCGCCTGGCAGTTAACGCTTGTTAAGCGTTCGGGAAACTTTTCAATAAAAACCGATAATCATCGCTGCAGCAACAGGTTGCGATTAATCGATGTTCCCTGCAACTGTTTGCATGCAAAAATCGGCAATCTGCTAATTTACACTGATAGGGTAAGTCGTGAGTATAGGGATTGGTGCAACAACACGCGTCGTGCAACAATTTTTCTCCGCAATAGGGATAGACCGAGCTGTCGCATAGTGGACATTTTCTGGAAAATAAAGACAATTCTTAGTGACAGAAGATCATAACGTAAAATCCTAAGCGTAAAAACATTGGCTCGGTAATTTTATTTGAAATATTTCTTTAAACGAGCTATAATTTGGGAAATTGTAATAGGAAATTAAGAAAAAAATTTTTCTAGGAAATTTAAAAAATATGTTATCATATGATTAGAAAAACCTATATACTTACTTGTTCTGAAGCGGTCTGTACGTATCGTCGATTGGGAAATTGTAATAATCGATGCTGTCTTGATACGTTTCCGTTTGTAACGACGAAGTGGGCGATAATGCCAATTTGGCCCCTTTCGGTTGGCTATCCGCCATGGCGCTTTGCTCGCCTTGCCGAGGTGAATTATGAAAAGAAATATAAATTATCAAAAATATAAATAGTTTGTCAATTATCAAATACCGATACTTTAATATTTAAATTATTACAAATTGCCAAAACAACTTTTAATATTAAAACAATGATGTTTCGAATATTGACGGAGTATTTAAGATGAAACCGACTATTTTACCATCTGTTGTTAATAAAATGTTACCATCAGTTTCCTTCGTAAATTTTAAATTGAACAAACTTGATAACTAACGAATAGAGTAGGAAATTTGAACGAATTGGACTTTGAAACAAAACAACTATTTTTTAATAGCTAATTAGAAATCAAAGAAGTCTTTGAACTATTACAATCTTTACGTTTTCAAGATATTTTCTCATATTACGTACATTCTGATCAATTTTACACTCTAGAAATTCTTACAAATACACAAAAATCCACTGACTACTAATAATCTGTTAGACTGATCGATAGAGTTGCGAACAACCAACGAAAGTGGATATATTCGATTTTAACGAAAACTTTTTCGTGTCAATTCGTAGTACTTACTCGATGCGGTAGCAACGTGCGATAATAGCGTCACAATGCCGGCGAATATCACAGTTAGGATATGCATTTTTTCAATTGAAATCGTCTTGTCACACATTCGTCTAACGCTTTCGAACACGGACAGACTGAGCCGAAGAAATAAGCGTGGATCCTACTTTGATTTCTTTTTAAAACCCACGCAACGTTTATTGACACACACGCAGCTCTGCTTGCTTACGGGAGGATCGCTTAAATACGGTCGACCAGTACCCGTTACTCGTAACAGATCCAGATCTTCCTCTCTTCCTGAGCTGATACGAAAAAGAGAAGAAAACGAGGAAACGATATCTCTCGCTGAGGAAATCTTCGACGAATATCGAGACATATCTTTGATAATTTTCCACGGAATCTGCTGCAGCGTGTATTTTCTTTTTTACATTGACATTTCGATAGCGTGTCTGGAGGTAGAGCGAATTTTGAGAGAGAATAAGGACGAAACCGCGAGCGGAGGCGCGTCAAGGACACAGATGAAAGTCGAATTGCACGGATCCGGTTTAATTTCGCAATTGCCAATCGCCAAAAATAAGGACTTGCCTTTCAGGAAGCGTAAACGCAGTTTATCAGACATGGCGATATGTCTACATCGATGTTCGGTGTACATAGGGCTCAGTAACGATACATTTTGTCCCGTTATTAAAATGTCGAGCGATGAGAAAGACGCTTTCTTTCCGCGTCGCTACGTTCGATGACGTAGAAAAGAAAATCTTGGATTCGTCCATACATCGAGAGTAATATTAATTGTCGCTGTTCGCCGCTGCGAGGTAATCGTTAGACGATGATCGCGTATTTCGTACATCGCAGATGATGGGCAGAAGTACATATCAAAGTTTGGTGCAACTTGTTGCGTATTAAGACTGTTCGATGACATTCGTCCTTCATTTTTTCCAACGAGTTCATTTTATGGGAAATCGTTTGTTTTACTCTCGAGAACCGACAATGCTGCAACAATTCGATTTGGTACATTTCTACGTGCAATCGTTTTGTGCTGATAATGTTTACAGTTAGGCAACCGTCGTTTAAGCGGTATTGCATCACATCCGTAAGAAAAGAAGAGGATGAGGTTGAAATAGGCTCTTAGGTACGCGTTTGTACATAGTTTGTTGCATTTCATCCATTAAAATACAAATGTTGCCGTCGGACAATGTTCATTATTTGTACAATTACACTTTCTCATATGTACAGGTGAAGCCGCAAAAATTGTTTATCAAATTATTAGAAATTTCACTTCGTTGTCGCATGTTAGAAACGTTTGTTGGCCTCTAAATTTCTCCCGTGCCGATGGGAAAATAATTCATTAAAATAACTCGTCCTATACAAAAAATATTTGGTATTAAATGTGTACTGTGAATTTTAGGTCGGCTATGAGAGCCACCTGAGCACCGTTAATATCGCCAGGAACTTTATAAAGTGTGTATTCGTCGGTGATACCGCGTCGTTCGCCAAGTATTTCCCTGAAAAAAACACAGTTGTCAATTATATCGATGCAGGAACAGATTTTAAGAATTATGTAATATCTCAGATAAAGTTACGACAAAGAAGGTGCATTTTTGCACCTTCAAACTTCTCACAAATGCATAAAACTGTGCGGTCCAATTAATAACGAATTGTTTTCCCAAATACCTAATTTTTAACAAAAGGCATATATAGCGCTGTGAATAATTATAGACTTAAACACATTCACTGCGTTATCTCTTCGATGTTACCAAAGAAGATCATGGATATGTTAAAATTCCGTTTCTTCCAGACTTCAAAAGATTGAAAACAGATCTTAAGTTTATACAAGTTACTGTTATTTCACTAGTACTGTAACTCTATATTGTGATATGAAATTATAGAAACGATTTTGCCAATTTTTCTTTTAATAGCATTTCGAACGTCTACAAATAGGGTTGAGTTTGACACGGCATTTTATATTATACTCACGGCACTGTACTTCCCTGTGAGAAAAATGATCTTTCCTTCTCTGCTCTTTCGTTAATTATATTATAGAATTACACTAATTTCAGTTCTGTGCTCATCTCAAACAGAAGATATTAGATTACTCGCGCTTACGCAACGACGTCTAGCTCGACAATACGTTTCACCATAATACGTAAGCGGAGAAATAGTACTTACATACAGAAGCTAAGTAGGAATGACAGCAGCATTCCCGTAGCCTCGCGTATTCAGCACAGTCTCCAGCTTGTACTTCGCATTCTTCTGGCCCCACGCGACAAGTGTGCTTCACGAAGGGGAATACCTCTGAAACAATAGGCTGTTGAGTGTCAGGAACAGACTTTCGACGAATCAGAGAAACCTTATGATCAATTTAAAAGGATTATACACAGGGTGGTATCTTTCAAGTGGAATATCGCTGGGATATCTTGTCAGTCATTAAGAATTAAGGATATCGAAAAGACAGTTCTTACGGAAGCTGTTTAACGCGACAAGGAATTGTATTAATAACTTTCCCCTAGCTGCAGTAGCAGAGGAGGAATTTCAAGCTCAAGTTCATTTTATTTTAATAGGAAGTTACCGATTTCCATAATCTTTGTATATGTCGTAGAAATCAAAATTTTCGACAACTTTTTCCTATTGTTAATATTTTATGATTACTATGATTACTAATTTTAATTCTCGTGCAATTATTTGTACATTTTGTAATCGTCGCTCGGCCTTAGTTTGCGAGATATGTATTCGTAAAAAGTTGTCTTTTGACTACGATAACTAAAATTCGAAATTCCACTTAAGAAATACGTCGCACAATTCAGATTTTTCGTTGGACTAATACGGGACTACGTGCACATATTCTGTTACTTTTAGCAGACTCTTATTTACCGTATTGTAACTTCTGCGTAATCGAATCGGTTGATTAGAAATGGGCAAAGAAGAACGTGTGATTCATAAGACTGATCGAAATGGACTCATGTATTCGATTCGTGCACGCGATGCGTGCAGCAACGCAATTTTATTGCTACTGTCGCCGTTGCCATTCGTGTACGCTCGACGAGCATTTAACGACGAACATTGTGGTCAAACTATTATAACAAACGAATCGTTACAGAATTGCTTACGGTTTGTACGGGAATCGTTCGCGTTGTTAACCTTGCAATAGCAATTTTTCAATGAAACTCGAAGCTTACTTTTTAAAAATACAGCAAGTCGTTCAATCGACGTCAGTTGTTCAAGTTCAGTCTATATACTCTACAAACTTTCTATTCTATATCTTCCTGATTTATCTTGTAACTTTAAAGCAGATGGCTTAACCAGTTAGCTGCTTTGTCGATGCCCTTTGTCAATGCCTTGATCACTGGATCTTGTTTAAAGACACTCAATTTTTCCATGGTGGATCTATCAGTTGCCCTTAAAGTATTGACTTAAAGTATTTATTAAGACTAAACCTCGAGTTAGAGTGAAAAATTTGGACTATTCATTCGTACACTTAATATACAGGCTAAATCATAACACGTGGGAGCCGCTTCAGGACAGAAGATAACCGAGGATAGCCATCTCGAGCACCTTCTGCGAAGATAAGCAGTTACGGATTAGTGAACCACGAAAATGCCTTTGTATGTAAAATATAAAATAATGCAACTTATATAAGATCAGATAGAGCAGCACGTGTTTGTATGAACTTTCTTCGTTGTCTTTGTGCCTTCTGTCCAGTTCTGAAGCGGGTCCCACGTGTTACGATACGCCCTGTGCAATATAAAATAAATTATCCTTTTACGTATTCGTTTATTTTTAGTATGACACACATTTTATTGTCAGCGTTTCGCTACACGGTGTTTCAGCGATATAACGGTTAATTATCTTCGTCGTCGTTCCAGACACAGAAAAGCATTTAGCCGTGAAGATAACTTTTTAAATATCTATTTGCTTCTCAAAGTACTTGAAATTTACCCGTCGACTAATTTACAACGAATTTCACCGAACTCGATAATCTATCTTCTGGTATTTTTCCCTTTTACGTGTACCTTTCTGAAGACAATATACTGCACGTGTTTCTGTAACAGACGTTTAATTGTAAATATGAATATATTTTCAAAAAACCAAATCGATAATCGTGATATCTGCAATCTACCAATTACCAATTACCAATAAAAAGGCAATAAATATAATGACAAAGATAGACAGAAAGAGGAACTGATTTTAAGCAGACCAATTGCGCTTTTGTCCGTGTGTGAGAAGCAAGGCCATCGGAGAAACTATGCTAATTAGAAATTCGAGCAAATGGTGTTAGAGGTGAACGGCCGATAACTACGTAAAGAGTACTAAAGAGTTGGGACGACGGATGCGCGGAATACCTAAGTGTCCCTGTTAACGGCCGGTCGTTTTGCGTGAATCACCTGGTATGTGTAACCACCCTGCGCGTCTCAGCGCATTTAGAAGCGCGTGTCTGACAAGGATAGATCGTTACGATGAACAATCGTTACGAACGAACAACGATGATTTCCTGAACAGGTGATTGTCCTTCCGTTCAGCTGGATTCGAAGGTGTTTCACGAATTCACGCGTCATTCTCACGCGGGGGGAACAACTGGGCCAAGTTCTGCGGCAACCTACCAACCATCCAGTTCTTCGCTTATAGATTACGCATATTTTGGCGCGTTTTGTCGTTTTTGTTAAAAATAAATAATATCGCGTTACTTGTGTTTGCTACGTAGGAAATTAACGTGCATTTCCCCCGTATTTTCTAATTGGAATTGTACTGTAGTTGTTACACGGTTGTAGAAATTGCAAGTATTACGACAATTTCAGGGTCTATTATCGTGGCTCGAAAATTCCGTGAAAAGTTGCACAATCAAACCACCAGCATTTGCACGGTCAATTCTTCACGCACGAATTGTCTGCACGCGATTGTCGTTTTTCAGGCGATTCTTATATGCACGTAAATCGACGAAGGACGAGCCTAAAATACGAGCAATGTAATTGAAAAAAAAGCGAAACTGATGAGAAATCAACGTGATCGTTCCATTTTCTATATTTATTGCAACATTAAACGCAGCGTACTATGCAATATAGAAAGTTTTGTATAGCGGCAATGCGTCACAGAAATTTTCACGATAGAAAATTGAAGCAGAAAGAAACCTCAGAGTCTGAATTGCGAGAATTTCTAAAAGATCCTTTCGATTCAAACATTTCACTGTCGTATCGTTGTTCCGATTATTGCTATAATCATTGACTCGTTATAGAAGACTAATAAAAAACATCGATATCGCATATTTTGCTTTTTATCGTTGTTATAAATTTTACTCACCGTTGGAGTTGCCATCGCAACAACAGTGATCATTTATCACGCTTCCATCTTTGCAGTAAGTCATCTCTG
The DNA here is from genome assembly GCF_011952205.1 of Bombus bifarius. NCBI lineage: Eukaryota > Metazoa > Arthropoda > Insecta > Hymenoptera > Apidae > Bombus > Bombus bifarius. The sequence continues at coordinate 142,067 of NW_022884550.1, read as the reverse complement.
ATCTGGTGCAGGGCTTGCATCCTGGGATAGGACCTGTGGAATTCGTCAAAATATAATATTTCTTCTATTCGATGAAACATTTCGTCTATTTGTGCCACTAAATAAAACCTCGATCTCTAAATTAATTGCAACATCTTCGTATCCGTCAATGTAGATTAAAAAATGAATATTAAAATTGAATTGTAATGGAAAGCTGCTGCCGCTGCTACTGCTATCAAGCGGGTAATCACGTTGTGGCGAGTTGGAAGAAGAACACAGAGCTGGTAGCCTTCTACTACGCTGCGGTAAGGACACCATGTTCCTTGAAATGAGAAATAACAATTTTGTACGACCGATTCAGAGTTACATTTCATTATCCTCGTTTCGTAGAGCTGTTATTAAAACAAACGATAATCGCATCAAATCGAGGGAGTACGAGTGTAATTCACGTTAATTGGTGGCTGCAGGTTTTATGCAACTGCTTTGAAATTATGTCGTTGATGTTGAACGCTATACCGACGTTATGTCACCTAAAACATTTATTATCATCTATCAAACCGACTGGGTACGAATATTTCGTTTTACGTCGTTCGATACAGAATGCTTATAAAACATCACGAAATAAGATAAAGTAAATCGCGCTTTATTTTCCACAAGAATAACTTCAAATAGTCTAAATGGAATACAACAAACGAGCGAACGCAGCGAGTAACGGGAAAATCGGTAGTTCGGCGCAAATAAAAAATGACAGAGATCTATTTATGCAAGGATAACTTCGCGGAACCATCGGAGATACAACTTTTCTTAGAATCCTGTGTATCGTTACAAATAGCCGGCTAGCTGAAATTGTCAAACAAAACCGAGTAACCTTGATTTCTATTTCCTGTCGACGATACGCGGTGCTTACGTTTGAAAATCGCAACATCGTTCCTGTCTCTCGAGCAATTATTTTCAGGTAACGATCGCATCAAGGAAGAAGGTGGCCTTTGGATCCTGGCGTGCGACAAGCATACTGAGCCTAAATTAGAACGACGATCGTTCGAAGCGATCGAATACCTTTCTTGTCCGTACCGGCTGCAAAGTGGCAAGACAAAGACGAAATTAATAAAACGAGACAATTCGTCGAGTTAATTCGCGGTAGGTGGACGTGGCCCAAGTATCCGTTTAAACGGATCAAAGGGAGGTTATTCTCGGAGGAAAGATAAATAGATTTCGGTGCTTCGTAAAGATGCTTTATAGACCAGACGTTAGAATGAAGTCGGACAAGGGGCTTGGCATGTGTAACGCTTTTAGTATCGAGAGCGAAACGCGTAAATTTCCTACCAGGATAGAGCTGCAGCTTCTTCGCCTCCGTAATTGCCTCCTCGCAGAGGACCTCGTGCTCGAGAAAGTATTCCTCGTCCGGATGGTGGTTCACCACCGTGATCGACTCGAGATCACCGAGGATCAGGATCAGCGTCAGTACTCTGAATGCAGTGGTGTGGCTCATGCTAACGCCTCTTCTTCGACATCTTCGACGATGATCGAGATTCCGCTGTTCTTACGAGAGTCCCGCTTTTATCTGCTGCTTGAAATTCAAACACGAAACTTGTCAAGTTCGTTGCTACACGCTTGTCTTCGAAATACGATCGAAAAGTGCTTGTAGAAAACGCTGCGAGCTTCGCGGAACGAGTTCCTCAGGAGCGAAAGAGAATTCGCGCATTCGTGTAGTCGAAATTCATGGAAAAGCAAAGTATTTGTGGAAAATCCGGTATATGTGACCTCTTAGTCGTAAAGAAAAGAATAAAAAGAATGTTTCATTCATTTGGATCATTCACCTGGAATGTTTTTAGATGTCATTTAGATAGCAAAGGAAAAAATCGCGATACAATTAACCAGAGCTCATTGGTGACTATATCTTTCTCTACAGAGGCGACGTCGTGACACCATCTTCTAGAATTACTGATATCTATTTAGGAAGGAAAATTGTACTTAAACTCTATTCTCATTCGTAGAACATTTTCCATTAAAAGGTCGAAGATTTTCCATTTTCGCGTTTGCAGTGTTTCCTACGAGCACTCTTCGATCAATGTCCCTGGATTTAAACATTTGATCCTTTGGAATGTTCGTTAATCGATGTGCAACAGCGTTCGAGAGATCGTTAAATTTTTAAGCTGCGAATTAATCGTACGATCGTTTCAAAATACTTGCAACGTATCCCCCAAATTTTGTTGTTTCATAATCGCGTAGAGAAATAAGCAATTTGTGATTATTTGGGAATCTTTCGTAATATTGCTTACCGAATGTATAACGATATCTAGATTATCGAAGCTACGAATCAATTATATAATTATTCCAATCGTTACTTGCAAGATATCTCTTTTTAATCTTCTATGGTTTTATGCTTTTAATTGCGCTCCATTGTCCACGGTTTTTATACCTTTTCTTTATTACCCAGACTTATTCCATACGCATAGTAGTATAATGACTGTCGCAACCGGAAGTATATGCAAGATTACGGGATAAGAATACCGGTGGGACAGTACCATATGAACGATAACGATTGTCGTATTATCGTCATCCAAGGTGAGTTTTAAAAGGGCCCCTTTGTACCTAATACGAGTTTTATCAATGTGTACATTTTAAATATTCTCCCAGCTGTATAATCGTTGCGTCAAGCAATTTTTTCCGCTGCGTTATTGAATAGTACGATGCTGTGAAAACATGCAAGTACGTTCAACAACATACTCCTCTTAATGAGATAATTATTAGCTAATTGGAAAGTTCTATCGTCTATCTTTTATTATTAAGAAGATTATTATAAGCATAAAACGCGTCATAAATGGGCAATAATTCAGCATAAAACGCAGCTTGAGAGACAACTTAAAGGGCCAAGACCTACTGTACTAGCTGAAATGTACCAAACTGCGCTACAAACTGTAAATCTCGTTTCAGTTGCTAATAACTAGACCGCGAATGTTAATGAATTTTTATATAATAATAATAACAATAATATAATATATCTCGTTTAGTTATCGCGAAGACATTAGAGGCGAAAATTACAACGTAAATCGATGGCCAGGTCGTATAATTACGTTATATTATCCTCGCATCTGTTGCTCAAGATAGAGTAGTATTTTAATGTCGTAGATTGCACAGAAAATATATGTTCCGCTCTGAAACGAGTGGTTTTAATATCGATCGTGCATATTCATTTCATTTCGGGAGTGATTCATCCCTCGCTACCCTCTTGTGCTCGCCAACTTGACTCAACTTAGGTAGAAAAATGCGTAAAGCGAACGATGTTCTGTAATCGTTATAATATAAATATTAGACGATATTCGTTTCATATAAACGCAGAAATAATTAGTGAACCGACCATAGAAATATTAAACCAATAAAAATGTGATGGAAACGATTTCCAAAAATTATTTATAGGTTTTGAATCTGCGTATTTTGATGGAAACAGGATGGCGATAAAATAGTCCAGTACACCTATAAACGAAAAGATTCAAACAAACGAAACGATCCGTGTTATCCAGACAAAATACCCGTATCTATTTGTGTAACCTCATATTTTCCCGTATTCGCTATGTTCGATCGAATGGACAACCGCTGAAGCGAATTAGGCGATAGATTTGATTAAAAAATTCGCAGGGAATCTGTGAATGTTTATTCGATGAACACTCACTGCCAGTTATATCAGGACACCTGCCTGTTCGTCGCGTTTAATGATAAACCTCAACAAATTTTTCTTTATCGACTCTATTACATTTACATTTGCACATTTTATGAATGATTTATAATAGACAGACTGCGGATGTTCATGCAAATTTACATTCCAATGAACACAACAACTTATTGTATGAATATTATATTGTATATTGAATACTCTATTTTCAGTATTATATTTAATTATATTAATCACGAAAACATATTTCGCAATGAACAGACTGTGAACATCTATGTAAATTAATATCTTCGCGAATACAATTGAAAAAATGAAATCTGAATCGGAGACGATTATTTCACTTGCTATACGTATGTTCCAATGACTATTATATTTGGGTATTTCATAAATTTGCCCGTATTATGCGCACTATGTGCATTTTTGCATGTGCCTTCAAGTTTTCTATAGTTGCACAAAACATTCACAGTCTGATAATAGAATAATTGGGAAATAAGAGCAGCGAAAGGCATTAAATTTGTGCTAAATACGTACAACAAGCGTCTTAATATTTAAGTACGACCGGCACTGCTGACTCAGCGGTATTTCTAATATCAAAGCCTGTTAGGAGACGTGCAACTCTGATAAAAGAAGTAACATAAGAAAAATTACCGAGTACAAGTAAAAGAATAGTGTGAAGGAAAAAACGAGACAAGTACGAGAAGCTACATTCGCTGTGAGTCACGGCACGATGACAAAGACGGACAATCGTTAATTAAGCTCAATTAAGGGCCCTGTACGCGAAACACGGACGTCTTGGACATGTTTTTGAATCAAGGTGGCATCGCCGAATATCTTCCTGCTGATTGCGTCCTCGTTTCAAGAGCGAAATTTTGTTCCTGTTTTTCCTAAGGATCGAAGGAAAAGATCGATACCGAATGAACATTGGCCTCAAAACTGTTGAAGACGTAAAACGTAAAGTTAATTAAGGTATTGAACGCGATATGACAGAAAGCGGACACGGTTTATCTACTTGAGCAATTACGTCATTTCTGGAGACTCCGAAGAAGACTCTGAAGAAGAAGAAGAAGAAGAAGAAGACGCGAACCAAGTGTATTGTAAGAATAACGACGAGAATATTGAACTACATAGAGTCAAGGTTGGTTATAAAAGTGTATGAATGTTGCAATTTTATAGCGCGACCACTCGCTGCTAGGAAACAAATATCATTGGCAGAGTTTAAATTAAGCGTAGGTGGACTTTTCCCATTTTACGTGCATTTCGTACGGTTGCATGAACGTTTCGAGGAAAGATATTAGCTAGAGAACTACAATCGTAGAGCGAGCTACGCAATACCGAATATTTTACGTTTATCTACAAATTGGTAGCTAACAATTGTCACAAATAGAGATACAATATCAATTGTTAGATCAGTTCACCTGTATTTCATGCTTTTCCAAGGAAACATTGAATGAACGAAGGCAACAAAGCATAAATCGTCTTAACAAAGACATCAAAACCATCGAGTTTAACTTTTACGAAAGTTGTAAATGAAGAAAATTTGAATTTTCGATAATTCAGAGTAATTTTCGATAGTTCAAGAACGAAATCATAATATCTCGTTTTAATTAACGATTAATGTTGGAATCTGTTTTCCACCAGACATGATTAACAAGTAAACTGCGAATGTTTATGTAAATTTAAATTTTCCTATACATCATTAAAGAAATGTTCTTGCACACTATATGTATTTTATGCATTTTTGCACATTTTAACTTTGTTATAAATTCATAAACGTTCGCCGTCTATTAATAAGAAAATGTTTTCGCGTATTCGCCTTCTTATCTTCAATATTATGACGAATAAAAATGTTACATCAACATTTATTTAAAGATGTTACATCGACAAGTTAATCTTTGAACAAAGATCAAAAGTAAGGCGTTCCTATCGGAAGTCATTTTTTCGTTATACATTTTCAAGGAAGAACACTTTATCTCCAGCTAACCTTTGACTTGACCGAATTATCTATCTGTTTCCTTGTTACGAAAACCAAGGAAAAAACGATGAGGGGAAAGTTATCAAAAGCTAATCTCAAAAGTAAGTATGTTATTCACATTATTGCAAAACGAACGATAAAAGTACCCAGAATGTTATATCTCTTTAGAAAAATGATTTTACAATAATACCTTTATCCTGTCTGATATTTCCCGCACAAAATGTCGTACGTCGTAAATACAAAGACTATAAAATATTTCCTCACCATTACTTCTTCTTGTTGGACACTTAGACAATCCATGGCATAAAATCCATTTTCTCGGTCAAATCCTTTGAAATATCATGTTCAGATTCACTGGCACAAAATACTTTCAGTCACGTTTAATTTTCTCAACAAATCAGCTGGTTGCATCGTAATTACGGAGATACGAATCGGCAAAAGTGAGAAATGTTCGTTTAAGAAACCGTGGATTGTCGCATTGTTTATAAAACGTGAATGAGATAGTAGGAAGTGTGCAATGGTTATAAAAGTGTGCCGGATTGAACGACGTGCAACCGTCGAAGACTACGGGCTGTGCTGAACTGTCGGCCGAGGGCTGAAAAGAGTATTAGGCAGCACCACTACCACCACTGTTCTCTACTGCTGCTACCAGGGGCGGACTGGGACTTAAATTTTTACCGGAAGATTACCGACATGACCGGTCTCCTGTTCTTAATTCATTAATCAAATCCTACGTAGAACGGCCCCAAATACTGAGCAACCAGGAATTTTTCTAAACTCCCCGATAACCAGTTCACCCCTAGCTGCTACTTCAATCACCGCTACCGTAATTTACAGTATCATTTATGTCAATTCGTACTTGTCTTATATTTTTGCCGCCAACAATTGTTTAATCTGTGCTCAAGGCATGGTTGGTTTTATATCGTATTGATGTTGGACAACGTAATAATTTTTCATTTTAAATTACATTATTAAAGAATTTTCGCGAGGTATTTAAACTGTTACAATATGTACCTGTTACGTTTAATACGGTTCTCTGTCCTCGAAGCGATGATAAATTTTAACGAGCTTCTTATCAAGTTTCTTTTAAACAAAGATACTAACTTGAATCCTTAAAAGGGAATTACTATTGAAAGTACCGTATATAAAATATAATCTATCAAGACTAGCGATCGGTCTTCAGTCTATTCACAGTGCAACGCGCTCACGTGCGTACTTTTACTGTTCAGCAGCTAAGAACCCTAGAAAAAAGAATACGTGCTTCAGAGTACGAATGCTTAAACGTGTAACCGTTCATATACATTGTATGCACGGAACTCCAATCCCAAATCAGATGCCAATATTCGTACCACTTCTTCGACTGGGATGTATTAAACAAAACATGTAACAAATAGTACTCGACGAAAAAAGATTGTCAAAAAATAAAACCTTTTTGGGCTTACAAAAGAGGAATAAATTGCATTGCGCGCCGTTGCGTAGCTGGATTTGCAAATTTTTTAGATGTGCCAGTCACTGATTTGGCGATTGAGTTCCGTATTGATAGATCATTGATTCTGAAATAATAACCTTACCTTTGTGTTAAATTTTTTATTGCCTTTTCAGATAAAGTCCTAATTTATATGGTACACATAAAATAGTAAAATATTATGCATATACCCAATGTTGCATATTTTTAAGAAGCACAACAGGTATATTTTTATAAAAATTAGCACTATGGATCAAGTATATAGAACGCAGTTGTTGCTTTTACAAGGTACAATCGTATTTACGAACATTTCTCGTTGACGACTTCGTATATATGTATGTACTGTGCATGTTGTGTACAGGCCACTCTTGCAATAGCAGACACCTGGATTTTTGTAAGGATAAGACCAGTATAAAGGCGACATGAAAGGGCGTTTATAAGAAAGCATTGAATGCCTTGCGAAGAAGGGTCCGCTTACGTTGCTTATTGATCTTGTCGGTGAGTCCTGCATTGGTTCAGTCCTATACCTACCAATATCTTCAACAGGAAAGAATATTTTCATCATTATGTCTCTTAACGAATATCTGTCTTAATAAAATAACTCTAACAAATATTTCTTCACTGTATATCATTTCTATATATCGGTATAAACATGAAAATAAAAATATATTTACTCATTTGCCAAAAGAAGTTAATTAGAAGTTAATATGTTCGAACACATTGTTTTCAATAAACGTATTTATTCTATTATAAAGGTTATCAAAAATGTACCAATCATAATAGGTAAAAATAGAGGAAAACCTTTATTGATCCTGATATCCAGTTTGCTTTAGACCTGACAAGGACATTCCCATAGAGTAATGAATTATACATAATTATACGAGTTTGAATTATACGAGTAAATTTTCAACCGGTTGATTCTTTGGTCACCCACATGTTTGATTTTTTCTTATGGTTATGCATCTGTTCCTTTATTTAGCAATTACTATAAATGTTGCACCAACGAAATAAAAGGATACTGGCAGCTGTTGAAAAGATTGATTAAGCGTGAAAATTGTATAAAGTGGCGCACAAAAATTGACGATAATTCGGTTGAATCGTTACATTTAAATCTTATTTATCGTGGGTGCGCCAGTGCCTAGCCCTCGCACGCTCCACATACGTTTCATAGCGGCACACCCTGTATGTGGTCCCTGGAAGGGATCACGTAAAATGCACAACTTGTAGTCACAATACGTCTGCTTACATATTCGATTGACGTTCGTCACCCATACATAGTGGCAAGCCAGACCTGGACAAATTTTGTTTAAGATAAAAATGAAGAATAGCAATTTAAGACAGTAGTCGATCGTTTCAATTACTCTGGTATTTTTATTTAAGAAATAACATCAGGACAGTAATTGCATTTTGTATTAAAAACAAATAAAATAATTTGAAATAATTATTACAGTTATAAGAAATTGTAAAATAAGCGTAAATTTCGTTCCTTTGAAATTTTATGACGGTCTAAGGTTAAGTAGTAACCTATGCATAGAATTTTACCGTGTTTCATCATCGATTTTATTGATTTACATTGATACAGCGGTTCTGTTCACTATTAACTTGCTCCCGTTTAACTGTTTACTTTTTCTACGCAAAAACTCTCTCTCTCACTGAACCTGTTATATCTCAATGGACGGTTTATTTAGTTTCCTGTAGTGTTAAACAATGCGTGGACGAAAATGAACGTAGGCGATAATACGTGCGTGTGTCCGCGTGTAACTATTCCAATAATTAATTGCGCAACCTTTAAGCAATAATTTCAATGGAGACAGTTTATAGCGCGCCGCCCTCCATAAAAGTGGAAATGTTCCATACAATGTTTATAGCCTAGTATATAAAAGATACTCAGAATTGAAATTTGTAATTTATGACATTTCTGTATCTTGACGAACTTATTTTATAATCTTCGATTAAATAAAGAGATTCGTGCAACGCACTAATAATGAATATATGTAGGTAGAATAAATTATTAAAAATTGTTTATATGTACTTTAAGACTAATTTCTATTTTTGACTATTTTAAATTATTATTAGGATATTATTGCGGATGTTTTGTTGCAGCGATTTATTTCATACGTTAAATAATTCAGTGAATATTATACGTTACATATATTATGTACTTTCGCTTATAATATGCATTTTGCACGTTTCTGTATTTTTAAATTTTCCATAAATGGAGAAAAATTTGCAATCTAGCCATTATCTATATTGAAATGTATTTGTAATCGTCTAATAAGAGTTATAAAAAATATATAACTTATTGGTTATATTGTGAATGTGTTATATCATGTCATTACTTTCTTATAACTGGTTCCACGTGTTTCTGGTTTAAATAAAATATAAAGAAATTTGATTGGTTTGTTCTATTTCTGCACGAGATAAGTTTGAATTCGCGGCTTTTCTATATTACGGCACTACCATACGAGCTGTACGTCACTACAGTAACTGTAAGGAATTAGAGAATGCATGCGCCAAAGAAACTATGTATCATATATTTCAAGCCGTATCATATAAGTATAGTTTGTGCCGCATTGCACAGTTTAAGCTGGAAACGTCACCACTTTAAATAGAAATGTTTTAAAAAGAAGACACGAAAGACAACTCACAAGATTTCTTCGTGTACGCAGTATTCGCTATTTTAAAATAGTGCGTTGAATTATAAACTTCTATCCGAACTTGCGAAATATAATTAAACAATAAAGATGTCATTTGAGCCAGTTTTGGATCCTGTAAGTATTATTTACATCGATTAAAAAGTTATTTCATTTGGCAAAGTTGATTGTCATCGATCCAGGAAGGATATACGTATATATATACATAGCATCTGCACTGCTGATATGATCTCAATGAAACATAGTTTATCCAAACACTTATCCAACTATATTTGTTAATTCGTTAGATTATTTACAAGTACTGTACAAGTATATCAGAATAATATTGTATAAGTTAAAAGAGATCAAAAGATCTGTAATAGTTTCAATTTAAAAAGATGGATAAAGTATTAATGAACGATTTATACAATGATATGTAATGCATTTTTGATTTTTCTAAATGCAGTACAATTTAATTTCAGAATTGTGAAGTTTTGCTTTTAAATAATAAATACCTTTATATTTTAATAGCCAATTCCTTATGTGGGAGCTGTTGAAGGTGGTTTAATACCTGGAAAAATGGTAAAAATTCGAGGCAAAGTTCCTCCTAGTGCTGTACGTTTTGCTGTAAATTATCAATTGGGACCTACATTAAATCCAAGAGATGATATTGCCATTCATGTTTCACCACGTTTCGCAGAAGGATTTATTACTAGAAATCATATAGTATCAATGACTTGGGGCCCAGAGGAAAATGATGGCCCCATGTGGATACAACCTGGCCAAGAATTTGAGATGTTCCTTTTGTGTGATTTTCCATGTTATAAGATTGCCATAAATGGCAGACATTTTGCAGAATTTGTTCATAGGCTACCATATGAGAAAGTAACACATTTGGTTATTGATGGAGATGTAGAAGTACAATCTATCACATATGAGACCGTTCCAATTGATCCACCTCGTTCTCCTCGAGCTGTACCCACGCCAGATGTACCTGCTGCTAATTTTGGGCCACCACGTAATTAAGCATTTTATATCCTTTTTCTGTTACTAAATAATTGCATAATAAATTCTATGTCATTTTTTAGCACCTGGAGGATTATATCCTACAATAGGTCCACAAACACCACAAGGTGGATATGGTCCACCACCTCCAGCTCCTGGGTATGGGCCTCCTCCTGGTGTATATGGAGGACCTGGTTATAATCCTCCAAGAGCATATGGATATCAGCCTGGATATGAGAAGCCTGAAGAAGAAGAAGCATTTAGTGGTTGTTTGGATAAAGTTGGATTAGCAATAGGGGGACTAGTTGCAGCAGGAGGCATAGCAGCTGCTGCACACGCTATGAGTGTATATAAATTTAATAATTACAAGTCTTTTGGAAATAATAGCATACAATAATATCTGTATAAGATACTAAGAATAATAACATATGTTATATGCATGCTATGTTTATAATTTTTTAGAAAAAAAAAGAAGTTCAAGATGATCAGGAAAAATCTGATGCTTCTAAATCAAAAACAGAAAGTGAAGGTGGTTTGGGAAATCTTGGTTCTTTGGGTGCAGCTTTAGCAAGCAGTTTAGTAACCAATGCTTTAAGTAACTCACAAGCACAACAAGGCTACCCTACCAACATCCAACAATCAAGCGGTGGTGGTGGTGTATTAGACTCTATTCTTGGAGCATTAGGTATGATATAGATACATTTTATGCTTAAAACATGAACAAGTTATGAAATAATACTTTTCTTAATCTTTCAAACTGAAGATATTAATATAGTGATTTGTTCATAATTGTATGATTGAGTGTTGGAATGTTAGGTGATGACATAGATGATGTCATCTATTATAAGCTATATTTATGTTAAAGGTTATAGTGAATCATGATAAACACACAATACAGATAATTTTGCATTTGAAGTAAAATTTTTATATGCTTCATAAGTAAATTTTAATACATTAAATTTTTGTATATCTAAGGTGGTAATAGTGGGCATAATGCAGCACCACCACCTCCTCCAAGTCAACCAAGTAATCCATTGACAGGAGCCTTAGGATCTATTCTTGGTGGTGTTCTTGGAGGTGGTGGAAATCAACAACCAAATTACCAACCTTCAGGAGGTTACGGAAATTACCAACCTTCTGGTGGATATTCTAATCAATCATCAAATTCAGATCTTTTATCTGGAATAGGATCAGCCTTTCTTAGTTCTGCTTTAGGAGGTCTTACCAAACACGACAAAGATGTAAGTATAAACCATGATATTCTAAAAATTGTGAATATGTAAATTTTATAATCTGATTACATAATTATGATTGTACATACAGAAATCTCACGAAGAAAATCATCCAACTCCTCCACCAGCTTATACACCAAATTCTGCACCGCCTGTACAACCTCCTATATCTTCTGATAGTCCTGTTTCCGGAAATAAATTAACAGCAGATGAAATTTCAAAAGGCTTAGGTTTGGATGACTAATGTAAGTTGAGATAAAAATTCATATAAAAAATTATGTATAATGAAAATTTTATGCTCTGTTATTGATATATGCAAATATGTGCACAATATGATTGTGTATTAAAGATATTTAACATAAAAGGCAGCTATTATATATATATTTATATATTTTTTTGGCACGAGATATTTCAATAAAAAGCACCACAACTATAATACAAGCTGCTCGAATCTCATGCTATATATAAAAAGATTAATATTTTTGTATATAGATTATTTATTTATGATAAATTTGCTCGAATTATTTTCACAGAATGTTACATAACATAAGTAAAGATTGTAAACAAAATGAAACAATATTTATAATACAATCCTTTTAAGCTTTGTAGTTGAAAATTTATAATCAAGTTAATATTTTCTAAGATTTATTATATTTTTATAAAGATACTAATAGTACTCAAATGCGATAACAAAATGTAAGTTGTTGTTATTTATTTTCTTTTCTTAATTATGCGAAGAATAAAAGTCATATATATATACATATATATATATGTATACAATATATAAAAGTTATATATTAATAAATTTATTCTTTCTGAAAAATTTCTGTTCATGAACATGTTTCCAATGTATTCCCATGTCTCTTCTGTAATGTAACAAATACATTAAATGTAATATCTATATATAATATTATACAAAATATTTTAAAAAACTTACATCTGTTTGTGATTTTAATGCATCAAGTTCTTTTTTCCTACTTCGATTAAAGAATCCAATTTTAAGTAGTGCTAAAATTAACAGTATTAACAGTAAAATTCCTAAGACAATTGACAAAGCTATAATCCACATTGCAATGTGTTGAGTTACTGGTGAACCTAAGAACATTGTAGCAATAATAGTATCATCAGACTTGTGTCTAATTTTTTTCATAACATGATTTGATTCTAAAATATTAACGTGTCCGCTAGACAAGAAAAATATTATGTCTTTCTCTTCCACCATTTTTGCTGCAATAAATATTAAAAAGAAACGGTAAAATTTTTCAACATATCTTGAAAGTTAAATCAAGATACATATCAAGAAAAATCTTACTTTTAAAATCAGATATGTAAAAGTCCAATATGAGTGAAAGTTTTGCAACAGATGAAGAACTTAGAAAGGGACCAAGCTCACATTTAATATATGTACATTTGACATTAGCATTTGTACAATTGATATAAATTGACCTGTTTTCTGGCGGAGAATTTATAGAAAAATTGGTATCCATCATAAATCCTTTTTGTGTATACAGTTCAGTATTTGAAAAGTAAATTTCAGATATATTGGTTAAAGCAGTTGAAAGTGTAGAATTCAAGTGTGTGCAGTAAAATGGTTGACCATCCAGATAACTAATTGTTTCGTTTATATTGATAATCTGTATATCTCCAGTAGAATGTTTCCAATATATTGGGATATTAATTGTTAGTATAACTTCATCAATTGGACTATCTCCAAATTTTTGAATTTCATAAATATGTTGAAATCGAATATTGTTTAATTTTTCATCCTCATTATCAGTAGAATATGAATATAAATTATCTTGTGCTTTCCTAATAAAAAAGAATTATAGTTAGTAAATGATAATATAATTATAGAGAGTATGAAGTATAACTAATAATAACAATAAATAAATCTAGCGATACTAACCCTGCAATCACTATGTCAACATCAACATCAAAGTATATAGTTAAAACATGTGTATTATTGAATGGATCTTTCTGTTCACTTTGTGTGTTAAAATTGGTCCATAGATCCACGTGATCAACATCAAACCGAATTTTACTCATATCCAAATCTAATATTAATGTTTTCTAATAGAAATGATTAATTATGTTACTTTATTGAAAAAGTCTTGATATTTAACAGATTACACTTACATTTTTTCTAAGTGGATTTCCAAGATCACAAATTGCTTCTAAAGTATTATTTGTATAAAAACTTTCCATGCATGAAGCTGGCATACTTGCTAATGATAATATTTTTGGTATATATACATATATTTTAGCTTGATAAGCAGGTTCACCATAATTAAGAGCATCTATTTTAAGCTTGGTAGTGAATGTTGATCCAACAACATATTTGTTATTAGAATTTAAATTTGTTGAAAGTGATATCTTTACATCTGATGTACAAATATTGTCGTCACCACAATCAACGGCAAATGGTAATTTTATTAAATCTTCAGTTTTAGAAAACAATTTATTTATAGCTACACAGCTTGTACAGAGAAAGTTTACTTTCATCTTACTATCATTTAAATTTAAGTCCTTTTCTAAACTAGTTGAGATAGATATTTCAACTGGATTTATTATATTTTGGATATTTTTCTAACAAAATCAAAAAATAAAATATAATTTAAAAAAATATTTTTTAAAAAGATACTGGTATAAAATTCTACCTTTAAATATATTTTAAGTTGACTGCATAGATTTTTAGATTTATATAAAGTATCAGACAATTTATAAATGTTATCACTATTTCTTTCTGTACCATAATAAGCTCTTCTATATATTTGGTCGATTTTCAAAGATTTAACAACTCCTAAATGTAATATCATTTATTAAATATGATATTCCAGATTATGTATAACTTCATTATATATGTATATAAAAATTAAATTATATACTTACGAAGATAATTAGGAGTATTTATTCCATCATAATATGTACACACATCAATTAGAAAAAATGTAGAATTTCTCAATAATTTTTGTTTGTCATTGTAAGACAATTTTGTAGTTATTGTTATAACAGGTTTTGATTTTATTAAAATTGCTTGTTCAGATAAATAAGCTCCAACTGCAATATCAGGATATTTATCACCATTTATATCACGAGGTTCGGAAATTGAAATTCCAAATCCACGGATATTCCTTCCAAATTGTTTGCCAACTATCCTTTGGCTATAATGTTTAGGTAATCCATTGCTATTGCCATTGAAGATATATATTGCACCACTTTCTTCTTCATATGGTGCACCAACAGCAATATCACCATAGCCATCATAATCAATATCACCAAGACAAGTTATAGTAGATCCAAATCTACTTCCAGATATTTTTCCTTCAAATGATTTTTTTTCAAAAATTTCCTACCGCCAATGTTTGAGATCAATATGTGTATTAAGTTTAATATTAACATACTATACTAATTTATAAATTGAAGACTTATTTAATCAGATTTTAAAAGGAATTTTAGACTACTATATTCAAGTCAAAGTATTATTTCTGCAATAATTCAGCGATATTACAAAATGTACATACATTATGTAAAGCAGTAAAGACATATATGCGACCTTCATCCATATTTTTTGACCAATATGGTGCTCCAACAATTAATTCATCTCTATTGTCACCATTAAGATTACATGATGATAAAGCAGCACCAAAATATTCACCATATTGCTCACCATTCAAAATCTTTTTTATTTCTAATTTCGCATTATCGTTATGAGAGAAGGTAAATATAGCAACAGCACCAAACATAAGTGAAGCTTTTGGAGCACCAGAAACAAACCACAATTTTCCTTCTCTAAAATAACCAGATGTTACTGCATACCCTAAATAAATTATGATAAATTACTATCTTATATACCAACAATATTTTACACAAACTATTTCACTTAATTTATAAAGTTTATAATGGAATGATAAGAAAAATGGCTTTATTTAAAAATAATAATAAATAATATATAATAATAATTTGATATATAATGAAATATATATTATAAAAATATTCAGTTAGTAGTAAAAAGAAATTGTGTTACATACCAAAATAATTATTTGCACGAATACTTCCCTCATCTTTAATTGATGGAATTATATTTTGCATTTTACCATCAACTGATTTTGTAACTAACAAAGGCATACCTTTCCAGTTAAATACACCAGGACTACCTAATATTAAATCCCACTTTAGGTCATTGGATGTCATATGCATAGAAAAACCAACTTGACTCATGCCAAAATTATAAACATATCTTTTCGTATCGATAGCTTCTCTAAGCCTCACAAATGATAAAATTTTACTTTTAGATTCTTTTTCGAAAGACTTAATACTGTTAATTAATGACAAATAACAAATGCCGTACATAAACCAATTAGATTGGCGTTTATTTATAATATTATACTTCAATCGTGGGCCGCAAACCTACTTACAAGTTTAATTAAGTAATTATAAGTTTTTAAGGATAAATATATGAAAAAAGAAATACAAACTTCAACATACCACAATTGTAGGATTAGTCTTATTTTCTATAGCAATTGTTGCACCAATCCATGCATTGTCCTCAATTTGATTAATTGTTGAATACTCCTCTTTATAATTTCCACTTCTATCAATAATCCATTCCTTACATGTTTCATTAATTGGACATTGAAATATAGTACCTGGCTCAATTACATTTTGTATTATGCTTGTATTTGCTCTGGGAGCACCTACAAGTAGTACAGAATCTAGGCCATCTGTATAAAGGGCAACGGAAAATCCAAAATAACTTCCCCGTTGATAACTAAAATTTTTGGGAATATTAAATATTTTGGCATTATCAATGTCTAAATTATATGCTAGTATACTATACTGTAAAATTATAAATGTAAAACTATAAAACCATATATTAATCTTAGTTGATAAAGTTAAATATAACATTCTGAATAACTGATGTTAGTAAAATGAAAGACCAGGGAACATTATTTCTAAAACTGAAAGAATTAAGGTTTTGTACCCACAGGATGTACTTTATATCTAGAAACCACAATGACATCATAAAGGAATTAGTCATATTTGTTTCGTATATTTATGCTTTCTATCAAAATTAAAAGGAAAATCGTGTTCTGATATTAAATAAAGCAGAACTACATAAATTTATTGGACAATAAATTAATGCATAAATTTAGGTCATTCTTTCCTTTATTTATTATAAGTTAATAAAGACGTATAAATGCAGGATTAAATAATGCAATATCCTTAACTTGTTTTCAAAGCTAAACATATAAGAAAAAAATGTATATCAATTTATTGTTTTATTATTTTCCATCACACTTACAAACCATGTCAACAATACACATTAGCTGGATCGCTTATTATAGCTAATGTAGCATCAATTTACCTATAATTCTCGGCGGTGTTTTGCTGGAGTTTCGATTATATATGATTTAATGGTCATATCCAAACATGTTTATATTATAATAATAAATCAAATTTTCTAAACAATTGAGACATCAGTTATTAATAATTTTAAACATTTTAGACTACTAAATTCGTATAATCCTTTGTACCAATTATAAAATATTGTAATTAGATGACAATGAAAATTGTTCTAAATATGGTGAAAGAAGATTTATTTTTCTGGGACAGTCTTGTATGATAAGAGATTCCAATAAAATATAGCATACATATGAAGATAACGGAAAAATAATAAAGTCTAAAAGAAGATAGAAAAAACCGGTCATATTCGCGTGCGAACGAACTTAGTATTATAAAAATATACTTCAAGGAATCACAGATTCATTATGTACAAAAGGAAAGGGATTAAAATGTTGAAGGTAATAGGAGCTTAATCGGAAGAATCAGTTGTAGTTGAAATAGTTTGGGATAAAGGCTTAGATCGAATACGATAGCTCCTTCTTACTACATTCACCTTCTTTCTAAAATATTCTAGATTTTTTAGTTTCTGCTCATGATCTGAGCTCTCTGCATCATTTTGATCTTTCTGTGCTTGTTCACCATTTTTTTCACTTGTAGATACTCCTGATGTGATACCACTGTCAGGAGTTGAAGGAACTTTGCTTGATTTGTTCACTGGCACTGATGGACCATCTTTCTGGATTTTTATTGCATTACTAACATCATTTAAATAAAGCTTCCAATCTCTGCCTGATTTCTTCTTCTTTGTATCATAATCAATTTTTTGCCGTTTGCTCTTATTTTTGGTACTGTCACTTTTTGAGTTACTTTTACATTTTTTGTGTTTCCTTCTGTGTACTTTCGTAGAAGTATCAGAATCAGTTTTCGAATGCTTACGTTTACCAGAAATGTCGTTATCCTCTGAACTGCTACTGCTGTAATTTGAATGTTTTGCTTCCCTCTCAATATGCACAACATATCGTGATCTTCTAGAAACTACGCCAGAACTGGTACTAGGCTGAGTTGTGTCAACAGGTTGTTCATCACTATCAGAGTCACTATTAATTTGTAACACTGCACACTTTATTCCGGCCCTTCTTATCTCAGTAATTTTACTATGTTTCCTCTTAAGAAATTTTACTTTTGATTTAGATTTACACTTAACTTGCGCATTGTCACCATCACTGGCAGAACCTGAGGCAGATGGTTCTGACGCTGCAGCTGAGGCATTATTTGCTGGTGCATCACAATCTACAGCTGCAAGTTTCATTAGTTTTTCTCTACGATATGCTATAAGTTGTGTTATACGATTTGGGGACTCTAATGGTCTTTCAGGGGCTACTCCACCCCCACAGGATCCACGGGATGCCAGTGTTATCGCTGGCCCCAAAATACTTGACATCAATTGACGGTCAAATGCCGTAGAGTCTACAAGAAAATAAATTAATATTTCACTCAAAATTATTTTTGTTTAGTACTTCAATGTAAAAATTTGAAAAAAAGATTTACCATCAGAATCTGTTGCACTATAAACTCGTCCAGTTATAAGATTACTTTCAGAATCACTAGGGGTTTGAGGTGCTGTTGACATATCTTCAGAAGTCCAACCTTCAACCTCACGTTGTACCAATGAATCAAAAAATGCCATCATTCTAGGATCTTCTCTGGTTGATTGATGGCTATAATCATGTGTCATAAATTGTCCACTACGTAATACTAGTCCAATATATTCATCATGTGTAAATACTCTCCTTTGCCTCTCTTGTCTTCCATCATCCCTCTAAAATATAAATATAGAAACAATGATATATGCTATCAACATGTATAATAAAATTATTCCATAAATTACCTTTAATCCACCTAAGCAATTGCTTCCAAGAGGAAATGGACTCCAAATCTTTATGAGTTTCTCAACTCCAGATGAAGCAAAAATACAACTAGCTTGATTGTATCGTACTTGATTAACAATGGACCTGTGCCCACGTAATACCATGTGTGCAAAATTTACCCATTTTACATCCTCAGAAGGAATTTTCCACATATATAGATTAAAATCGTCAGAACCTTAAAATTATAAGTTGAAATGTATGTAAATACTAGCAGAAGAAGTATATAAAAAGATTTATGATTATTGCAGTACTACTTACCAGAAAGGACATACTCATCATTATCTCCAGCAAAACAACATGATTTCATTGTGCAACTGTTATAGTATCCAGGATGATCAAACTGACATAAATGAGTAGAAGAGTCTACATCATAAAGTACAGGAGGTAATCTTCTTCTCAAAGCTAGCAATCTATTACCTGCTGCATTAAATCTAACGTTCATACAACTCTGAGCTGAACTTTCATTTCCATAACGTAATATAGGTCTGTAAATATTATTATAGTTATTATTTTGACGAAACATTTTCATATGATTTTATTTGAATTTTTTACTTACTTCAAAGGTTTTCTTACATCCCACATGCTAACTCCTTCTTTAGCATTGGCGGTCGCAAGCATTCTCGGCTCAACAGGATTAAACATTACAGAGTGAAAAGCAGTTTTGTACCGTGCCAAACAAAATGTTTCCATAGCATTGGATCCTCGTATGTCATAAATTAAAACTCTCCCATCATCGCAGGCGCTTGCAAATACATTGTCATTATGCGGATGTACTGACAGTCCATAAACAGGTTTCTCATGGACGAAGAGATTCACAACATCTCCCCTATATCAAGAAATAAATAATTGTTTAGTTCTATATGTTTATATATAAAAGTGTTTAAGGAAGAAGCTTCATACGTTCGTAAGTCATGAACAATAACTTGATCGTCATTTCCAGCAGAAAATATTTTTGTTTTGCTATTATCGTAACCAAGACAGAAGATATTACTAATGTGTTGAACTTTCATTACTGTGGGTTTGCCTACATCTTGTATTGCTTGCTCTACTTTCCATAATAAAACTCTTCTGTCATCACCACCTGTTAAATTAATGATAAAATAATTTTAAACAATAAATATATTTTCATTTCAATAATCAATTTAATACATTACAAAAACATATATCCAGGAACTAACACATGTTTTGCACAATCGTGTAATTACTTAAAAATATCAAAAGGCTTCAATTTTCCGTCGAACTTTAATTTTCTAAATCGACGGGCATAAGCCGTGTAAGAACGAAATAAATTAAACATATTTGTTAACTTCTTACCGGAAACCAATAGATCTCCTTGATTCGAAAATTCAATCGCATTGACGCATCCATAATGCGATAGTAGATCTTTCCTAAACAGATTTTCGGAACTTTCGAACCTTGCATTAACGAGGCGTTTGCAGTAGTCGACTTTGTCGTCGATTTGTCTTGCGACGAAATACGAGAGCGGATTATAATTGGAAGGACGAGCCATTTCTTTGCATATACTGATACGTATACGAAAACGGATAGAACCGTCGTCTTCACCCTTCGTCCCTTTCTTCCATGTATCCTGTAACTAACGCCCGTATTCTCTTCGTCGATTAAGTACCCTTAGTGCACCTCAAAGATTCTAAGACTGTCTCGCGTACTTAGTAAACCGGGGAGACCTATAGAATAGGGAAATTCGTGGCGCAATCAAATCTACGAGATTATTATAGGTTGTAACTATTATAAGTTTCGTCGTGGCCGATCTTATATTTATTCTGTGACAGACGTGTCGCGAGTATACACCTCATAAACTCACACAAACATAAGCTACACGAGGTGCGTCTCACGCACCAACGCACTTCTGAACACAACCAAAGTACATATGTAGGTAGTAGGTACCCACATATACAAAGGCGTTTCAGCCCACCCGAACAGATTGTCTTACTCGAGCACAATCAGCTGATCGCTATTCAGCGACTCCACGTTGTGGCTAATATTATCAATCTTTTCCTTTCGATTTCTTATCCATATCATCGATACATATATCTCTAACTAAATAGCCCCATTAAATAAAAATATTTTTTCTTTTTATTTCGATTACCTACTATCTTCTTACGTTTATATGCAAGTGTCACTCACAACTGTTACTTAAACACTTCTAGAAAAACAAGAAGCATGGATACCGGCGCCGCATTGCGTGTCTCACGCGTACTTCTCACTGGCCCTCCTGGTAAGTCCGCGATTTTCAAAAATTACATGGTGTTCAAAAAATCGCCCACTACTAGTAACTTTTACATATCCCCAATGTTCAAAATATTTAATATTTTTTCTTTTAATTATTTACATTTCTTATTTATTTAAATCACCGTCATATAACATGTGTAATTTTATAATAATAAGTAATGTATTTGTTGTATTCTTTAAAATTTATTAGTTAATCTTCTAATCGTTTATTGTAAATAAAAATAGTTTATAATGGTTTTGAATAAAATGAGAACTGCCATAGGTATAGGAAAAACTACGTTATGTAAAAAGTTAGCTTTGATGATGGAGGAACAAAGTTGTAAGTTTGATGGATTTTATACTGAAGAAGTTCGAGGTCAAAGTGGTAGCAGGATTGGATTTGATGTTGTGCTAATGAAAAACCGTGACGAAAAATCAACATTGGCACGAATTGAGTTGGTATTAATTTCTTAAATATATAAAGTTTAATTTCCTTTTTGACTAAGACAATACTACTTGTAAACAGAAATGTGATAAACCAGTCGCAGCACTATAAATATAAAGTGGGGAATTATCATGTGTTTCTTAATGATTTTGAAGCAACAGCATTGCCTGTCTTTGATTCAAATGCAGTAAGCAGAATAGTTTTATATATTTTATACATATTTATAATTGTAATCAATTCATTAATTTTCGATTTCCTTAGGACATATTAATCATAGATGAAATTGGAAAAATGGAATTGTTTAGTCAAAGATTTCATGATAAAATAGTGAAGTTATTTTTTGGAACTTCAAAAATACCTTTTGTAATTGCGACGATACCTCAAATGCATAAAGTACCGCAACGGCATTTATCATTGTTCCAAAAGCTTCATGCAGATAAAAGATGTAAAATTATAACTGTGAATCGTCAAAATCGAGATAATTTACCAGGAGAAATTTTTCCGCTCATTTCACAAGGTACACAAGTTTCCTTTTTTTAAAGAAAAACAATATAAATTTTAAATACATTATAAACATCGTTTATTATTAACAAAAAAACAAAATGTTAGATTAAAGAAATCCTTCCAATCACGTTAAATTTGTAAAAAAGTAGTTATCACAAATAACGTGACAAATAGTGACTGGCTGGAAAATTGTACTACATAGTCATGCTAAATTGCATATGTATTAGATATTTTCGTAATAATTATCGTCTTGTAAAAACCACCATTATTCATTAAAGAATAAATTAAAAGAATAACAGGTGTGTTCATTATATGTTCAGCACCTTCTGCAAATATTAGAATATAAGTTAATCTGTTGAGATCTTTGAGATCATTTACTCAGCTTGTGCGTGAACATTAAAATCTTTAGTGAATAAGGTGGTTCAATTGAGGGTACAAAATAGAAACGTTTCTTTTCTTCTTTGCGTCATTTCGTTACAGTGAAACATAAATTGCTAATGAGGCATTAGTCTTATCATAGACAAGAAAATTTGATATATGTCTGTTTGCATGTTCTCAAAACAAGCAAACTTTTTTCATTTTTGTACCCATCAATATTACATCTTCATTGCAGTTATTATGATACAGAAGATTTTCATGTTCCTAAAAAGAATACAGTACTTTATTGTTTTGGAGAAGCCTAAGTGTTTCTCACCTTCTCCATTTCGGTATCAAATATATTACGCACACTTTGATTGGGCTACTCGTATTCAGTTATTGTTATTCATTTATTTATCAATAATACCTAGGGTGTTCCACTAGCACATGAATTTTAGTAGAGAATTAGCATATGCCATTGGCCTTATATTTGGATGAGCCTGAAACAAAAGTACATCCTTATGTAGTACAATTAAAAATTATAAAACTTATTAATTAGTTTGTAACATACCACTGCCTCGTATGATGTGAAATGGGGTTCCATATCTTTACCATTAAGTGTGATAAAAGCGCCCCTGTTACCCATAGTATCACTAAGAATAAATAATAAAATTAATATACAATATGACTGTATTAAAGATCGTTCATTTCATAAAGAACAATTATTTTTAAACTAATAATACACGTTTATGTACCAATAATTTGGAGCAGAAAATACAGTAATACATTTTCCAAAGTGACCAACTTCATATCCATCATTTTTCACTTCGTGACTTCTTATAATGTAATCAAGATTGTTCATGGCAAGGAAATTTTGTGTAACATCAGGGCCAAACTGTACACCAACTCCTCTTTTACTGGGTGCTCTTCCAGCTTGTGGTTGTGGATCTGACCATAATAATTCGCACATTAGCCCTTCTTCTGGTGGTTGTCTATTCCTATCAATTTCTCGAATTTCTTTTAACGTAACGTCGTCTCTTGAAAATAGACCACCATGCATTACCTACAAATCCCATAAACACATAATTTATATATACACCATTGCATAACTATCAGGAAACCAGGAAAGTCCGCTTCATTCTTTATTGATTGTTATTGATTAAAACAACGCAAACTTCCTTGGTTACCTACTATATTAAATTCAACATCTCTCTTCTACGTAACAATATAAACTTACAAGTATTCTATTATTAAGACAATGGGCAAGAGGGAGCCAATTGTAAACCTCTGTAAATAACTCAGCCATTTGAGCAGAATATTTTGTTTTAACCTCACCATCAAATCCATACATTTGATTCATTGTAGCAGATTCATGGTTACCTAAATATTGTATTTTACTATGAATATGTACAACATGTTAATGATATAAATAGATTGGTAAGAGTATACCTCTAGACATAAAAAAGTGGTTTGGATATAATAATTTAAATCCAAATAGGGTAAATATACATTCTACGGAGAAGGAGCCTCTATCTACAAAATCTCCATTGAATAACTGTATAACTATTAAGAAATATATGATACTATTGTACTTGTATTAGTAATATATTTAATTATAGTATATTTAATCATTAAATTAGTAAATATGAAATGTAGTAATAGGTATAACTTATTTACTATTATAAAAGATACATATGGATTAGTTTCTGATGGTAATCCATTTAATTCAAATATATTAAGTAAATCATAGAATTGTCCATGTATATCTCCACAGATAGTAAATTTACTATCTTCAGGAATTGTAACGTCAACTAAGCTTGGTTGTGCCATAAACCATGCTTTTATATCTAAAAGAATTTTATAAGCATATTTACGGTGTAATTTATTTTGTTCCTTATACCATACTAATAAATCTTGCATAAATTGCAACGTAACTTTTTCATCTTCAAGTTTAGGCCCGGTATATTCATCTTCGATAGCTATAAAACAAAAACAATCACAACAGAACTTTTTTTAAGCATATTTAAACTCATTAAATAAATATTAAGTATAATTTACCCATTGCTTCTAAATTAATCATATCTGCTATATTTTTTTTATTTTCTTCCACTGAGATTGCTTTTTCAAAGGCTAACATTTTTAATGTTTTAGAACATTCTGTGTATTTAATCTTTGCATCTTTATCATTTGGTCTTGCTTTAGTAACAGTTTTATAATCCTTAAGAGCTAGTTTGAACTTGCCAAGTGACATATGAGCTGCAGCTCTACGATAATATCCCTTCACGTAATTTTTATCTAAATCAATAGCTTTTGATGCATCTGTAAGTGCATATCCAAAACATTCTGTTTTTAGATAAGCAAAACTTCTATTTCCATAATAAACTGCCACTGTAGGATTTACTTCTATAGCTTTAGTATAGAATTCTATGGCTTTGTCATAGTCTTGATCTAAAAAGAAAATAATGAAATATACGATAGATAATAGCGAAAAAATTATAATTAATGTTTTGTTTGTTCTCAACATATACACCAGAAGGATAACAGATTACTTTTTATTTCGCTATAATGGAAGTACTCTAAAAATTAACACTTTTATGTTGTCAAAATGAAATTACTACAAATTTGACACATCAAATAAAACATGTTATATGAAATGTCATAATTAAAGTGACAAACATTACAAATGAACATAATTATTTAGAATAAACTTGTAGCACCGATATAACAAGGAACCTGATTGTTTTAAATTTCAAAACTTCTAATGATTAGGTTTACACTTGATAATTTAATGATAATTTACGTTACGGAAGTTGGGTTAGTTTTCAACGTACACGTGACTAAATTACATTATTCTAATGTTAATCATGAATTTTTGCTTAGCTTGGCATCTAAACACAAAATAAATAGCAAGATCAAATTTATAAGGAAAGTTTGTAAACGCACTTTTAAAATATTCATTTGCTTCTTCTTTAAATTTTTCCGCTTTGGCCGCATCTTCTGGCGATATTACTCCCGTAATTTCTGCGTTCTCACTCATTTTGCGCTTTATACTAACAAACTAATGGGATGATATAAAATGACTTAAATTATATCGAAACGTAGACAATAAATAACACATTAAAGAAACAATAATTTTTTTTATATAACGGTCTTTATTGCAGACACACTGAACCCTGAAATCTACTCAACTACCCCACGAAGCGATTCGATCGATCGAAGTCGAGAACCAACGAGAACTATCGATCATTACGATTCAAATGACATAATTATACTATAACTATACATAATATAAAACTTCATGATATATTAAATTTTCTGCAATTTTTCTGTAATATCATGTCTATTGCATCCTTTATATTTTATTTATTAGGCAACAAAATGATCATAACAATTTAAGATTAAATTACAGTATTTTTAATTATTATCTATACATTTTATAAAATTATTCTTAAATGATTATTTTAATTGCTTACAATAAATATCGTTTTTAACAAAAACTTATTTCTTTTACATCACAATAGCCAATTTTGTTATTAGTATAGTATATTCAAAACTCTACCACCACGCTCTCTATATTTCAGTGTGTATAAATCTTTATCATAAGAGAACTGGTTGATCTACAATTGGAAGCATTCACAGTGGATCAAAAAATCTTATGTATTTATTCAAAAGATGCTATCATGACGTCAGGAAAGATGATTTATGTAATATGTATGTCAAAAATATATGGCCGCATTTCTCAAAAAGAAAGTTTCCCCGCCTAGTATGCTTGTCGTATTTCTAGTTAAACGTTTTATGTTTATACCATCATTTAAATATACATGTTAGATTTAACTTCTTACTGATTTTGATAATTTTGCATATCCCCGAGTATATCGCATCCATAATAATCTTCAAGCTCAAATAATGTAAATAACTTTTAAAGGAAGGTCACTGATTTAATTAACCTATACTTTGCATATCATACTATATTGGAGCCAGCTTGAGTGTATAAATTGTTGTACGTTGAACATTTTTCAATACTATTTAAGAGGAGACTACTGTGATGGCTCAAGTGGCTAGAACATTGCGTGCTGCTATACGAAGTTTAACATCACCAATGAGGAGTTTCGGTAGTGCCCAACCTTTGCAGGAAGCTGCTTTAGAGGAACGTTGTATTCTTGTTGATGAGTCGGACAAGCCTCTTGGTAATGCCACAAAAAGAGACTGTCACATTGTTAATTCTGATGGACAAGTTTTACTTCATAGAGCATTTAGTGTCTTTTTATTCAATGGTAAAGGAGAACTATTACTTCAAAAAAGATCTCCCAATAAGGTATGTACTTCTTGTATATGTAGATCACAGAAGAAAAATATGATAAGTACATTTTTGTTGATTTCTCATTTGAATGTCACTTTATGATTACAAAGGTGAACTTCCGTTACATTAATTATTAAGATAAGTAATATTTTAATATTATAATGAGAAATATCTAAAATATTTTAAAGAAGATAAAAAAATACATATTTAGCTCCAAAATCAAATAAAAGGGCAATTTTGTTAATATGAGATTTATTGTCAATATAATAAATTTTAAAATCACTGCCTTATAAGAACTAGGAAATGTGATTTATCATGTTTTTCTTCTGTAGTTTTTATACAAAAGTTGTACATTTATATTAAGTATATTAGATTAATGGCAGAAGAT
The DNA here is from genome assembly GCF_011952205.1 of Bombus bifarius. Lineage (NCBI taxonomy): Eukaryota > Metazoa > Arthropoda > Insecta > Hymenoptera > Apidae > Bombus > Bombus bifarius. The sequence continues at coordinate 114,617 of NW_022884550.1, read as the reverse complement.
TTTTCTTTTTATAGATAACATTCCCAAACCGTTATACAAATACATGCTGTAGTCATCCATTATTTGAAATTCCCGAAGAAACTGACGAACGTGAGGCACTAGGAATTCGTAGAGCAGCAAGAAGAAGACTGAATTTTGAGTTAGGAATTCCTTTGTCAGAAATTTTGCTATCAGATTTTTTCTACTTAACAAGAATTCATTATCAAGATGTGGAAGGTATATGGGGTGAACATGAAATAGATTATGTGTTATTTATACAAAAAGATAATGTAACATTGGATCCAAATCCAGATGAAATCAGTGAAATTCGTTGGGTATCAAAATCAGAAATCAAAGATATTGAGAAAAATCTTAGTCCATTGAGTCCCTGGTTTAAATTAATTCTTAAGCATAAATTGTCATCGTGGTGGGATAATCTACATTCATTAGAAAAAATACAAGATCATAAAACAATACAAAGATTTTTATAATACCTTTGAACAAAGAATTAAGTTCAATAGCCTTATCACACATAACGTTAATTAAGGTATTTTATTACCATCCAAATATTTAAATAATTAATAACAAAAGATTTGAGGATGAAATCCGTACAAGATGATTAGTTTTATGCAATAAGTTGTACACTATAAATATAATGCAGTATAAGTACAAAAGTAAATTTGTTCATATAAACTTGTACTTTGTAAATATTGAAATATTTAATATAATTTTGATAACTTGGCTAATTACCATTAGACAATTTGTATACTTATATAAATTTTGTGAATACATTTTTGTCATAGGAAAAATAATTTTGTAAATATATAGTAAACCATGAACTAATCTTTCTTAAATACTATTTTCTTACTAAAAAGTGTGTAAATAAAAAGTAAAACTCAAAAATACGAAGATATAAAAATTTTATACTGCAACGAATGATAAATTTAAAACAATTTTCTACATCTTTATGTTAATGTATCTTCCACTTTATTCATTATTAAAAAGTCAAAGAAAAAATGGTTTTTATCATGTATTGCATATAATATTTAGAATAATGCAATAAAATAATAGAACATGATCAGTAAAATGTAATAGAAATATCTTCGTTATAGTTTCAAAAATGGTTTAAAAGGTATAAAAAAGGTTTAAGAAGTTTAAAAAAGATCTCAGAGGTCTAAAAAAGGTTTTAAAGGTTTAAAAAATAACATTAATTTCTATATTTGATGGTATTTCAAAGGTTAATAAAAAATGTTTTGTTGTAAGGGTTCACAACTTTATTATTTATATACAAAATATGCGTAATTTTTCAACGATTCTATGAATAAACCTTATTGCGTTTATAAACTGTTATATGATTATTAAATTCTCTTGTTGTACAATAAAATATTATATCACTATGATTTAATAATTTAATATAGAATTAGTATTTAATGGGTTGAAAATATATTGAATAAAGATATTGATTGGATATTAGAAATGACGGATATCTCCATCTTTAACCAACAAGAGTATAGAAAAATGTGAGTGTTTTAAAGAAATACAAATTTAAAAGGAAAAGTTGTGCTAAAATATTTAATTACAGGCAGATAATAATTATGCAATTTTATGTCTACCTCAGTCTAATATTGGGATATATTTGTATTCATCTAATAAAGGTTTTATTTTATTATCATTTATTAATACTTTCGTTTAATTTATTATTAATCCTTTATATCTATGGGCGAGATAGTTCACGATACAATGTTTATTGATATTAGTGCTGCATTATTATGAATTTATGCAGCATTAACATGTGTTTTATTCACTAAAACACGCATTAGTGCGAGACATTTTATTCATAGATTCGGTAAAAATCAGTTTACGAGACACCTTGTCAGTAAATGCGGAGAGGTTAACAGCTTAAAGATCAACTGTTTTTTTTGCGCCAATAACTAAAAAAACTAGAAATTTCCAGTCGTTGTTGCGGCAAATGAGCGACGTCTTCCAATTAAAGTATGTCAATGAGAGGGAAATAGTAATTTCATATAATATATATTTTTATATTTATATAATATATTTTATATATAATAAATTATATAATAAAATAAGGCAATGCAGCAAAAATATAAAGCACATTTTTTATCTTTTTAAAGATTGTCGGAGATTATTGAATAAAATATCTATTTAGTTATACATTTAGCTGAACATTATATAATATAGATATACTTACCTATTACACGTGTAAAAAAGATTATTCCAGAATTCTATGTTTTTCGATGAGAATGACGATGCAATGTGTATTTCAGAAGTATAGGATTATGAGTTTTTATTGGAAGTTGCGAAGACGAAAACTGTAAACTGCGTATTTTTTTAAATAAATTTTAAAGTATTATAGAATTAGAAATAAAGGAACGGAAGTTTGATTTTCTTTTAGAATTATTGTCCTCGCTTGTTTCATTCCTTTAATAAAGATCTTAAGAACTTTATCTTCTTCCGACTCCTTCTTTTAAACTTTTAAATACATTTTGTGAGTTTTGTGAGTTTTGAAATTGTAAATACATCTCCCAAGCATCTAGCTGTAATTTGTTTTTTTCGTTTATTTCAATATTTTGAAATTCATTCACTTTAAGATATGTGGAGAACTTTTATGTATATACATATATTATGATATACAAAGCATTTTGAAATTTTATCAGTGTAATGAGACGCGACTATCATGATCATATTGGTAAAATTTGAAAGCAGTCTGGAAATGTGTATAGGGTGGTCCATGCAATTGTGTTAGGTTATAACTTCGTAACCAGTGCAGTCACAGAAAAATGTCAAAGGAGAAAGACGAATGGTTAAGAGAGTGCATCCGCAGGATCGTGTTTTGTTTAAAAGTGCAAAGGTGTGTGTACAATCAACAATTGCATTATATTTTTGAATGAAAATGTATACTTATTTTTACATAGAAAGATTCCCCTCGTCATTCTACGCAAAGGAGTAATGGGGTACAATAGTAAACAAATTATTAATTATCAAGATATTTAAAAAAAATATTTTGATAATTTCTTTGTTATCGTTCCTTAGTTACCACCGAGACAATAAGGGAGCTTACTTTGAATCAGTATTTCTTTTGTGAACCTGTTTGAATTTCATAAAACTTTGATCAGACATCAAGATCAGTATGTCGTTTCCTTGATTTTTTCTAACAGTTAATATATATCCAATTATTATAATATATTCTATTATAACTTAAATAGCACTTAAAAATTAGTCGACACGTACAGAATATCTCGTACGCAGATAGACAATTACATAAGTACGGAAAATAACGCGTAAGACGAGAAGCAACCCAGCTGAAACACGTACCTTCTTTATTGTCGTAATTATTAGTGTACTTTCCCTCCCCTTTCGAGTGATCCATTCATGACATGCTTCTTCGTGGGTGGACTATATAAACGTTTATCTCTGTTCCTCATTCTTTCGTCATTCCTAGAAGTTCCTTCGTAAACATCGCGGGCACAATGTTCTGACCATTATCCTTGGTGAACCGTGTTTTAAAGTGCCAAAAAGAAAAAGTGCTCTGTGTTAAGCATTTTTCAATTTTTCGTTAAATTTTTATTATATTTTTACTTTGTTGCTTCTTTGTTTACTTTGTTTCTTTCGTTCAACTCTGCGAAGAATGCGTCGGTTTTCCATCATTTGGATAAGTACGTCTTTGCTGCCCCTAATATTGTTCATCGATTGTGCATTCGGCCTGTATGAAACGTCGCCTCATATTATTGTGATTATGGCTGACGATTTGGTAAGACTATAATATATTATTTAAAATTAATGCTCAACAAATAAGTTTCATTAACTTTTAAATTTATTTCATTTAAAATTTATATATTTTTAGCAAAATTATTAAACGTTAGCTTTATTATGTTTTGGTATATCGTATACGAAACTTTTATAATATTTGCAGCGAATTTAAATACTGACGAGTTAATCAAAATGTAAATTATTTGTACAGCACATAAATTTAAGAATTTTATAAAACAAGTGATTTGGTAAAAGATCAGCTACATCGCGTGAAATGGGTACTTGATATTTTAACGTTTTGCATTAGATCGACACGTGCCAATTTAATTTAAGAAGTAGGACATGACCTATTATAGTTGCCCAGTCCAGAAAGTAGATGAAAACTACAAATCGAAATAAAAATTTACGAAAGTTGTACTTATGCAAAGTGCAACCGTCCATATATTACTTATGCTTGTCTGTTTCGTCTAATTCACTGCAATTAATCTGTAGTACGAAAGCGTTTTGAATTAAAATTATCCTTAGTTAAGGCAATTATCGTGACTTGAAAATTACTTACGCCCCCTCATCTAACAAGGATGCTAGTGCTTGTGACTCATCCTAACCGCAAAACAAAAATCTCCCTCTTATCCTACCATGACATATCAATTACTACTATTATGCTATCATATTTTATTATTACATAATCGTTTATTATCTCATCCATAGATGTATAAGCGTAATTTACCTTGGGAGTATATCATTTTGACATTTGGCATGTTAGGAAACCAGGTTACGTTGGTATTCACTAATGTATCACCGGATTATACTAGCTTCTTTCTTACATATATAACCTATTTCTCGAATTTACAACTGGCTCAATTAGGTCACTTAGCGAATGTAATCTTGGATAATATGGCGAGAAGGTATTGTCCAATGATAATCCCTCAGAGTTACTAGGTTTAGATCTTATTCCGTGCAGAGTTCCGAAGACTTATCTGTTAATCCTTTATTTCTTGCCACAAGCGGGATTAGATAGTTTGTTAAATTTAAAGCGAAACAAGGAATATACCTGCACCATTTAAGCTGCGTTTTTATGTCTAATGAGTAGCTAACATTTCACGAAATCTATTTTATCTTTTAGAACAAACACAGGGTTCAATTGTTCTAGAACTTCTACATTGAACAGACATTTCCTGCCTCTTTGTCAATTGCCAATAACTTTAATTAGTACTAGCACTAATGTTACGTTACATTATAATTTAACATTGCGTCTAAAATTATGAACCCTATTTTACGTAGAAAATAAGTTAACTTACTTTGTAATGGTATGAAGATAATTTTACGATTTGAGGTTTATTTTGTCTGATAGGGGTGGAATGACGTTAGTTTTCATGGATCGAATCAGATACCAACTCCTAACATCGATGCACTCGGGTACAATGGGATTATACTAAACAGACACTATGTACTACCGTCAAGCACGCCATCCAGGACAGCTTTTTTCACTGGAAAGTATCCAATCCGTATCGGTACGTATTTGTACACGTTTAGAAGTATTATTATTTTGAGTTACGGGACTCTACCTGACTCTAAATCGTACTACGAATTTATGCTGCGTACACCTATAGTATACGTAACATCTCATGAATATTCTTGTTTAATGCAACATCAATTTTGTTTGCAATTGTTGATCTATATATAGGGATGCAAGGAGCTGACATTCGCGGTGGCGAACCACGTGGCCTGCCACTCGACGTCAAAATTTTACCAGAGTATTTACGAGACTTAGGATATACCACGAAATTAATTGGAAAATGGCATATGGGTTACTGTACACCTCAGTACACGCCATTGCACAGAGGCTTCGATACGTTCCTCGGTTTTTACAACAGCTATATTTCTTACTACAATTATAGCTATTCGAATCAGGTGAGATGTCAAAAGCAATGTGAGAGTAGCAAAGCAAGTAGAAGTTTTATAAGATATCTTATTTGTACACTTCCAGAACATGAGCGGATACGATATGCATCGCGGAGACGATCCAGCTTACGGGATGAATCGCGAATACGCGACAGACGTGTTTACCCGTGAAGCGATCAACATCATCGAGAATCACGAACTTAATAGGCCTCTTTATCTCCAGTTATCGCATCTTGCTGTTCACGCACCTTTAGAACAACCAACGAACGTGTACAACGATAGAGAGCTTATACACATTCGCGAGCCGAATCGTCGCAAATACGCTAGTACGTAGACGCGTCTAATTTAGACATAGCTGCTTCGCACTGACAGTAGTACAACTGGAAAAATGGAAATTTTAGAGAAGAGGCTTTTAGAAATTTACGAAGGAAACAATTCAGATTGGCTTCGTCGGATGAAAATAGGCTGGTCGCTAAAAGCCGCATAAATAGTTCACCTTTTCTGTGGCAGATCTCGTTATCTTAGTTCGTATTTGTACGGTTTACGATCTCATAAATCACACGACTAATTGAATGCGCTTGTCTTATTCTAGAAATGGTGTCGAAGTTGGACGAGTCGGTTGGGCGCATATTTCACGCGCTAGGCGAGAAAGGAATGTTGAAGGACTCCTTGATTCTGTTTCTAACCGATAACGGAGCAGCTTCGGTCGGTAGATACAGGAACTACGGCTCCAACTATCCCTTAAGAGGGGTAAGATCACGTCATTAAGACGGAGCTTCTATCCACTTGAAAATGAATCACCTAAGTTTCGGCATTCTCAAATTCAATCTCAAACTTTCGAATAATCGAATTTATTATACGTTATAATTGACATTGTACGTCAGAGTTTCGTGTCAAAATTTCGACGAAAGTGAAGTTACGCTAAAGCTCGAAGCATCTCGGATAATATCGGTTGAACGGGACTCGGATAACCGAGAGTCCACCGTATACATCTACATTTTAGAATATTATTGTTACAGACAAAATACACGTTATACGAAGGAGGCGTGAGAGGAGTCGCGGCATTGTGGTCGTCCAGGCTGCAGAAAGCAGCCCGCGTATCCAATGAATTGGTACACATAACGGATTGGTTGCCAACATTATACTCTGCAGCTGGTGGAGATCCGAACGATCTAGTTAAGATCGACGGATTCGATCAATGGCGTCTACTTAGTGAAGGACGTGGAGGTGGCAGAGATAAAATTTTGTTGAATATCGACGAAGCTGTAAAAACTGAGGGAGCGATCTATAGTCGATTTAAATTGTTGAGGGGTAACTACTAAAATGCAGAATAAAATAAAAACCACCGCTAGGGTGATCGAAGTCGACGAAGATTTCGTCCTTCTCTAGATAATTAGGGATTTTTCCTAAAAAATGGTTCAAGGTACCAACAAAAATAGTTATTACGACGGATACTATGGCGACTCTGGAAAGACGTTAGAGACGCTACCTACGTACACGGATATCGTGATGAAAAGTACCGTTTCTGAGAGTCTCACTTATCATTTGGGTGGTCCGGTGACACAACCGAGTACAATGGTACGATTACGGCAAGATGCAACGGTTCAGTGTAACGTAAATTTCACGTATTACCGCAGACAGATGCTCACGCCTTGCAACGTCACGGAATGTTTATTCGACATAGTGAACGATCCATGCGAAACAAGGAACATCGCGAAAACGTATGTCAGGGTGAGTAATAGGTATGAATACCTTTACGTTATTTCGGCTAGTCAAAGCGATATCAATATGTCAATGCGTTGCTGATCTAGTGCTGACGTTGTGTTAATGCAGTGCTGATGTAATGCTGATGTCATATCGATGTCGACAATGCGTACAGTAAATAGCATGAACGCAAGCACAGCTGAACATCGCTAATGCCATCCAACGTTGTGCCATCATTATCGATGTTCTTCGAGTCACAGTCTTCTATAATGATCGGCCTTGCGTCTCCCTCTCCTTTCGTTTCCTTTCTATTATTATTATTATTATTATTGTTGTTGTTATTGTTGTTGTTATTATTATTATTATTATTATTAAAAATCGTCGTTACGACCACCGATCTTGCTACATGATATTCTATATATTTTTATAATGTACTGATTTGTCGTCTGCAGATCGCCAGAGACTTGAACTATCATCTGGAAGAGTATAGCCGCTATTTGAAGAAGCAAATGGAAAAACCGATCGATTGGTTGGCAGATCCGAGAATTAGAAACGATACGTGGGGACCGTGGGTGAAATCAGGGAGTGCGCTGTGCAACGCTGCAGCTGTACTTGGCAACTTAGTCTACTACATCCACATATCGGTGATTTTGGTTTCGATATTACTGAGCAATTTTATATGACCATGCAACGTTTGTTCGAGCAGTGATTCTATAAGGAAATATTGTCGCAGCATCAAATGATTGTCGAAAATCGAAAATCAGTTGACTCAACTTGAAATGGCGCACAGAGTTTTAAACAACAGGGTAATAATTTGCCAAACTGAACAGTTTTCGAAGAGTCAAGCAGAACATATCTATTTGTGGTCGTTTTATCATCAGAAATTTTAGCAAAGTAAATGAACGTTTCAAAAGAATAGCACAATTTTTAATATTTTATGCTGCTATTTGTATTTTAACTAGTTCAATCTTTTATGTTCTATAATTAATAATTTTATATTGCATTAAATTTATATAAAATTAGACGTTTCTAGCGATGTAATATTTAACAGCGCAATCGGTTTGATTGTTAAAGCAAAGTGGTTACAGTTAGAACGCTAACAATTTGGAACGTAAATTGTTATTGTTACTAAAACAACTAGGAATAACGTTCATAGTCGAGCGATTTCATCGAAAGAAAATGTAAAAATATGGCTGGCAATGCTTCGGGTTAACTGGTGAATTATGACGATAAATATGATTAGCGAGGCAGAAATTGAAATAAATGGCTTCATATCTACGTTGTAATTAACGATTTTGCCGACCTTGCTGCGTAATTCAAACGAATATGTAATTTAGGTGCTTTGGACGATAGCCTTATAGCGAAGTATACTCGTTACCTGCCATAACTTAAGTCGTTTGTTTAGCAGTCGAGTTTTACGAGTTTATTATTTACGAAATGTCCATACTGTTTACTAATTCTGTTTAAATTAAAAATTATACATCTGATAAGAATTGGGAAAACGTTCCATTTGCATTACAATTCCAAGTTTAATGTACATACGCAAATATTTTAAACATGCGATTAATTTATTTACGTAAATACAACGATACGAGTTCCATAGGATATTTTAAAATACGAATAAAATAAGTGGTAGATCTCACAGAGAGAATAAAGTTATCGAATACAAAATAGTTTGTCAATTATTTGCTGGCACATTTCCCTTTGTACCAAAAGTAACTGAACCAAAAGTACATGTCTCGAAAGAAATATATTTCTAGACTGCTGATGTTGATATAAATTGAAATTTTTATGGAAGAAACTGAAGAAACGACGTTTAAACGAACATCTGTTTTGTCCTTTAAATATTATACCTAATACTCCACTTTGAATATTTTTTTTATATTATTTTTCACTACATTTATCCCATACATATTTGCATATCTAAACTATATATCTAATCTGTTCCGTAAACGCAAACAACAGCTACAGTTTACATATGCTTTGATTTTTCAGACATCCTACTCAAACAATACTCAAGCCAGCTACACGATTCGATAATATCAATAATAACAAACAATACATGGCACAGTTATCGCAAGATTAACGATATCTCTGTTTATCAGTTTTTTTTTTAATGTCCAATAAGCAATATCGAGCATTGAATTATCCTAAAGATAGTTAGGAATCCGACGGTCCCGTGCAAACGTGCTAGTACTCAAGGCGAAAGAGCGTATTATCAGAAAATCGCAAGGACAGATCAGTTCCATAGTTGCGAAGAATACAGGACAAAGCGGAACGTTCTCCTTGAGACGCGTGCTCTCGATAGTTGCGGTACAGGCTTCGGAGTTAAATGATCGCACGGTCGGCCAGTGATAATAGTTAGAGAGTAGCATCCCGGAAAATACTTTCTCCGCCGGCGGTATAAAGCCCCAGCGCGTTATAAGTGGCGCGGTATTACGTGGCAGGATCGTTGATGGTGAATCGTTGTGTCGAGTGGTGGTCGATTTTTACTTAGCTCCGGCAACGCGTTTATATTACGATCACGCGCGGTTCTACGAGGCGTATCCGCGAAAGTAAGTTCCGATTGGCTTTTTACCATTCCGAGGATCTTCGCGGTTTGTGCAGAAGGGACGTCTGGTCCATAGAAATTGTCCGTACGATAGCTGCAAACTTCATTTGCGGATTTAGTGACACAAAATACCTCCAAGATTCGCGCATTCACGCTATAACTTTCGTAGTTCGAACGTTTTATTAAATCCCTATTTTGCTACTAGGTGTTTAACACCATTGAAAGGCTATTAGAGGCGACGAGATAGGGATTTAGCAGTTAGATTTTGCTAGATAACGATATCTCTTTCGCAAGGAAGGAAAAGTCACGAAACTCGGTCTTCATCACAGAGATTTTCTCTTGAATCTTCTTTGCTCTGGCACTCGTCACGAGAGCCATTGCATTAGAGCGAATTAAAAGAACGCGCTGATCCATTCGCACTCTGTCCGATACAATTTGATATCGACGATCCAGGGTACCTGGTAACTGGGCGCTTGTTAAAAGATTCTTCGTTGATCTCGAGCGCGTGCGAAGACCGGCGCCCTGTTATGGCAAGTATCTCGATGAAGGTAAAAACTACGTGTAGAATGCAGCAAACTTCTGTTTTTCCGATATGATAGCCAATCGGAATTTATTTTCTGTACGCGTCTCGTATTTCCTCGTAACGTGCTGTTTTTCCTGCCTGTACGCGCATTAGATTGTTCGACAAGATTCTTCGGTTTTAGAAGGAAATAACAGATGCGCACCATTTTTGTTTTATACCATTTTACCGAATTATGTATGATCCATTTTATAGCAATAGAACAAAATCTGTCATTTCCTTGTAAAACGAAAGTTTTTACAGTGTACAATTTTGCTTATCGCATATCGTGTGAATCTTCCTGCAGAGATTCTTATACGGCTAGAAGAAGAGACCTGGACACGAGTAAAAACAAATGTCGAATTCTATCCTTAACTGCATAGTGTCAATGTCTGTGATTATTGCCTCAGGATGCTTGTTCTACTTCTACGTCGTACTGGCGAAAGAGGAAGCGCAGGGCCAGCAGCGGCCAAATATTATAGTTATCATGGCGGATGACCTTGTAAGATTATCCCTTTTTTTTTAGGTTTCGAAGACGTTCCACTTTGTCCTGCTTCCTAGGACAAATCTGTCGATGTGGCTCGTGAAATCGAACAAAAAGCGTTTAACAGGAAATCTGGCAATAAACGCAAGCCGAATTTTCTTTCACTTTGCAGGAACAGGTTCGCCAAACGTCGTACGACATGCTCACACCAATGATTTACATCGATCTCTTTTGAACAAATGGATAAAGTAACATTTCTATTCTGATCGATGTTAAAAGCGAGTTTATCGACCTGTTTCCTGATAATTTTATTTTCCACGAATCGGCCAGCGTCTCAGTTGCCTCATTTGTGTTTCATAATCGCGGATATTCGATCAGATTTCGTTATTCATGAATATTGCACACAGACGATTGAAAGATAAGGTAGAAATTAATTTCTCGATACTTCGTGAAGATATCCACGCGGTTCCATATTTATGAAATAAATATTTCGATTCGTGGAAATGCACACATATTGCTCCTCTACGCTTTCTATGTTCTCGATTTCATTTGTCGGACAAATATGGTTTCGACCATATGTTTTTGCATTCTTGCAATTGCGAACAAAGCAGCTGACCTGCAAAAACATAGCAGTGTATCGTTGCATGTAGATCAAGTCGAAGATCGATTAAAAGGCACGCGTGCATGTTGCACTCTCAATTCGTTCTTGAATACCAATAAGATAGATAATAGAGCAAACTTGACATAATTTCTTTAATCCTTGCGCTCGTTTCGTTTCGTTTCATCGTATCTAAGAACGTTTGACAAATACGATCGTAAATTTTATGTATGTTTATACAAATTTTGATCTTTTTTTATCTATGTTCTTCAAACATTTGGGAACAATCTGCTTTCAACAACAGCGTTGTTTAACGATTTTCACGACTAAGAAGTTGTCAATAAAATTTCGACGACTTGCTACGCGAGCCAAAGATAAGGTTTCTTTAATTAACTTCGTTCCAGTACGAGTAATTTTCGCGATCAAGGAAATGTCAAGATCTCGACGATTTGCCGCACGATTCGAAGATAAAGATCTTCGGTTAATCTTTCTCGAGTACAAATAACTTTTACAATCAAGAAACTTCGATAATTCGCTACACGATCTAAAGATTTTTATCGAATCTTTTTCAAGTAGATGTATGACGAAAAATCGGCAAAATTTGCTACGTGATCCAAAGGTAAGAGATTTCTAATTGATCGTTTCCGGTCGCAAATGATTTTCACGACAAACGAGCTATCAGCGAAATTTCGACAATTCCTTACACGTCCCAGAGATAAAGGTTTTCATCGAACCTTCTTTAACTAACCTATCGATTGGCGAACGAAAGACAATATTGAATTGCTGGAATTCCTCATCAAGGGCTGGAACGACGTGAGTTTTCACGGTGCCGATCAAATACCTACGCCGAATATCGACGCCCTGGCATACAATGGCGTGATACTGCAACGACATTACGTTTTACCGATTTGTACACCGTCGAGGACAGCCTTTCTTACCGGGCGTTATCCTATTCGGACAGGTACTCTATGAATACGATTTATGCGATCGATAGCCAGGCATTTGGCTCGTTGCTTTTTTATCAATTTTTTATCGCGAGCCGCGATTGTTAAAACCAGCAACCTGTTTCAAGTCAGGAGCTAGTTTCAAGCTTAGAATTATTCGAATGAAATACTCGCAAAATTTGACACAATTTTGCGTTACAAATTAATAACGATGGTAGCTTGCTGGCTATCACGAGAGACTCGGTTTACAATTGTTATTCTTATTTGCCTTGTACTCTCGATCGTACATCCTTCTGATATGGATGTTTACGCACTTCTCTAATCAGACATCTATTTATTTAACTATTTATTTAACTACAGCTATAGAGAATCGTCTATTTAATCCAATTATTTATCCCGTCTACTATGCATTTATCTAACTATGTTTATTTAACTCTTGACTTCTCAACGCTTAACTAACACTTATCTATAAATAAAATTTGCTCGAGCCATTGCCAAAGTATGATCGTTATTCGTCAAGCGTTGTAAGTGGAACTCAATGTCGTCTTTTGTAAGAGGTGAATGATCGAAAAAAGAATCGAAGAATATTGCCATGTTACGTGGAAACAACGAAGAACATACGCGTGGCTGAACTACGCGCTTAATTATTTTATTCACCTGTGACAGATAACGAGGAAGTCGTATATTCAAAACGACTACTAATAGTGCAATTAGTTTTCCTCTTTCTTATCATCAATGCGTGGAATTTTTAAATTGCTTCGGTGTCTCTTGCTCAGTGGCCTTGTACGTAATATTGTAAAAATGTACATTTGTATACAGCGTGTTCTGTTCAACTGGAAACGCAGAAACGTCTGGAAAAATACGAACGACACGGAAAAATGTTTCAAACGAAAGTCGTACGATATCGAGAGGGATATACTGTGCTTTTATCCGCCTGACCTTAATACTACATATTATATCTTATGTATATATTACAACATGATTTCTTTATTTTTAATTACCTAATTAAGCAATGATTAAGTTCAACTCAAATAAAAAATGTTATGGTATCGATCACGAATAATCTCAAGAAAAAAGATTATTCGACACCTGTACAGAAGATGATGTAGACTCAAGTACTTATAGGTTTCTCGATTTAATTATCGTTTAATAGGCTGTCTCACGTATAAGTGTTAATTATCGGGGATGTTTCGTAATGTAACGTGCACATTTTTGCACAACAGGAATGCAAGGCTACCCGCTGAAGGCAGGTGAAGAACGCGCGATACCTTTGAACAATACGCTCCTGCCAGAATACCTACGAAAATTGGGATACGCCACGCATCTTGTAGGAAAGTGGCACGTTGGCTATTATAGCGATTATCATACACCGGCCCATCGCGGTTTCGACACCTTCTTGGGATATTACAGTGGTTACATCACATACTTCAAACACACCATCAAGCAAAACGTGAGTTTTGTAAAATAGCGAGAATCATGGACATTTTTACCATTTTGTCTATAACGGAATATTTTCTCCACTTTGATGACCACTTTTTTATAATCTTATTATTATCAAATATATCTTTCGATAATTTCGATAACTTTTGAAGTAACGATCAAATATATTCCTATTTTTGCGGATCTTCATCATCGCCGTCCTTTTGCATCTATTTGATCCTCTGATATCGGTTCGGACCCGAACTGTGCGTAGATGAAAACTCCCTTTCCAAAAGAAACGATCAAGGAGAATGAAAATTCTTTTGTAGCTCCACGTTGGATATGATCTACATTACGACGTCGCAGGAAACTTATCCGTCAAGTACAGCCACGAATATATGACAGACCTTATAACGGAAAGGGCCGAAGATATAATTTTCAATCACAATCGCAGCAAACCTCTGTACCTTCAGTTATCCCATGTTGCCGCTCATTCTAGCGACGCTAAGGCAAATATGGAAGTCCGCGATGAAGAAGAAACGAACGCCACGTTAGGCTATATCGAAGACTTTGACAGAAGGAAGTTAGCAGGTACGCGACGAGAACAATTAGATCGTAGACGAGCACTGACTTTGTTAATCATATGTGTATACAGCGTGGCTAGTAAAAGTATTCGCGCGCTTGCCACGGAAAACCTTTACGTTTGTTATATAAAGTAGATTTTGAAGCCTGATTAACACCGTGTGAGACGTGGCTGCTGTTCATCGTGTGATCTAATTAGACAGAGTGTATTGTGACACGCGTGAGCCACTTCAAGAATGCGCAGACGGTACGAAAACGGCGAGAAAAGTACGAACACGCAACTGCTTAGCTCCACGGAAGCTGCTCGAAATCGCCACCCTCGTCTGCATGGAACCTCGTAGTTATCGAGTGAGAGAATTTCGCGGCATTTAAAAAAATCACAAACTGGTTGTAAATTTGAGGCAAGGTCAAATATGTTCAAGATTGGTCAACGTATGTTCGTACGAACCTTTCTCGTTGTTTTTGTCCCTCCTGTCTTCTGCTAAAGTGGATCCAACGTGGGGTGTTACGATACACCCTGTGCTGGTAAAATTTAAGCCCAATCTGAAAATACATAGGACGAATGAGAACACGTGTGAAGCACAGCAAGGGCTGATTCAGCGTACTAAAATAAAAAGAGAAGTTTATGTAAACGTACGACCTTGTTTTCGGGTTACAGTCTTGGTCTACTTTTCCAATCGACAAGCTTGTCATTCCTCGTACTTTTGCATTTAGACCTGACACCTTCAACTTGCACTCGAGCTTGGACCGTGACTCTTATATTTGTCGCCTTGTTTTCAGTGCATCAACTACTACTTGTTATATTCTCGCAGCATCTAAACTTTCATAACACGCGAATCCAAACAGAAACATAAAATATGAGTATTTATGTACGCCATAAATGTTACTCGTTGTACCTTATTGCAATGTATGTTTCCTTGTTTTCAGGCGTGGTTACCGCCATGGATGAATCTGTCGGTAGAGTTGTCCAGGCGTTGAGGCAGACTAACATGCTGGAAAACTCGATTATCGTTTTTATGTCTGATAACGGTGCACAGACTGTGGGTCTTTTGAACAATTATGGATCAAACTATCCTCTGCGTGGGGTAATATAACGCTGTATTTTATACTCTGCGGTTTCTTGTACGTTCTCGTTGGTACGCGTCAGGGTGTTTAAAAAAAGACGAGATAAATCTGCAAAATAATTAAGGAGTTGTTAAAATCTTTAGTGTACTTATCCTCTAGTTTGAGAGCCTAGACTATGAGGTATTTATACAGGACACAAAAATTGATGTCATTCAGTTCGATAGGAGTTATTTAAATAAGCAAAATCAATACTTTATTCTATCTAAGGTAGAATAGAAGTGATCGTAGCATCCATTTTCAGCTGAAGTTCACGCTTTTCGAGGGCGGAGTTCGTGGAGTAGCGTGCGTTTACTCGCCAGCGATAAAAAATCCGTCCAGAATTTCAAACCAATTGATTCACGTGACCGATTGGCTACCAACATTTTACTCAGCTGCCGGCGGTAATTTGGAAGATCTGGAGGAAAATCTTGACGGTGTGGATCAATGGGCCACTATCGTTTCTGAAAAAAAGACCAGGCGTAAGAACGTATTATTGAACATCGACGAGAAGCAAGCTCTTTCTGGAGCTCTAATGGGAAGATACAAATTGATCAATGGTAATTATCCTTTTTTAATTGATAATACATTTTCTTCTCCTTGTAGCGCGTTCAAGCAGCTCCTGTCGTAGCCTTCGCATGTTCCGGCTCACCCTCTATAACATCAAATTAGGTTTAGTCGCTACTGACAAATATCGCCAGTAAATAATCGCGTATTGTCGATTCGTAAATCGACTATCAATGATCCTGTCCAATTAAACCTTCTCTCTTGTACGTAGGAGCGAATGTTTCGTACGGCGATTACTACGGCGACAGCGGCACGAGCGAATCGTACCCAGAGTACAACGTATCGAACGTTTTGCATTCGGCAGCCGGTTCCGCTCTTGCCAGCGTTTCGAACGCGACGTTCAACAGCGAGCATATAATCGACCTTCGACGAGCGGCCACGGTTGTTTGCGATAATTTTACAAGTTATCCTAGGTGCCTGGACAGATGCTTGTTCGACGTCTACAACGATCCTTGCGAAACTACGGACGTGTCGCGCGAACATCCGGAGGTAAATATACACGCTGAGACCGTATTTATCCGAACTGTTTGGAGACGAAGCGATCGTATCGGAATTTGTTTATTAGGCCGGAAGATCTAACGTTTCGTACGAGATAAAAATCGGTACAAGTAATCAAGCATTATCGCCGTAATTACGTTTTTTTATTTTCTACGTTTATTTTCTACCAAATTTAGTGGATATCTATTGCAATCGTATCTGTTGTACTCGACTTGAGATTATTCTGTAAGGAAATGTTACTTTCTTCGTAGGTTGTCGACGAGTTAAATCGCTTCATCGCTGAGTACTTCGCAGTTCTAAAGACTCAAACGTCCGGTCTAGTGGATCCACGTTCTTATCCCGAGCACTTCAATGGAACCTGGATGCCCTGGATAAAATTACCCGACGATGAAATTCGACTTCTTAGCGGTCGATAATCTGCACGGAAAACCGTGAAAGATCTATACGGAAGAACGATACATCGCGACACGTATCAACGTGTACAGAGAAGCAGCTTTACACGTTTGATCACGATTTCGTACGAAGCCTCTATACGTCGAATTTTCGTTTGTTAAAGCATCGTTTTTATTTGTTAAATAAAAAATCGACCGGATGAGACGGCCATTAGGTACTAATTTATTGGGTACTGATAACTAGCGAACCATATGAGGTATCAGTAGCCGAAAGAGTATTTTTCTAATTTATCCGCTGCTTTAACAGTTTGGGAGAAGAGCCAGTGAAGCGAGTGCACGAGGCTCTAGATTCGAGAAGCAAGCGATGGGGTGGGAAAAAGTTTATCGCCGGGGGACTAATTCCTTTTTTTCACCCATGTTATTATATACAGATTATGCAGATGAGAAGCCGTCCTCACGAAACACCTTGATATCAATTTAATTGCATCGGTATCGAATTAATTAATCTACATCCACGCGGATACACAACTTCCGACCTTCAATTTGTTTCAATTTAACGTGCACACGATCGCTATGACTAACCATTAACCAAACGATGTTATACAATTTCATTCTTTCATCTGATACATCAGCTCGATCATTCGTTCGAGTTATCCATCGCGAAAACACAAGTTGGATGAACAAACGAAATAACCATGGATGTACAATTTCAAATTAAACTTCGAAAGCGGGCCTGGTAAAGTTAGCGTCGAATAACAAAGCTGGTGCGGCTTATGCACCGCGAAAGAAAGATCGCGAAACGTTGGAAAGTAAACGTGGCACGGTAAAACCAGTAGCATTTTAACGTAAAATTTGCGAAAAGAAAGATCGCTGCCTCTGCAAGTTTCGTCTTTCTTCCTCTTTTTTTGCGGTGGCGGGGGTTGGCGTTACGGCTCATTTAGCAATTTGCTTATTTGCTAGGAAAGTCTGTCGAGCGGTATACATGCGTTGGCTTTGTGCGTAATCGCGAAGAGGAGCCGAGACGCGGTAGAAGGGGGCTCGATGGAACGAGCGAGGTAACTTTTGCGATCGCACCGAGGGTTTGGGGTTTAAGTCGCTTTTAATAGCCAAGCAGCTGTCGCCGGATCTGTTTGCCCCCTTTTTATGGTAGACGTCTTCGACGAATAATGGGAGGAAATAATCTGGAACGAAAGAAGCGGCCATCCTTTGCGCTGCTTCTGCAATAAACCGCTTTTAACCCGTTCTCTTCGTCTCTTTGCGCGTCAACGCGATTCGCCGGTCGTTTTAACAGCGCCGAGTGAAAGTACTCGCGCAATTAACGCCAACCTTCTTCCGCCGATTCGCGTGTCACGTTGTCCTGGATCGCGAGACAAACTGGCAAACGCTGTCGCCTCGCAACGCGTCTTCCGATCTTTTCCCAACTCTGACACGCGTCTAGATTCTTCGGGCAGCTACCACGTCAGCCATCGTGACGGGAACGCTCCGCTGTTGCTGTTTCGCGGACAGGTGCACGTTGCTTCGCGATGATCGCCACGTGCAAGCGCGCTGTCAGCTTCGACGCGTCTAGGAAGAGGCGCTTGGCGCGTGATGCGCCAAAATTCTCCGTTCGAACCGATAAGAAGAGTCGAAGGTACATACCGACTATCCGATCTGCTCGTTACAGGAACTGCGTTGTTTCTCGACCTGTTCGGACGAACGCGGTTCTACCGCGCGATGAAACTTGTACAGGGTCCGGCCGAATAACAGGTAAAAGCGGCCACGAGGTGATTCCTCCTGGAACAATAAGGAAATAACATGGAGTAACATTTTCGAGTTTTCGGCTTGGTTTTCGAGAAAATCGAGTTTGAATATTTATCGAGTACCGTGAAAAATGTCCAGCTGAGCCGATTGATATATAGAAAATGTACGGTGTCGTTGAAAAAGCTCAAGTTTCAGCTTGATATCTCAGAGAGTGTAAAATATCGGAGAATAAAATCGCATCCGTTCGATGAGAGTGCCTTTCTCGATAAAACTAACTAATAAGCAACGAGCTATTTCGGATATTAGTTCCTACCGACCCACCCTGTATATGGCTATATACTTCCGAGCAAAAAGGGATATCGAATCGTACGATTTCATAATGAAGTTTCGTATACGTATGCATGCCTAATTAATCACTTCGAGTAATCAACAAATTGAACAGTCATTACCATTGATTGCCTCATTTGTTAGTTACCATTAACGCTCTTGTGACGATTTATTATACGCCATTATCGATGCTCGAGCGACTCTTAGCCGCGAAACGATCGAAGTGTATCGCCTAATTCTATGCTATACAGTCACGCGTACTCTGTGTTCGACGAGTATACTCGTCGTCGCTTACCTTTTGCCACGCATTCTATCGTAGGTACACGCTTTTCGAAGAGGTCGCGACAGCTAACTGGTTGATAAACTTCCAGTTTCATGGGAAAATCTTCCTTATATTTACACGTACACTCAGTATACGGGGTACTGTGCGATTACGTGGCTAATCGACAGTCGCAGATGTCACATTCAGCGAGAGAATTATTTTTCAGCGTGTACGATGTGTGTCGGCTGAGCCTGTCCGCGGAGCGTGTTGCGTATTTACGTTGACAATACAGAGACGTTCGTATTCGGAGAATCGACTGATCCATTATGACTCTCTCTATTATAAACCAACCGAAATATACCCATCGTCGAAAACGGACGAGCAGATATTAGAAAGAAGCCCGCGGGGTTCAACGAAGATGCGAGAAGGACGATAGAGCGTGAGGCTAATTTCAGATAAAATAGAAACCGGATGATTGTTGGAGAATGAACCGGCTCTTTAGACCTTTCCAGATACTTTCTGTGCGATATTTCCAATGGTAAGTTGGGCTTCTCGGCAAATATACGATCCCACTTTCTCCTCCAAACTAATTGGCAAATCGTACGCGTAATTGGTTCGATACTTTGTGACACAGGCCTGCTACGATTCCTGGCTTACCGCATTCTTCGCGTAAAGAGCACACATGTTGCAAATGGGAAACACGGCGTTTCTTCGCTCTATCTCTTATCGCAGAAAACGAACTTCGTATCGCAGGATCGCGTTCCACGAAACGAGAAGTTGCGCGTTTCATTTTATTCGTCGCTAGGAAACTGTATCAGCAGCTGGTCGGAAAAGTTTCTTTCGCTATCTAAAAAAATAATAGACGCGCCGCATTTTTCTTTTACGTTATCTTATCGATCGTTTTATTTTACACGATGTTTAATTTGTTCTATTACTACAAAATGGATCGCACGTAATTCGATAAAATAATAGAAAATAAGAAACGTTGCGCGTCTGTTATTTCCTTGTAAGAGGAAAGAAACATTTGGCACGGTCTAATAGGGAGGGAAACGCTTTTTCCGTTGATCTATCGCTTGGGAGGTATTTCTGTGGGTCGATAACAACGAGACACCCTGTGTGTTTCACGTATCATTACGTCGAGAGTGAAGTAAGCGTTTTGATGGAACTTTAAATATGAGCGAGGAAGTCATATTAGAATACTTAATTAGAGAGTTACTACTTGTCCTAAATTCCGGACACTTTCGTCTTCTTCTGCATCTGCTCCACTTGAACAGCGCAGTAAAGAGTAGCGCTACTCGCTTTATGAAAATTTTACTGTTATAAGACGTGGTTTTATCGTCGATGGCGTAGGTGAACATGTAGCAAAAATATTTTCCAAAGTGTTGACTTTAAAATTAATTTCCATCTTTACGACAACGTAGAAAAAATGTGAATTAAGTGCACACAGGGTGTCCGCTTTTAATCGATCCACGCAAGTATGTCGGCTAAAGTATACGTTATCGGAGAAAGTGTTTCAAACGCAATTTGCTCTGTTTCAAGGAGGAGACGTCTTACTGCGACCACCGGATTTGTCTGGGTGCAGGCGTTTTCGAGATCTCAAGGTAATCTTTGCTCGAAACCATACTTCTTTTTTATACGCTATCCTACGCAGCTTTTTTTTCTCTACAAAAATCTATCAGGGCACTTGTATGCGAAAATATTGTCTGGTTTAAAAGATATTTCGACGTTAATCCCATCGTACGGGGCGTACGAAAGACAAGACACAGCGTAGAGGTAAAATCATACAAAGTAGCGCAAATCGTTCGTAGGATGAGTTTCACGAGATTAAAGTTAAGGTATTTTTTAAACTGATCGCTGTTTCATTTCCCAGGTACCTTGATACGTTTTCTTAGAGAGTTAAAAAATGCATGGGACGGTGTATCGAAAAGTAACGCTATCGAACATCTACGTTACTGGTGCACCAGATTTGAAGGATTAAAAATACCTGATCTGCAATAGAACGCAATGTGAAATATATTTGCATTATTTTTGTCCTAATTCTCTCGCTAACTGGTAGCTAACTAATCGTTTACCAATTAACACTAATTAAATTAGCTGTAGAAAATTAAGCAGGTAAATGCTGTTCAAATATTGGTATACCAACGAACACGTGCAATTGTAATCGTTGATACTCTGTCAGTGGATGCAACGATAAACGACAGGTAAAAGGAAGTTACAATAGTCCTGTCACGGCGATTAACGAAACATCTTAAATATATGCTTCGCGTAACACGCATAATATATTCGCAAAAGGTGTCTACGCGTGTCTGAACATTTTCACGAGCCTGTGTCATATGTAATAAATAAAAAGAATACACGGTATAAGAATAAGAATGAAGCTTGCGTTTGTAATTCATTTTTACGTTCTTGATTAATATTTGTTCCTACTTCTCTTCTTGTCCTTCTGACGTAGGGATATCTGGCATTTTGTTTTAATATCGACGTGCGATAAAATTAAGATAAACAGGAACAGAGAACAGAAGGAAATGATTAGCCGTAAATGGTAAGCGCGAATGGTCACGATACAAGGCTAATGAAAAAGAGCATAAATATACTTGTTTATCAGCCAGCAAGGACGAAAGTAAATGGACTGCGGATTGGTAGGCATTTATGTGCATTTATATGCAGAAATATTAAAAATATTGAAAGCAGAGCATTCGTTATATAATCTTCGATGTGACAAACAAATTTCTATTTAAATTCTATTTCTTTAGCGCGTCCATAGAAATGTAAATTTGCGTGAAAATCCGCAGCGAGAAAATAGAAGCGACTGGAAACTTTTGAGCGGTAGTGTACAGTGTACATGCATAAAATGCCTCGAAGAATACAATCGTTTCTTGACACTAGATCTACTGACCTGCGATGTTTGCCTAAATATGTCATACGCAGATGATCAGAATTAAAGTGGCAGGATGGAAACAAATAGATATACGGTGAATCATAAAGTTGTTCACGTACAAAGAACGAATCTAGGGCAGTGCAGAAATGACAATTATGCGACTGTCCCAAAATAGTAAGGATCCTCCACTAATGGTAATTTCTTTGCCTCTATTATCATCAGGTATGAATTAATATCAATTTATATATATACGTAAAACATTTAGCTGCATGTTAAAGGCCAATTGTTCTAGCGTTAAAATGGTATTGGGATATAAGCATCGTTGGACACCTGCA
The DNA here is from genome assembly GCF_011952205.1 of Bombus bifarius. Lineage (NCBI taxonomy): Eukaryota > Metazoa > Arthropoda > Insecta > Hymenoptera > Apidae > Bombus > Bombus bifarius. Next base: position 92,027 of record NW_022884550.1, on the reverse strand, counting down.
TCGTTAGATTGCGGATTTTGGTGCGTTTATAGGGAATTTGAAAGTGTAAAATCGCGCGTCACGATATTTTAATAGTAGGTTAAACCATCCTTACGAAATCGAGAATAGGGCGCGCCAAATTGACTTAGCAATTATGTACATTGCATAAGCATAATTACGAGATAGAATATAATTACAAAAATTGATAAATCTGTCTGCAGTAGTCGTAGTGTAAAAATAACTATCAAGCGTGTGACGCAGGAATGTCCTCCAACTATCGAAGATCAGAAGAGTAGAAAGAGCAAAAGAGTACAGGCAAATAATGATCTTTTTACAACAAATAGGAATATTAAACGACAGTTGTCCGGTTCCGAGTGTGGTGAGAATAACTTGCTCTTTTCGCGACGGCTTCTAGATTAGTTTGGATTGGTGGTTCAGCGAAACGTAGCTTCTTATTAATAGATATAAATTGTTCCGCAATTTCACGTATTACACCTGTTTATGTAAACGATATCCAACTAGTTTAAGTAAGAGAATCCCTTAGAATTGATTTCTTCGAGAAAAGAGACTTTCGGATAGCGCGCATTTACAAACAGCAGGAGGAACTCGTATCGAATCCTCGGACCATCGACGTTCCATTCCAGAAGCTCGTTGATCGTTCCAGCAAAAACGAGAGTCGAACGAACGAGTCGGTGATATTCGTGAGAATCTTACGTCGACGAACGTTGTGTCGTTTTAGATATCCGGACACGGTCACGGCGTATCATCGGATCGGACATGGAAGAACGACTTTCCCGATTTTTGTCCAACGGATCCTCTCGGGCCAAGTGGACGCGATCTTTGACCAGTTTCTCGCCTCCTCCCTTGTTCGCGTGGCCGCGTTCGCACCGTGATCGCCATCCCTGTGGCCGGTTCCTCGTCCAACGAAAACCGAGTAGGTGAAGTAGGAGGAAATAGAGTAGAGTAGGAGGATTCCACCTCCACGGCGACCGGCAAATCCTGCGGGACGGCTCGACGGACACCTGTAACCACGCAGACTCCCTGCAGCACGGGACGGCGCGAAGGAACTCACCCGATAGGGGACCGTATCGGTCGCAGATCATTCAGGATACCGCGCGTTGACGTCTGCTCCGCTGCCTCCATTGATCATCCTCCGATCAATCGTCGAGTGACAGTGGACGTGCCGGTTGTTGTTTTGCTACACTCGGCCTCCTTCGCTTCCCGCTTAACTTCGCCAAGTGTGCTCACGGTACGTTGTTCGCCGGTGGGAAAGCTCGCTTCGAGAAGGAAAAAAATAAAAGAAAAAAAAACAGAAAAACAGAGAAAAAGGCTCGACGATAATTGCACCGCACGCGGTGATCAGCCGTGATAAATCAGGGCCTCGCGTGTGTGATTTCTAAGCGACTGCTTTATCGTCCCATCGACAACTGCAATTAAGTACAGTGTTTCCCGACTTGGAATTTATATCTTCCTTCGGACGCGCTGCCCTTTTCCCCCCGGTATCTCTGGCTGTATCTTCGAACCAGTTCTCATTGTTCTTTCTCTTTAACATTTTTTTCAATTTAGAGTAGCGTTTAACAGAGTTACATCGAGAGCGGAATAATCGGAAGCGAAGTTCGGTTACGCCGATTGCATTGATCCGAGATCTTGGAGTATTTTTTCATTGGCTTCGTCGAAGATGGATACGCCAAAGGTGCCGCGGTTCTACGTTACGATATCCACCGATCATCGAGAGAAACACAGTGGTCCCTGAAAGAGCGCGCGTGCCAGGACAGTCGTCGAACATTGGACAATTGATAGAGCAGTTCTAATGCGCGAAGCAGCGGAACGAATGCCAGTCTTTTAGAATGTAAAGTGCATGAAGATGACGGCAACGAAGAGAAGCGGTGCTAAAGCTTGGCTGCTCTTGTTCCTGTTGCTGATTCACGATGGCAGGTGCATCAAGTGGTTGTAAGTAACAATACAATTTCTTAATCGCTTCTTACGTCTAGATTTTATCTTAAGCACGCGCAAAATTCTCTGGCGGAACGACATACGTCCATTCGATGTTCAAACTTTATCCAACACGGATGTGAAGAAAATATTACAGCTTTTCTCTAGAATAATTTAGACGAAAGAAGGAACTTTAATGTAAGAGACTATCGTCTAGGCTATAATCGAGAAACTTTTGCTATATCTAGAAGTCTCCAAATAGATTTCTCGCTTTGTATTCCAGAAACGATATTTAAAAAGGATGCGTGATATTGGTTAAACTTCTTTAAGATATCGCTCTTGGAATATAAAATGAAAAATCTGTTTGACCATTGAACCTTTGCGCGCAATAATTTACGCCGGAAGATCTAAGTAATAGTCGAAGAAATCTAAAACATCTCCTAATCAAAGAATCTATCTATCTAAACTATAGCTGGTACAGTAGCATAAAAAATTACGTGACATTAATTACAACGAATATAAATCCAGTATATTTAATAACGTAAAAAAGCTACGATCTGAACCGCGTTTCATCCAAAAGCTACAATTTGGTAATTAAACTTCATCGACGAAACGAAAGCTTCCAATTTTTATGGGAAGCTTATTATAGTCGTTAATCAGTTACGAGATAAGTTATGCTTGCGAGTATACTGTATACCGGATACCTGTGTGAAGTAATTTAAACGGAGGTCTAAAAGCTTGGTTCTGTCGAAGCTGCCATGAATCGTTCGGTAACAAGCAGCCCCGATGTTCTCACGTTTGTTCACGGGGCCTCCGGAGGAATCGAAAGATTAATGTAGGTCCGTTAATGAGAAACAAATAGGTTACCAGTCGAGATGTACGTACGCGCGGAGAAGAATGGGAGCGGAGCAAGGAGGATCATTTTACTCTATTATAAAGATTTTCTTCTTGCTTGTTTTCTTGGCCGCGCCATGGGGCCCCGAGGAACAATAAGTCTCAACGAGGATTTATTACGCGTTCGAGCTTCTCTTACGTGTGATGCATCGAATTTAGGTTTATCAGGGCGTCCCTTGTACTCCGGCCGACTCGTAAATCCCTATGAAAATATTTTATAGCAATGTTTACACGTTTGCGAAACACGTTGCGATGTGTAACGACGCTTAGGTTTCGTGAAATCTGCGTCAGTTTCGATTTATCTCCTCGTTACCGATTCGTCTCTGTTGGCGGTGGGACGCCAACGTTGAAACGCCTCTTTCGAAATGTTCGATCGTTACGTTCAATAGCAACTGCGGTTTTGCTATCCGTAATAGCAGATACTTGGAGTATGAAAAAGTATACGATCGAAGAGACTAGAGAGAAATTGGCAGGAATACGATTAACCGAGAGATTTTCTGATTTGGTAGCTTCAGAAATACGATGGTTTCTTGTTTGAAGATGAGACGAAAGAAGGGCTGTGACACGCCATCGATAACAACGTTCTAAGAAATATTACTGAAAATAATACGTAGCAGGCAACGAGAATAATATATGACTGACAAATGGCCGTTCAAACGAAGGTAAGTCATTCTATCACTTGTCTCATATAGGCAGGCTAAAGAAAATAGATAAGAAGCTTAGGGGAATGGAGATAGCCAGCTCGTTACTTGAAAGAAATGAACAGGATCTGTTCTTCAAACTTATTGCTATTCGCGGTGAAAATTGGATCTTGTATGGTAACGAGATACTTGGAACAATGGCATGATAAAGATGAACATGTAAAGCATACGCAACATGTAGTACGTACAATGTACATCCAAACGAGATAATGACGACTTTGATTTGCTGGACATCTGCTGGATCAATCCATTATTGTTTTCTGTATCTCGCTACTACGATTACAGCAGCAATATATGGTAAACGAATACAACGCAACGAGATATACGTGGAATTAATAAGAAGACGATTCTTAAAATAAATAAAAACGTAAAATATTTCATATAGAAAATCACGTAAAAGTATCAACATCCTGTGTATTTTGTTAATATGGATATCATCGAATGACCGATTCGCGAAAGTGCGAATATTTATTATACCTTCTTTAACAAAATGAATTTAGGCTTGCCGGTGAACCTTTTCTTCCTCAATCGTGAACTCTTGAGAAACACCGTGATACGAACATAATGGAGTTTCGTGCAACGATCGACTAATACTCGAAACAATTATAAATTCATCTTGGCAATCGTACAAATCACCTTCGTCTTAATGATAGGTTTGCCTCTGCGCGCAATTTACATTCGTTTCTCCTCCAACTACAGAAATTCGACTACGCTAAATCGATAGCAAGAAAGAAGGATTAGAATTCATTAAACGTAATCAACGAGCGTAATGAAATTTCGTGCAACAGCCGACTAATACTCGAAACAGTTAAATCCATCTTGACGATCGTACAAATCGCTTTCGTCTTAATGATACGTTTGCCTTTGAGCGCAATTTACATTCGTTTCTCTCGCAGCTATAGAAATTCGGCTACGCTAGATCGATAGCAAGAAAGAAGGATCAAAATTCATTAAACATAATCAACAATCATCTAATTTCCTCCGTTTCCCTTGCCTCGGCCAAATATTCCGTGCGATTAATCTTCTGCGAAGGAGCTTCACGGAACCTTCTACGTTCGTCGATTCCTGCCTTAATTCCCATTCTTCGTACCAATTAATCCTAATGCTTCCCCTCCGATCGTTCTCTTCATTCCAGAGGCCAATTTCTTATGAATCATGGCCGGTTCTTCCGCGGGCGAACGAACGAATCGTTATGATGGCATTTCCTATAAGATTCCATTCTCTTTCTATCCTAATATGTCAGATACAGTGTGTTATATACACGCATTTATAATTTGACGTATTTATAGTACTGTGGAACCTCCAGTATCCGAATTAATGAGACACGCCTAACTGTTGGTACGAGGGAATCTTCGAATAATAGAACCCACGTCTCTGTTTATGATTATTATTCATAAGACCAACGATAGAAGAACAATTAAGGAGATATCTCAAGATATATGATACGTACGAATATATAAAATATGAAATATATATGAATATATAAAAATGTACGAAGACCACGGAACAAAGACGTCGTATTTCATGTTTTTCGTACAAGAAGTTGAGCAGTTTTAAAATCCAACATCTTATCGAGCAATCGCGTATCAAATACCGAAACTGTCTTTTCCATCGTAGTCACGCCAGTAGTGTCTCGTTACGAAGCAATTGAAATTTCAGAAGGATTTATATAACACTCATAATATATTCGTAAAAATTGTCTGTGGCAAGTGTTTGAGTATTTTCATGAGTAACTGTATATCCAGACAGATACAATTGATGCTTATAGAAAATCCCATCTGGTCGTGTAACCGTTGCGTTTAGCTGGAAGCAGTGAACGTACGAAGACAGCGATAGTGGTAATATCGGCCAGCGATCGAAGTTTACAATTTTTCACAACAGCGTCATGTAGAATTGATCGGAAGCAATTAATCTAGTCATAGGTAGATCTATTAATCTAGCCATAACTAAAAGATCATCTGTATACGTCGCACAATGACGAGTCATAAAATTGCAGCTTCTGGAATAAAAATAGAAACGGATTATAATATTTTTATTCCTTTTTACAAGCAGATAATCTTCCTCAAATATAATCTGTCGCAAAAATATCCGGATGCTACAATGTTTCTAATAATTGGTTTATATCGTGAGTCGATATGAATATTTCATTCGCTTATCGATCTCTTAGAGTTAATAAAACGTTAAACGGCGAATAAGAAACGTGTAGCTTTGGCGTTACAAAAATATTCAAACGCCTTACAAAAATTATATCTGCCGGTCTCCTCGTGATGCCCCTTCGCACGAAGGTAAAATGGTAAAGTATAAGCTAAGACGCCACGTTATTGGTTTGCGTTGGCGCAAAACACAAAACACGCGCGACCGTCGAACAGAATACAACATGACGATGAATGGAAATAAAAATAGAAATTCTTCATATGCTCCCTTCATGTGTAAAGTCATTCGTTTTCTATGGTACATACGAGTATGATGTGCCCATAGCGGAGCCTCTCTACCGTTAAGGATTAAAGCTAGATTCACACCAGCGATCACGGTACGATAAGATTACGCCAAGTCAAGCACCGGTCAAAATCACTTGCACGCAATCCAACGAGAGCATCCGCAGCAGGCGGTTCGATCGAGTCGAATGAAAATCTGTCGACCACGGCGCCGGATCAAGATCACCGTCGACAGTCGGAAAGGAGCACGGAGAACGAGCGTCTAATCGAATTTGTAGGAAATTGCAGCGAACTATATGATCTCAGTGGCAAAAAATATTACGACACATCTGACAAGATGAAACGGTGGATGGAAATAGAGAAGAATGACCTGAAAACTTCTACAGCCACGCAGCTATCGCAATTACTTCCATTTATCATTTCCACTCATCGCATTACTACCGCAAACGTATCTCATTCGCCATCTTATGCATCCTCGTAAAAGATTAACGCGAGTTTCGTTTGTTCCTCGTGCGAGCGAACGAATAAAGACGAGAGCGACTGGCGACGAGATTTGATTGCTTCTGATCGTTCAGTGTGAATGCCTCGGTCAAATCCTACATTTTGATTGATCGTGACCTGTGACCGCACCTTTGGCCGCTAGTGTGAATCAGACTTAATGGTTGCGAATATAACGTCACGGAAAATTGTAAACGTTAAGTGACCGATTTTACGATCTGGCTGGGTCGCTTTTATCAAATGTACGTATAGATGGCGCATCTGACGCTTACATGTGAAATCCTAGTGTTACTAGCCGTTGCTCGCGAACCATGAAGATATCCTATTATCGTTCACGCGGCAACAGACGTGATCGTAGGATCGCTCGAACCTCCTTTATTTCACGTAGCTGCACGCCGTGACGTTAATTGTCCTGTGATTCGGGGCGAATTTCATCGGGCGCGTCCATGGGGGACGCTGAGAGGGGTTGGAAAAGCGGAAACAGAAAGAGAGAACGCCGCTCGCCGTCGGATGATGAATGGAGGAGTGATGGTGGTTTCGCGTGCAAAACCAAAATACGAGTGGAATGGGGAAGAAAAGTACGAGAGGAAGACAGCGCGGCTCGAACAGGGTGGAAGATTAGGGGTTGCCTGCGATTCGTGATTTATAAACGTCCTTTCCAAGAAGCCTCTTTCTCCTCGAGGCCTCCCCTCCGTCATTCCGCCAGCCCTCCGCCCATCATCTGGGCGCCCCCCCCCCTTTTCTTTTGTTTATAATCATCGACACCGACCGCCTAGCGGGGGCAATCGAACGGCGATCTCGGAAGTCGCCAACGCGATTTGTTTTTGTCACTATACAGCCCGGAATCCTACATCGATCCTGTCACGTCCAGCCCTATGAAAGATGCGTGCTCTCGTCGGGCCGACCTTTCTTGGAAAGGAAATTTATGAGCCTCGCCCGTTAATTGTGCCCTCACGAAGGGACTTTCTTTTCACAGTCAAGCATTCAGCTCGGGAGAAAATTTGATACGCTTGGTCTCCATCGGATGTAGCCTCTTATGTAAGGTTACAGCGAGAATTTTGTACAGTGGTGTTGCAGAAGTTTCTATAGTTGTCAGATAGATAATTTGATGAAATTAATACTTGATAGAATGTCCTTCTTGCCTGATAACTTTGCTGGAGTATGTGTTATTAATATACGATGAAATATGGAGAATAATATTTCTTTTTACGCAAAAATAAAATTATAATCGTCTGTTCCTGATCTCAATAAATTTGTCCCTGAAGAGGTTAACAGTTCTCACGAAACTGCTTCTAAACAAACCACCTAGAAACCAGTTTCACAGAGAAGCAAACTTAAGAAGACAGCTGAATAGCATTTGCAATACTATGACAGCGTGATACACGTCGAAGCGAAATATTTGTGAATTCGTTTTCCTCGCGTCGTAATTTTGAAATCGAAAGCAACTGGAGGATGCTTCATCCAACGATTCGAACGAAGACGTTCATCTATCATTTGGATCAAGATCAGCAATCGTTTTTACGCTATAGAACCATCTCTGCCGTTCTTTCAGCGCAATCTCTGCCACTTGTAAAATGATCTGGACAGGAGGCTCGTTGCGAACGAGGATTAACGATCGATTTATAATAATTTGCATCAGTATCCTGATTAACGTCGGACTGGTGCAAGATCGCGTGAATGTTGCTATTTATAAAATTCGCACGTAAGTGTGATATACGTGTCGTCGATCCGTTTTCTCGTAAATCATCCGTTGCACGATTCTTGTGCGAAACGTAGGAGGTATTATCATGTAATTAGATGCCCTTCATGCGGTAGGAACCCTATTTATATACATTTACAATATTCTGATACATATACTGTAGGAGACCTAACCTTATTCATTGAATAGAACTAATCAAAGTACATATTATTAAATAATTATTAGTATTTATATTATTTATAATATTATCAAATTAATGTTTCTTAATATTTAGAATGATTATCATCGTACAATTATTATTATGTTAAATGATACATTGTACTAAGTAGATTGCCAATACTTATATATTTATGGTTAATTTAAATGTGTAATCAATAATGTATATAATACACGTTATAAATGAAAATGTATAAAATATTCAAGATAATGTATTTGCTATGATATTTAGAGGATGAGATAGATTTCTACGTATAATGATAGCTTATGAAATTATTTGAACACTCACCACAGGAAACTTTTATGTGCATATTGTGTGTGTTATATACAACATTTTGAAACTTCATTATCACCCCAGTGGGACAGGACTGCTATGGTTATATGTGTTGGTACAATTTGCAGCTGATCTAAAAATATATATAGAAACTACAAGATATTTGCTGCATACATATATTTAGTAAAAAAATATTATACAGCATAAGCAGCCATCTTAATTGTAAGAGATTTGTATATATATATATATATATATATATATACATATATATACGAAAGTGTAAATTTTATGAAAACAAGCTTCAGTAAGAACGTATGGGTATTTATATAATTAAAAGTGAATAACATTATCCTGGACAACTATATTAATTAATTTATAGAAGAATATTAATATTTACGTTGGTCGATCCCAATGGCGGCAGAATTCCTTGAGACATCAAATAGTTATGGGCTCACAAATTTATAGGTAATCGGTTTTTAAGTATTCAAAGAACCTCGGAAACCCGGGCTATTATCAAGCTTGTAAACATCGTATTTTATGATCTATATGTCAAAACCAATTTAGAAATCTATAATGTATATCTTCGCACGGGTCCTCCCACAAGAATTCTCAAACGTAACGGACGTTCATCGATGAAAGTATCGATACTATCGATTGCTACCGAATATGGAGAATTACGATATTTCAAATGTATTTTCACCTTGATTTCTCTGAATACGTAAAATAAGACGAATTATTAGCATGTTCAACTACAACAAGATAATTTCAGCTTTGTCACATTTACAGTTTTTTATCGGGTTTCAATCATGGTTTTATTAATACATTGTATATGTTAACGGTATAGTGTGTACCGTGTGTATAGTGTGTACAGTCGTGTGCGTGGATAGAGTAAAGTATAAATGTTGAATAATTAAGGAGATAGATAGGGTAAAAAAAGGGAATACAAGCTAGAAGTGGATGCAAAAAACAGCGAATATGATTGCGGAAAGGCGGAAAGATAGATTCTATACTAGGAAGCAGGAGGTAAGTAGAAAAAACATAAGGAAGAAAAGCGAGGTTAGGTTAGAAGGCAACTGTGCGTGGCGGGAAAAAGCTTATGAAGCAGGTAGTGACAGGATAATTAGCAAGTGCAGATATACGATTTAAACTCGAAAAATTCAAAAGTATTACACGGTAAAGAGAAACAAAATTGAGATTGCAGATTTCAAATTTGCATGATCACTAGATAATATATTTCTGGTTCTTCGGATCTCAATCGCGTTTCTATTAATACGTTGTTTAATAAAAGCCGTCAAATTTGCAGATAGGCGATCTCTTAGATTCGACAATGACATTCTTTAACAATCCATTTGTGGTATTTCACTGGCAAAAGTACAAACTTTTAGAAAATTTTCATTGTGAATTTAGAGGTCTGTCTTGATGTTTAAGTTTGATGGCTTTTATGATATAATAACGTGTTGAGAAAACATAATTGAAACCTAAAGAACCAGAAATATATCATCTAATCACCATGAAGATTTAAAATTGAAAATTTCTACTTTGTATCTCTTTATCGTGTAATACTTCACAATGTTTACTTGAAAATGTTCAAGTTATCTTCTTTAACATGTTTTATTATCTCATTTGTATATATTGTGTTTGTAAACTCTATTAAATTCATATTATGACTCTGAGAAGGGATTCCAAGAAGTTCCTAATATTCTTTTCATTATTATTATTTTTTCCTTCTATATAAATACTATAATTTTGTGAAACTTGAACAAATGTACTTTGTACTTTGATAAAACCTAATCTTACTTCATCTAAGTTTGTACACAACTTTGAAGTACTATTTCAATGTTTGATCATAAAAAATTCTCCAAATTAGGAGTAATGTAAGAAGAATAACAATTATACACAAGCTCTTAAAAGTATTTGGATACTTGCAGACACCTTTTATGAATACATTATGTGCATTATACGATACATCCTAAAATTTTATTAGCACTGTTGTGAGATTTGACACAAACATTAAGACGCAAGTACTAAAACGGATATAAATTGAAAGATATTTAGTTTAAGTATGCGTATTTCACAGAAATCATGAAAGTCAATTACCCATTATATTATACAAATTAACATTCACTTTCATATTTCAGATAGGTGCTGAACATTTTGTGTTGCTTGAGAGATATTCTTAAACGTTGTGCAAGAATTTTACACTCGCAAGGAGTTACATAAACGGCCATTTCTTAATATCTTCTTTCCAAAATGTTTTATATAAGGCGTACAATGCGAATGTTTTCTATGATAAATGTCCAAATATCTTCGTGAGTCAGTGTAGATAACAAGGTAGATTAAAGAACTATAAAGAGTGAAAATGACTGCATCCGGAATTGTAATATTAACGGAACTCGAGGGCTACTTCAGTTTCGTTTCCTCTTCGGTTGAAAACGAGCTGGTGGCCGCACACGAGAGGTCCTCGGTTGGGAATCGTAGGCGCCGACCTATTATCAGCCCCGTAAAAACGCCACTTTACGATTCCACCAGTCAAAACGAATTTCGAAATTGCATCCGACATCGGAGGTACTTGTCCATTCGGTCGTTTCGAAACGTACATCACGGAGTTTTATTGAAGCTCGCCGCATTTTCATAAGAATGTACACACCCGTGAACGACCATGAACTTCCTCGGGAGTATAAGCTTGTCCTTATACACTCTTCCACGTAATGGATCGCGTATAGGAGGCCGGCCAAATCTCCTCCAATTTATGGGTACGTTCCTTTCTTTTTTTCTTCTTCCACCCGGCTAATTTAGGATTCTATAATTTAGGAGGCATTTTGCGAGAAAGCTCGCGGCTGCCGATCGATTCCGAGGAAACGAGCGAACCGGTAGCATACCTTCCACGCGGATTATTCGCACGAATTCGCTCACGTCGTCGCGTTTACGTCTCGCGTTTTAGCGGGTAAACTGGTTATTATAATTGGACACGCTCGTTGTCGGTTTTCGAGAAAATTAAGCTGCTGTTTAACAGAATGCTGAGATTGGGTGGTAATATTCGTGGGAATTTGCATAGCGTTAGCCGAATAATTGTAATATTTGGATAATTGAAGACTACATAGGGAAGACCAGCGTAAACGTCTTAGAACTCTTGTAATATCGAAAATTATACCAGTATGCATTTAACTCTCCACCTGTAGCGTAGTTAACTAACGGTAGAAGCGAGAACAACTGGCGCTGTACGACTCTCCCGTACGCATAAAAAGTTTCTTAGAGCGTTCGAATACTTTTTTAAGCCATTCTATAAACGACGCTGTACGTTTTGCGAAGTAACGTAAAACCGAACACGACTCTCTTAAAGGAGGTAGATACATCAATATAAACCTCAGTGATTGCGAAGAAACAAGATGAATGGCAAACGATATATTCTTCATTCGTGACACCTTCTACAAGTAGTCGGACTTGTTGCGTACTAGGTGGTCTCGCGAGACAAGACCTCGCCGCGATTGTTGAAAGTGCCTCGAAAATGCGTTCATTGGCTAATTGAAATGGTTACCGACATGATATACGCCGCACGTGAATAATAACTCGTAACAAATCTAAGCGCGGTCGTTGCAAATTGGATATCGGACAGTTTCTGTCGTAGTATTTACCACTGCGAATGATTTATCAACGCACGTTTCATGATCGAAATTGAGAAAGCCAATTGCACGTATCCTTTATGTCCTAGAATGTTCTGTTAATATGCTGTTTGATTTATTACGCCAGAATATGCTTAAGAAGAAGAAAATTAACAAAGTGTTAGAGCAGTTTTTAACTTGAACGTTATTTAAGTAAAATATTTGACAAATAGTGGTTTAAGTAATATTTATTTCATCTGGCTAGATGTTATTTTTACAATGATTATGCGTTAGTTTCTTTGAATAAGCATTTGATTTTTTTTCGAATTATTTTATTATTAAAAAAAATTTTTTTTTAATTAAAAATTATTTCATATATATTTACAATTTATAATTAAATGGAACGAAGAGAGGACTGCAGGCTGCTTGTTTTAGTTCTGTCAATCATGTTTTGTAATGAAAAAAAAGAAACTAATCGAAAGCAAACCTCACACTCGCATTAAAATAATTGCTGCCTATCAAGCAGCATGTTTCAGACGAGCAATTTACATAATTGTACGGAAAATCTGTCAAGTGTCGTTTGTTGAACGCCGAATCTGTCTTCCTTTGAATTTGTTTCCGTTAGGTTGCACCAATGCCTGTAATTTTTCTTATCTTTCTCTTAGTTTGTTCGAAGCCTGCAGCCAAACGCGATGCACTTCTATATACATATGTACGTAAATAAAAACACGAAGAAAATGTATCACGACGTTGAAGCTTTGCATGAAAAGTGGTTAGGCCGATGTGGAGCAGCTACTTTAATTTTTATGTCTCAGTTGTCTTTCAATTTTGCAAGAAAGAGAATGGCTTTAACGGTACGTACAAAACAAAGAGATAATATAAAAGAAGTATGAAATACGAGCATCACGAAATAATTATATGAAACCGCAATCAGAAATAAATTAAGTTTTCAATATCTCTATACATATCAAAATTATGATATACGCTATATTATCTATGACATTCTTACTAATAATTTTATTTGTACATAATACGATAGTTTATTGCTCGGTTTACACTTGGAACATGTCATTGGATACAGTATTATTTATTCGAAACTTTTTCTAACCTCTACAAGCCCGGTTGGCTGTCGTCGTGTAGTCAACTTAACCTAATCGTCCTCCAGCTGTCGTAGGATACGTTTCGTTCGCATTAAAACAAAAGATGTCGCGCGTCTATTATTTCCTTGTAAAACGAAAGAATCTTTTGGGGCAACCAAATATTTATCGTATTTTTTTTAAATCGAAGAAGATATAAAATGCATTATTCGAGAGCATTTTTCGAGTTTTTTAAATATATACTTCCGATGAATTCTGATTATACCGGTAGCTTGAAACCAGAATCGGAGGAAGTTCAATGGCCACTGGAATTACTTATCTTTTTGCGAGGAGACAATGAAAAATTAGGCAAACAATTTGGCGAGCAGCGCACGAACATGGTCGGTTGGTCTTTCGTGCGCGTCCTTATTTCAGTGTGCGTGAATTTAATGAGCCATGCGTGAGGAATGCGTCCCTCGGTTCCGTTCCGAAGCGCTTGACGCGTGAAATAAATTCGCTTCCTTCTTTTTCCATTGACAAAAAAGTCCCCTTTCATTCGTGGTGCGTGTCACTCTCGCATAAGGCGATAAATAACCTCGCACAAATATAACACGGCATCTTTCCTTTTTCTTTCCTTCTTAAGAGTAATTTTACTAGACATTATCGTTTTAACGTTTCAGCGAATTACACACGTTTTCAGAATATTCTTAAGAAGCGTTTACATGACTGATATTGTTGCCAATATTTCAGATTCTCAACGTTATCGTCGATACAATGTCGAGTACTTTAAACATCGGCGATAATATTGGCCATCTGAACGTTTCTTGAGATCTTACGTCGAAAAACATTGTCAGATCTTGGAACTATTTTTCACCAGATTGTAGGGGACTGTAGGACAACTTCAATGCGTATTACGTGATCTTCTACGTACGATTGGTACATCCAGCCACTTTGACAACAACTCGCTCAAACTTCTGCAAAAGAGTAGAATACGCCATTGCGCAATGAAATTCGATCAGGCGTTAAAATGAAGCTTACTGAAAACCTGGTATCGAGTTAATAAGAATATCACGTGATACGCTTCGTTGAATTTGTCCTAAAGTCTCCTAGAACGCCGACCTAGCCCCCTCTAAAGGAAAAAATAGAACGAACAAGATAAGTAACTTCGGTTTCGCTGTAAGAACAAAGTATTTATGGAATATTTCGTCGTCATTCGTAGTAAGGTGGACATCGTCGCGAACAGCGGAGAAATAACGAGTGGCGTCAGCCGGCACACGCTGCATAAACACCGGCATAAACTCGATTTGCCGCGATAAGCGTTCGACTACTTTCGTGAGGCGGTATAACGTTAATTCGAATTCGTATAACTTGTTTAATCTAAACGAGGCTTGGTGCAGCGAGTTGATCGTTAAACGAGCGTGGCAGACGAAGAAGGAGGGGATGCCTGGTTGATATCGAAGCCAAGGAGGACGTAAATCCTCGCAGAAATGGGGAACGCGAGCATTTACGATTGTCCCGGTGTATGAGCGTCATGAACGGGGACGAGCACATAACGCGAATGGCATCTTGGAAACGACAGCAGCGGTGCGATCGGCGACGGAATAATGAATTAGAGGTACGGCCTTTTGATAGGGTAATTTCGAGGGTAGGCTGCTGACACGGGGTTGGCGAGCCGGCCATTCCCAGGGCTGTTACGTCTAGACGTATCCCGTGCCCGAGCCATTTCGACTTTCAGGTGTCCGTAATTATCCTCGGTACGGTTTGCGCCGCGGCGCACGTATCCACCCGCGCCGCTTAAAGCCACCTTTCAGCTTCACGCCCTATAATTTTCGAAATTCACCCCTGATTTACGGCCCTCTGCTCGAACCGTGGCGCGAACGACTCACCGTCCGATAGAACCACCTCCGTTCCGTGAATTTCAACCTCAAGTTTCCATTTACGAGATTCGCTCGCTCGCTGCGTCCTACGCCGCTTCCGCGCGGAGATACTCGTCGTAGGATAAACGCGAGGCACGAGCGAAGCCAAGTAGATTACGAGGCTCGCGGAAAGACGAGCATCGAGGACAGGAAAATTATGTCGCGATACAACAACAGCATCGTAAAGTCGTCCAATCTTGAGAAATATCGCGGTTGAAGCGATCGATGACTGTCTATGACTGTCTATAAGGAAAACTCAACGACGCAGAATTTTTTTGGGTTCGAGGGGCCTTTCTTTCCTTTCCTTAAACTCGGCGCGCTCTGTTTCATTGGCCGCGAACCGTTAGTCGGGCAGTCGAACGTCGCGCTCGGTCACCTCAGAGCCTGTCGCTACCGGACGCGACCGGGAGCTACGTAGGGGTAGTCCGAGCACGCGTATGCTTCCGCTAAACTTTATTTTATGCTATGCGCGTATACACGTGGATATTAAAGATGATCCTATCGTTTTATTTCGTCGTATTATTACGTATCGCAATGATATACTAATTATACAAAGTAATAGCGATAAAATCAATAAATATGTTCACATTTTGCTATCATCCAGTTATTCTGTTAGGCGACGTTTGGAACCAGTCGTCGCATCTAATCGTTCGCTTTTCGTGCTTTGAAAAATTGACCGCGTCACCTCTTCGTCCTTCGACCTTCGATTCAGGACGTCGACTCGTAGCGAGGGTAAGAGTTGTTTGGGCATAGGCGAATTTACGATGGAGGGTGAAGCCCTTCTCGCGTGTGTGGATGGCCAGTAGGCTATAACGCGGAGAGTGACCATCGTTCGGGCGTGGATAGGTATTGCAAGGTTGAAGAGAAACGTTTGGTAAACGTAGGTGGGGTTGGACGAGTACTCCAATACGTTATCCTCGGCTTCTCTGCTTTCGACGGCGCGTTCCTTCGACGTATTGCCTGCTATCGTTCAATTTGGAGCGACATACGCATTCTCTATCCTTGTCGCAAATATTTGACGAGCAAGTAAATTCTATTTATCCAAAAAGGAGCTTCCCTTTTCGAAAGTTTTAACTCGATTGGCAACGTGACGGACATAAATGAACAAACTTTGCTAAAACGATACCTAAATGTTCCCAGGATTACGTTTCTTCCGTGTGAACAGAATGTTGTTGGAAAGTTGTCTCGGACGACGAAAAGTTACTCGCAGTTGCTTCAGCGGGAGCAGAACTTTAGAGCATCGAGCAGTCGTGCTGCCCTTCTCGTTCGAACGTATCATCGACGTCTCATGAGCCGTTTAATTGCAGGGCTCTCGGTCGTACCGGGGATGGCTACACGTGGACGAGGGAGGCCTGCACCAGCGCGAAAAGCTCCGGCCTTTTGGAGAGGAAGCAGGCAAGGGCGTGCAGAGCGACGCCGGACGTTATGGCCAGCCTGGTGCAAGCGGCCAGGGATACATCGACGGTATGCCAGCAAGCATTTCGACATCGTAGGTGGAATTGCAGCAGCATCGAGCGTGCGCCGGATTATACGCCTGAATTGCTTACCGGTACGTTCTATGTCGGGTGTTCGACACCTTTTGTTTAACACCGCGGAGGCCAGTCACGAAGCTGCCCTCCCGGCTCATCTAAGATTCTATTTCGTCAGACATTGACGCGAAAAGAGATATCGAGTCGTAGATGCTCGCTGAAATATGAAACGCGGTTGGAACAGAGCGTCGAGAAAATTGGGAGGAATTGTTGGAAGAGAGAGGACGATGGTGTTGTCGAGGATGCATTTCTCAGGTGGCTGAACAGTCGGCTAAGCTTAATTCTTCTCCTTCGATTTTTGAGATAAGAAGAAACTTTCGATTTCGAACGAGCCATTGGTCATGGTGATCGAAGGAGTTTTGGAGGCCATCTTCGTCTTCTTTCAACGGAACCGTGTACTTCTCAACACAGACGATCGTGTAGCCCTTTTGAAGAAGATCGTGACTATGGTGGTCTAAGATCGCTCAAGATCACGAACGTAATAACGGGCGAAAAACCAGAATTCGCGATGTACATGCTCGCGAAGCACGATACTCTCTTACGTGTTTGCTTAACGTTTACTTTCTCATAAATTTCACTTCATCTTAGAAAACGTAGAAAAATTTCTAGATGCGATAAATAAATACTGTATGGAATTTTAAGGTATAGAACTTTTCTACGTTTTAGATCAAACAAGATAAAGTTACGTAACATGGCACGATATGGCAAACAACGTGTCTCTTTATCTCCGTGGAAATATCCATGTCCTGTAACTTATTGGGTTCCAGGAATTTAATTGAAAATCCTTCGATTACGTATATGGGTATATATATATCTGATTGACTGTAATATTTAGCATACTAAATTCTGTCAAAGGCGTAGGTAAATCACGACGACGATTCGATACGGTTCGGGGCGATACATCGAGCTGTCGTAATGTATTTGTTTCGTTAATGCATGAACTGGCTGATCAGAGAAAGTGAACAACATTCGCGAGTTGACACGAACATGTCGCCAACGTTAAATCCTTCTCTTTCACTTGGAAGTTATTCGTATTATCGTTCTTGGAAATCGCTTCCTAGATATGAACTTACACGAATATGAAAGTGGAGCCGCGCAAAGTCGTCCATTCCTGCGAAAGATCCTTATTCCATAATCCCTATTTGCCTTTCATACTGTCGCGTTAGCTTCCTAGAAAAGCGACGAAACGAAGAAAGGTAAACTTTTCAGGGAATTAATTCGAACTAAAAAGTCTAGAGTAGAAAAGCGTCAATTACTCGACTTGCGTAGCTTCGAGAAAAATTCCTCTCTCGTTCAACGAAGCTGACGCAGTTAGAGCTAGAAGCCACTTCTTCTAATCAGCCTTCGAGTAATCGTTTGCCTCGAGCAAAGACGCTCGTACAATTTAAGAAACTTCTTAAGCACGCTGCAATTCGGATTAGAAAAGTTCAGGCTCCACTGAGCGATCGATGTTTCTAAACGGAAGAGGAGAATAAATTAGGATTAGATGCCCTCGAACAAGACGTTCGATTCTTTGTGCTCTTCTGCAAAAGCTTTTTTGAGGGCCCCGGTAGAACGAAAAATTATTGCTAGAAACGTCAAACGAGCCTGAAAACGAGGATCGTATATCCCGCGAAGCGTATCAGGTTAAATAGGAAGGCCTCGAAGAAGCGGCTCAATTAGTGGTCATTATCAAAGCTGCTGCTTCCTTCCTTTCTGGCGGCGGTTGCCAGCGAATGTCGGATTAACTGTTGGCCGTTTGACGATAATTATATATTGTAAATAAAAGTGTTCCCCTCGGGGCAAGAGAAGCGATCCTTCGTTAATGAGAAAACCGAGAAGCTTCGGCCCGTGAGGTTCGCAGTGGCGATGAAAAACACACGGTTGCTCGATACGTATCGGAGGAGCGCGGAAAAGCCGCCCTTTCGCTGCCGCTATGCTAATCAGCTTTCCTTCAATTATTTCAAACCGGCTGGAGGAGAGACCGTGAATGGCGACCTCTAAAGGCACCACGGACCGTGCCATTACCGATTTTATTCGGGGCCGTTCGAGAGACTCGACTTCTTGCCACGTTAATTGCCCGCCTCGGAGATTTCTTATTAGAAAATCGCAGCGTCGTCGCTTCGACCTTCGACCCAATTCATCGGAAGACCTTTGCTCTTAGCAGCAGCCTCGGCAAAGCTTCTTATGTAACGAAAATAGAATTAAACGCGAGCTTGTTAAGCAAATTTGCCAATGGACAATCCGAACAATGCCCGTTGCAAGAGAGAACGTTCGGCTTGCTACGTTTTCATTCAGCTTTCTTCTTCTTTCGTTCCTTTTTTCTTTGTAAGTCCGGATTTATCGGGAGTTTATAACGAATTTCACCAGCTCGAACAGGCTTGGGCAAGGTTTCGTTTGCGACGAGGATGGAAGCAACGAATCAGGATACCGAGTCGTTTTAATTAATTGATTATGCTTATTCGAAAGGTACACTGTCGTAAGTATTGGGTTACGCTTAACGAAAAATCGTATCAAACCTTGCTCCATTTCAGATCATCTTACAATGAGATGGCAGAGTAACTAGAAAATTAAATCAGATAGAGTCAAAGCTAAAGGGCCTGTAGAATTCTCCGCGGAAGAAAAGAGGAGAGAATTCTTAACATATTTTGCAATCTGCCGTAACAGGAACCAGAGAACAAGCATTCGTGTACGCTATGTCGGCTGCAGCTGCTGTTTGGAGGCTAGCGAGAGGATGCGCCCTGGGCAGTCTAGCGGCTTGTTCCTGCGCCACTCCACCACGAAGAGAGCCACCGTCACCGTCCGCCTTGATTTCACCTTCGTCCTTCACCGCCACGTCGCTCTCGTTCGGCACGCTTTCTGCCAAGAACTCGTTCAAATGGGGTGGCTGCGGCGACGACGTTAGATCCGCGTCCAGGATGGCCAAGAGATTTCTCCAAGGCGCCACTCCTCCTGGCACAGGTGCAACCGCGAAGTTTATGCACGCTGTTAACATGCACAACAACCGGGCGGGTCGAAGGGTAATTGAAATAATCGTATTAATTTAAAGCGACGAACAAGAGGAAGACGGAGGATTTTCATTCGTTTCGCATCCACGCTGATAATCATTTCGCCATTATACGTTTCGTTTGTGTAGCTTTTTCGGCTTTAGGAATACGTGGTAATTATTAGACTGCGGATCTTTACGTAAATTCATATATTTCAGAGCATAATTAGAAACGTAGAAACTGTACTTTGGATCAAAAATGTGAGAAACGAGAACAGATCGAAAACGAAAGGAAAAACTGATACACGGCAAACTAAATTACCGTATTAACGCGTTAATAAGCGAGCTGTTGGATCTTGTCGAAAATACGCAGCATCTTTCCGCGCTAATATAAGCTTCCCCGTGAGAAGCAAATACTTGGATCGAGCAATTCGCTGTATCTGCTCTCTTTAAATGAACTCCGAGCCTCACTGAGGAATTTCAATTATTCGTTCGTACGCTTCAAATAAAATATAAGAAATACACAAGTCAACAGAATTCACATGTGATCTCTGTGTATTTAATCGTTACAAGGCAGTGGAACAATCCTTGACCCTGGAATGCAAATGTCACGGAGTTTCCGGGTCGTGCAGCGTGCGTACCTGTTGGAGAGGTCTTGGTTCTTCGGGGCCAGCAGCCGCAGGAAGTCGATTGCTTCGGAGATACGCAACTGCAGCGGAAGTTCGACCGAGGTCAGGAGGCAGGCTACCGCCTCTATATCATCACGATAATCTGTTGTACACCACGAAAAGCCCGGACTATTGTCTTCCTGACAAGAAGAGGGGGAGTCTTGGAACTGTCGGCAGGTAAATCACGCTTCTCTTTCTTTATTTGTTTCGCTAATATCGTAGAACCGGTTTCGTGCTATATAGTGGTTTGCAGGCGATTGTTTCGCCCATATGACAGACGCTTCGCTGTCGCGTTTTCTTCTCACGCCACGGGCGATTCTGACCGAACTGTGATTTCAAGGTGGAAAATCTCTGATAGAATAAACGAAGAAGTCAAATGATCTGAAACGAACAGGAGTTGAATAACGCAGCTGGAACAGGATCAAGCGTGTCTTCGTCACGTCGTAATATCGTACAGTAGTACGAGAAATTCAAAATTCTAGTTGATAAAGGTTACGGATTAATTATACAATCGTAGATTACTGTAATCCAAACTATAATCATGGTGCCTAAATAATAAAAATTTGTGCATTATCGTATTCTCGATATTTCTGCATATGCCTCCGCGCATATTTTATTCGAAGATTGTGGATGTTTATGAGCTTACTGGAAATCTAAATATGCATAAAGACATAGGATGCACACAATGTTCAGAGATATCTAATGTATTCGAAGTAAAATATTTATTATGCTAGTTAGTAGCTGATACAGATCACGTAGACTTCATTTTCATAGTTAGCTTCCTAGAAGTATGAAATTGCATAAATATCCAAGGTCTATGGATTTGCATATTTTGCTATATTTTCAAAGCAGAAACACCAACGGTTTAATAACAAATCGATAAATTGATGTACAGTAGATGAAGCGATAAAGAATATACGGAATATCTGAAACGTTCTATGCGATACACATGAGTGCACTTTGCAGGCTAATCTTCTCAAATCCTTCCTTTCACGTCTAACTTTCCACCAACATTTCACGAACATGGACATTTTGTACGAGTAACTCAATCCTTACAAAACTAGAAGAAAGATAGTTGAATGCAATTCTAGAAGTTACAGTGCACAGCAACTCCTTTCTAAGTAAAGATACAGAACGTTTGTGTCGCAACGCTGCATCACGACTTTGTACTTTCTTTCCTTCCAACGTTGGCCATTATAGGCTAAATTTTCAATTTTATCTTCCATTATCGTTATTATTACTAGTAATTAACGCATGGTTCCAAACGAGCTCCTTACAAAATCCTTCTCGATTGCCTGTTGTTTCTGTTTGTCTAAGTTCCCTTTGTCTTTTTCGTCTAAGTTCCCTGTGTATTGGGTATTTTTATTTTTGGTACTGATTCTGGTTTTATCTTGTCACATGTTTGCCCTTCTTCGTTTATATATCGTGCTTTTTAGTCTGTTGACTTTCCTTGTCTTTGTATTTGATTTTGTACGAGGAATTCACTGTTCTCCTTATGCCTTCCTTTATCCTGGCTGTCCTTTGTCATTTCTGGTATCGTGCAGTATTTTATTTTCTGTATTATTTAGGCGAAAGAAATATGAGAAAGAGACATTATATGTCTGCCTTAAATCCTTTTCAGTAAGGTACGAGTTAGACACGAGTAAGTTAAAATGCGTTGATCGATATATCCAGAAATTTTTTACTTTCAACGGATTTAAGGATATTTTATCATTTGCGAGCCTGACACAGGATCATATTTTATTATAAGTGGTTCGCTTTCCTTTCACGTAGAAAGAAGTACACAAACATCTAGTTAGCACGCTTCACGCTTACTGCCAATTCGGAGAAATCTCATGTATCTAGTTTTCTAAGCTTCCAAATGGATTATACTCGTAAATTATTATTGAGAAATGTATCCGCTTCTTTCGTAGCATTGCCTATAGATTGGCACAAATCCAATTGAACTGTCGCTTAAATTACGCCTGTCGTCGATAGCGATTGTGATCGATCGAATTCCTAGTAGCCGAAATACTTTGTGAATAGTAATAAATAGTAGGCATCCAGATCCTTCGTGAATATTGCATTACATAATGTACCAAGTTTCCCTGTAGCCAACTCGTAAGAATATATCGATACATTTGTACATTTACATAAGTAGAATGTATCTAGAAAAATAGCCGATTAATGCAAAATATAATCAGAATTTACGACGCAGAGGTAGATTCGTTTTAATACTATGTGAGAAATATTGTATAAACATTTCCTTTAATACGCTCTCCTTATCTGAGTGAACTTTTTAGCTTCAAGTCGTCTTACGTTAGCCTGTACACTTTGTACGTACGGTTCGCGTTCTGAAATATAAGAATATTGCTCAAAATACAAATCTTAACTTGCGTTCGTTCGATCGCCGATACGCGTTTGCTAATTCCCATTTCTTCGGCAAATAAACGCAATCGTTAAGTACGCGCGTGGAAAAAGAAGAGGGAAAATGGAAAAAGATAAGTTGTGTATCTTTATCCGCAAGAGGTGGCGTAAGGAGGCCAGGAAGTAGCTTTGCTTTGAAAATGACTTTGCATTTTGATATAGGATCGCGACCACCTTGCCATTGATTTCCTTATCCTTTCAACGCAGTCAGGTGTTATCTCGTTACATTTGTCAGCGACTTTATTCAGTTCGTTAGTAAGGTACATGTACAACGTACAACAAGTATCTTGTAGATAGCCGAGTGGAATTCATTACGGTAGTTCCATTTGTCAGAAGCTCGTATTAAGAGGCAAAATCGAAATACAAATATGCTTACATATGTAACGATATTTTTCGCTTCTAAAATAGATTCGTGTGGGATATTAATCTTACACGTACGGGGTGTGCCAGAGTTTTCCATTCGAGCGTATTGTAGTACAGTATTGTAGCAGCGACGCACTCGTATAGATGTACGGGCCTGATGGAAGTATCCGATGAACAGAAATAAAAAATATTTTGCCAAGAAGTCGAAGGGAGATATACGAAATAACCGTCGAGAAAGCGTAAAAGTAAATTGACGCTTGTGTTCGTTCGATTTCACAGTACGTAAATATTGATTGCCTTTACGAACACGGGATTTTTACATCGCAGGACTTTACGTTCACATCTGTAGGAAACGTTATGTTTCTTATATTGGGAATTTCTTGCTCGTTCCCTACAGCCTCGGGGAATGTACGCTACTAATTTTTTGCGTTAATTGTTCGCGCGTATCAATGTTTGCCGGGTAAATTTTGTTCTCGGTCAAATCTTGAAGGCTAATGGTCGTGCAGTTTTCAAGAAAATAATACAATTACGAAGAATGTTAATTTTCATTTGATGCATTTGACGTAGAAAGATACAATTACGCATATATTGTACAATATCGTAACACAGACGTCCTTTCGTGTTACGTGCAATTGTAGATAGGCAAAGTGCGCAATTTTTGTATATTATAACGATGCACGAAATAAAATTCTTTACAAACGTAACCGCGAACGTGTTTTCAAAGTTGAAATAGCACTATAAAATTATCTACGTGTGTAAAAAAAATGTGCGTAAAAAATATTAAAGCGACCCAAAGTAAAAAATATTCTAACACCGTTTAGCAGAAAAAGCTTGAGATATCTTGTATCTAACAAAATCTCCATTTGCCGATGAGATAAACTACTGTACTTTTTGTCGATGCTTTGAGCTCCGTAAATATGCTGTCAGTGGAACAGCAAAAAGATCAATCTACAAACTACATTATTCATACCGTTCGTATTACAGAAGAATGCATTATCAATAGAAAATTCAATGCTACTACGTTGCAGCGTTACCTATAATCGTTGTACACGGTTGTCTCAGTTAAACGAAATCGCCTAAGATATCTGCCTCGTTTACGATCGTATAAGCAAGCTTCTCAGGACAAAGTTGGACTACTTACGAGGAAACAATCTTCTCTCAATTTTCTTTTTCTTGAGAAGGCTACAAGGTTATCGGTATTCTTTTAAATAGAACTCTGCATATCTGTTTATACCGGCCGACGTGATCTTTTATTCGATGTATTCTTCCTAAACTATGGGATCCGGTCCCGCGTAAGAGTTGGTGGAAATTTGTGCAACCGCCGTAACACCAGTGAGACGAAAGGTATCAGAGGTTTAGGTGATCCCGTTTAGCCGAGACACCCTGTGCATGTGCTGGGTATTATATAACAAATTTATACAAATATCGTCGCTGTTTATCTCTCGATTCTACCGGCGGCCAATGCACGTGTCGGCTAATTTAAAGGAAAAATCGAGCAACCCTCGCGAGAAGATTTACATCGATAAACGTCATCTAGAATGGATATCAATGACACGTAACGTAGGCTAATTTATTTCATCGCTAAATCCGGTGACATACGCGTGCACGGTGCACGACCGGTTACATAATCCGCTGAAAGCAATGCATTTGAAGTATCTACCGTGGTGAACGAGTATCGTCTCGTGCAACAGCCATACGCTAGGGTTGCAGGCTAGAGGCAAGAATAAAGAAGAAGGTGTCGGAACGCTGGTAAAACTTCTCCAACGGAGATTAGCGTTCGTTTATCTCGTAGAATTCTCGTTAGAGGGGAAAGGTTTCCCGTTGAAAAGGATCCGAAGCGATTAATTCTCTCGTTGATCGTCTTATTAATTTTCTCGTCGCCAATTCTCTGCGAAATGTAAGCCTTTCTGAATAATTGGCGAATATAAGTAATTGACTTTTTCTTTTTTCGACTGGTCGTAATATTTCCAGCCGTCACGAATAACACCCTGGCGGCTAAAGACAGTTACGACATTTAAGGGAAACGACGGAGAACGTTTTCGACGTACCGCCATGTATATATGCCTATGCGATGATTTAATTAGAATTTCATTAAATATTTTCAAAGACACTGAACGTATAGAAACGAATGCTTCGGCGTTGATCAACCGATTAGCTGTTACTACGAACGAGATCACGTAACAGGGAATACTGTTAATGATCTTTTTCATTTTCAAGGAACGTAATGGGTAACGAATCCTTTTTACGGAGAAAATGCTTTACGGGGAAGAAAAGAATGGAAATTCAGCGATAATCAAGCGTATCAAGAATCGTAAAATTACGTTACGACAGCCAGTCAACGACGCTTCGTTGCATCTTCGTTTATCTGTTTGCGTGGACACAGAAGAATGGTACGCGTGTCGTAAAAATGAACGAGCTGCTCGTAAACATTTTCTTTATTACTATTGTTCTTGCGTTTGGCTTTCGCCCGTTGTAAGCTTCGGTAATAAGTGGGTTGCGAGTAAAAGTAAGAAACTATTTAATAACGTCGCAAAAATGTACAAGCAACGATCTCTGTTTCATACGGCGTTGATGTATACCGTACCTCTACTGTACACTCTGTACGAAGTAGTGCGTTCTGTTCGCCTCCCTAATTTGCCTACTGTTTTTATTTACGTTCCATTCGCGGGCAGTTCCTCGGCAAGCGTTCGACCCATTCTGCTTTCTTTCTGTGACGTGTTTGACGTAATTCTTCATTCGTACATCGTGGTACTTTGTTTACTCTGTTCACGCGACGATAGCAAGTTTGTAAACAGACTTCGAAGGTGGCCATTTCGAACACCTGCTACAAAGATAAGAACTTATGGGTTAATAATAGTAGTAATATTTATATACAAACTTACGGTACAAATACATCGTGTTTTAGGTTTATACAGTGGATAAACTGTTTCGTTAAAGCTGTAGTCTCTTGTTGTTACCTACTTCGCCGGATTAGCCTCGTTCGGTTTGCTCCTATTGCGTTGCCTGGCTTATTTTCCTGTTCATTCTTTCACGCAGAAAGATCTTAATCCCATGCACGATTTTATACGCGTGTATGTATCCTTTATTGGCTTTTCTTCTATAAAAGAAAAGATACTTGTAATATTCGTACTTTGTCGAGAATTCTGTTTAGATTTATATCGAGGACGCTTGACCACGGTATGTTTCAATGTCTCCGCTTTGTTCCAGTTGCACAGTTTGCAAGTTGCATTGTCGTTAATAAAATATGTAACACCCTCGACGTTTACTCGATGGTCTTACTCGTGCCAGGGTTGTTCCGTAGGTAAGAGCTATATTTAAACCTATACAGTTTGCTTGCTCTCTTCTCTGTGCAAGTTCTTAACGCGTTTATGCGAGCAGTCGCAGATTACTGGAACGCGAAAATGGCTGTAACTTGGAAAGAAGGTCAGGCAGGACACGCGTTCTCACGACGCGGATTCCACGCGTTACGATACACCCTGTATATCTATCCGATGCATAATGCAGATATCAGACGAGTGATATTTCAGAAGAGTTTACGGTGCGCGATTCGTGGCGATCGCGGCATTTATTTCTGTCTCCGAGCTAGTCAACTAATCGTTACCTGGCGCTAATAAAATACTTCCATCCTGTACGTCGACTCGATCCTTCGGCTTGTTCGCTTTTGTGCAACAGCCACACACAACGAATTTCTCGGCTCGATCTCGGTTATCTTCGGCATAGCCGGATCACCGACCGGGGTATCGGTGATCGGATACTCGCTTATTTATACGACTGTATCGGTAATTACCTATGAGGGAAGACCCTGCAGATAGGGCGGAACTTGATTTTTCCGGCCGATGGAAAAACCTGTTCTCCAAACCGAATAAATCCTCTGTTTTACGATATTTCGACGATTCTACGGCCCCTCTGCTATCGACGCGGAATCTTTCTTCGCTTACGGTTAAATGCCGAAGCCGCGTGCTCGTTGAACCGACAACGAGGAACCTTCTGTTGTCAGGTGTTGTCCGATTCGAACCATAATCGACGAGTATCAATTTGCGCAAGGTGGGCGACGTGCAGCCGACCGATTCTCGTCGTCGGCGATCGCGAATCAAAAACAGCGAAACCCTAGACGAGAAAATGTCGTTCCTTTTCCTCCGCTTGCTTTTCCACGTGCAATCACCAGCCGACCGCTTGTACCGGGATTTCGCAGACACGCTGTATATTACAGAAAGCCGAATAGAAGGAAAACGAGCGACATAGCGCTCGAACTGCCGTGAAACTGTTTCCTCGGGGTAGTGCACAGCTTTCGTAGCCAAATGTTTAACGATATTTACGCCGACAAAAAAGATCCATCGAAAGGTGATTCTTAACAAGAAGTATCACGAGGATTCTGGCCGCCTCGAAGGTTTGCTCGGGCAACGATCGCTGCTGGCGCAAGCTGGCACGAGATAAAGCGAGAAAGAAAGAATAAAGCGAGCTTTCGTCGGTGATTGCATTCGCTACGGATTTTCCGGCAGCACGCGAAAGCAGCGTCTTCGTCGTCCTGAATTATTCACGGCTCGATGTTCGTGAATTAAAATCACCCACGGCATCCCGGGAACGGCGACTGGTTTTCGGCAGAAGATACAGCGACAACGCGGTCATCCCTTCTGGCTCCGATGCTTTGTTCCCTTCAGCCCGCCCTGTAAATCACCCATCGAATCAGCGGCTGTACCTTCTGCTCGTGACGTCGGTTGTTATCTCAGTGGTTAGCTGAGTGAATTTTGGAACGAATTGTTCATTTACCGAAAGACGTCGCTGCTTTTCCTGCTCCGTGGTCAGATGCCTTCGACGAAATCTCTGCTCTTTGCTGTTTGACGATGCGACGTCGAGTCGCTGCCTCTCTATCGACTTATCCTTCGTCAAACTGTTTCACGCGTCCTGCAAACCGATAGTCGGCGACCTATTTGCTAGAAAATGTTCCCCCGAGGAAGAATGCTCCGGTGAAGCTAGTAACCTTGAAGTTGAAATTTACCACTTCGATTACCACGTCGATCGTCGATGAGACGACTTGTTCCCTTTTATTAAGCGCCACTTGTGCTACAAGTTACTCTTTCGAAGTTCCACTTCCACCAAGAGTAGCTCTGTTCGTAGCACAAAAGCTTAGAGAATGGTCGGTACTATACTACTCTCACCTACGCGTAGTTCTGCCGTAGAAAACGCGTTAATTTCTTTTTATTTCTCCCTATGTACGATTAGGAGGAAAGAAAAAAAAAGAAAAGAATGGAACGGTTGAGCCAAACTGGTGAGCAATTCGTAAGCTAATCGGATGCTAGTTCTGGACATGTTAATATTTCATCTGTGCCGGTTAATATATGTATAGTACCTGGTTTCTTTGGGCATCACTGACTGGCCTGCCGGTTACAGCTTACAACCGGTAATTATAACCCTCCGTATAATTATACAAAGTAGGCGTGGTGAATGTTTATTACGGGACGCCTTCGACCATTTCACCGTATACTTTTCGAAATCGTTTTTTCTTAACACTACGCCTGTGTAAAAACACGTGGGCCGCAACAACATGCCAGGTGACTTGGCAGACTTTTTCCCTTTTTAATGTGTCGCAGGCTGCGCATCTTTATGGAAGCGCGATCGACGATCGGGCAATCAACCGGTAATATTGAGACGTTAACGATTTCGTTTAAAGCCGTCGAAGAATTTATACGGTCTTACTTACGTATTCTATTCAATGATATCCTACGTATTTTTATTTCCTTTCCTAGCAAACGGCATTCGACAATTTGCTCGTAATTTAATTGGCATATGTATACGCGTGCAATGATATTTGTCGCGACATTAAAATACCAACTTTATATCCGATGTCGTGACATTAGAGCGCGTTTAATCGACTGGCAACAAATGATATGATAAACGTAATAACCTATTAAAACAAACGCGTGAGAATTACAAGCTACTAAATATATAAATACATATATATCGAACAACATATAAACATATCGAACGACATATCGAATAACATATAAATCGAATGAAAAAGATATAAATAGATATAATGGGGCGAAATGGAATTGCGCGGAAGAAAGTATCAGGTTGTCGCAATAGTTTCTTTCGTTTCATAAGAAAATAATAAACCCACAGTTGTTGTTGTTGTTCCGATAGAACAACGTAGATCGTAATTCATATAGAATAACATAAAATAGAAAATGTTGTGTATCTATTATTTCCTTATAAAACGAAAAATACTAATATAGGTTAGGATGTAAAGCAACGCTAATACGTTCGATTTTCCCCTTTCAGGCAATGCAATGGCAGCAGTACCGGATACGAAGGCTGCGAGTACCTTTGTTGCGGCCGTGGACACGTGACGAAAACGGAAGAAGTTTTAGAGCGATGCGATTGCAAGTACATCAGCTGCTGTTACGTCAAATGCAAGACATGCAGAAAAGTTATGAAAACGTACGAGTGCAAATGAATGCACGGATTCGTAGAAACCTCGAATTGAAGCCTGATCAAGCTCAAGTGGCAAGAATTCATGTAAACTGTTCACGGGCAACTCTGTAAACGACAAACTTGTCCATTGCGTTTAAAAACATGAAACTTACGCGGTGTGATTAATCGTCGCGATAATTCGGGACGATCGGAGGATATCGCGATTGGAAGCGCATATTTGTAGTTATTTTTAGAGGTCGTTGTGTAATTATATCGAAAAATGTGGAAAATGTACGATTCAGGCTGGTGATGGTCGATTACTCGAACGAATCGTCGATGACGAAAACGTAATTAGAAAATACTTAATGTTAAAAGGAAACTCGATGAAAATCTTATTTATCCCGTCTACTATTTATTGAAATTTATGTGTTTGATACGCTGCGAGTATAGCACACCAGTGTTGTCGGTCAACATTTTCCAAAATATCGAGGTACGAGAAAAGATTAGACATTAATAACATCGATGAAAAACTGATATTGGTACACAGGCGCAAAACCAGACAACACCGTTAGCAGCATGTTAGACATAGGCGTGGTTAGTCGCAATGTAAATAATTCGCTGAATTCGACGTAGTTTGTATTGAAAATTATATTCTACAATAAATATCACTTGACACGGAGAAGCAGATTTTATTCACCTCTGTTGATCGTTACACGTTTTGTCGCATTACGATCTGCACGGTACGTTGCATTGCATGCAATTGACATAGGTATAAAATACATTTCTCATAAAAATTGTTATAAATTACGATCAAAGTAAAAACGTACAAAATTCCACGTAATTATTCGAACGACTTCAAAGAGGAAATGAGAAATATCGCTTCCAATTCTCACGAATTTTCTATTAATTTGTAAATTTGGTAAGAATCGTGTATCGCGCGTGTATTTGAAACGATGTCCTGTATTAGAAGGACATCGAAACCGTCACAGAAGAATTTCAAGAGCTGAGAATAAAAAATTAGAAAAATAATACTTGACTTATAAAATTAACAATACTAATCAATTGTTATGGCAGAAGCAAAGTATAAAAGATGTTTGAATAATTATGAGCGATATTGTAAATGTATAATTATGTAAAATAATCGAAAATACGTTATAAGCAAATTTAAACTGTGCATGTTTAAAGTATATAACATTGTTGACTATAATGAAAATTCTGCGAAAATGACTTATTATTGTATAAGAATATTCAATAGTTTGTTTTGCAATCTGTGATTTGCATTTCTGGGGACTTTGAGCTTTCGTTTGAATTCGTCTCTTCGTCGACAATATTTAAATCTTTTATGAAAACACACCAGTTTATACCAGCTCCACAGTCCGGTTCTTTTTCTGATGCCCACCAAAGTGCAGTCTGAAACATTCATGAATAATGGCTTAGGTAGCTAATAAATTTCTGTCGTTCAATATAACAAGAAAGAAAAAAGCAAAGCACGTGCGAAAACCCATTTTAATTATGGGAATAACTGTTGTTATTCTCACGTGTCATCTTCTTTTTAAATTTTTTTTAACTTTTTAGATGAATTTTCAAGTTTAGAAAGAGATAATAATCTAAAAGATTAATGCAAAGAGAATCTTGTTTCAGGTGATAGATAGAGCAACTCGTGAAAGTTGTGCATACTTCCTGCAGAAAATTTGTATGGGTATATTGGCTGCAGTGCTGGATATATTTCAAGCAAAACATATTGGAAATAATTATCAAAATAGTAAACATAGTAAAGTAATAGTAAGTAAGTATAGTAATAGTAAATATAGAAAAAATATAGTAAATGAATTTCAAGCAAAACATATTGGAAATAATTATCGAAATAGTAAACATAGTAAAGTAATAGTAAGTAAGTACAGTAATAGTAAATATAGAAAAAATATAGTAAATGAATTTCAAGCAAAACATATTGGAAATAATTATCGAAATAGTAAACATAGTAAAGTAATAGTAAGTAAGTACAGTAATAGTAAATATAGAAAAAATATAGTAAATGAATTTCAAGCAAAACATATTGGAAATAATTATCGAAATAGTAAACATAGTAAAGTAATAGTAAGTAAGTACAGTAATAGTAAATATAGAAAAAATATAGTAAATGAATTTCAAGCAAAACATATTGGAAATAATTATCGAAATAGTAAACATAGTAAAGTAATAGTAAGTAAGTATAGTAATAGTAAATATAGAAAAAATATTGTGTATATTGTAAACAATGTATAGTTCAACTTGGCTATTACATATTGTATCATTACCAGGTAATATCGTTCGTCAAATTTGCAGAAGAAAAGGTGCGTGAAACAATAACGAGAAAAAAAATACCTTGACGTTTATCGGCGGCGCTGGTGGAGGAGGATCCACTTTAACGTTAATAAATTTTAGAACGTCATTATAGTCCAGTTGTTCCTCTTCGTTCTTGTGAATGCTATATTATTATTGGTAAGTAATATTATTGTGTACAGTTATATATATGTAGTTCCAATTTATCGATTCTTTAAAATTGTGGAAAATCGATGTACTTGTCACACTAATGCCTCTTTAGATCCAAAATGTTAGTATGGTTGCTTAAAATGTACATAAAATACATAAAGACGTACGAGGATACGTAAGATTCGTAATACGTCGAGCATACTCGTCGAGCATTTGCTGGACGAGAGGGAAATCTGTTTAGGAACAAATTTATCATCCATTTGGCAAAGTTCACGAAAATATGGAATTTTTTGGGTTGACAACTAAGGAAATGCGGATTTTATCAATACCAACTAATGACAAAATCCGCATTCCTTAGTTGCGAACTTTCCCGCAATTTTTAAAATTTGGACTGGCTTGGTTTTTGCAACAAGATCTCCACTTATATACGTACTGATCAAGCATGGAATTTAAAAGTTCCACGTCGACTGGAAGTCTGGCAGCACGGAGCGTAGTGTACAGCGTATGGCGTGGCAAGAACCCTGTTCTTCCTCTGTCCCAATGATGCAGATCCTCCTCCAAACGATCGAGATCGTTCCACAAAGTTCGCAAAAGTTCCGTATGCATTAACTGTCTGTTAAACGTCTAATTATTATTCCTACTATGTTGAATCGATCTTACGTCGGTGTTTCTACCAACGACGATTGCTTACCTTATGTATTCCCTAGTATGAAACTCTTTTTTCTCATGAGACGAATAATGTCGAGCGATCGTGATTATTTCGTGCTCTGTTATTTTTCCTTCCATATACTTGCCCAAGACCTCCCTGATTTTTCATGAAATTATTGTAACAGTACAGTATAAATAGTATAGTATTTGGTGATGTAACAAAACTGCCATATAATACAAATAAAAAGATTGATAGCACGTTAGGTCGTGGCTTATAAAATGTCTATTTGAGGGCTTGCAAGGACTCTGAAAGACAGCTTTCGCATATCTTTGTTATTTGTACTCAGTTGCTTAGTATAAATATTGTGTAATTTGTTTAATCTTACGTGTGTAGATTTGGTGGATCAGAGCATGAGGGGAGTACGGCAGGAGCTGATTCAGCGCGCCAAAATAAGAAGAAGAGTTCCTACAAACTGCCCATATGACCTTACTGTCGAGTAACAGCTTGTTTCGTGTCGTTATAGTCGCTTAGCTACCACCCAGAAAATCGCTCCAAGTAGTCAGGTGCAGCTTCGGTAGCAGCGTGAATGCATCGCATCGTAGATCGTGGAACCTGTTCCAACAGCTTATACGGATTCGTCGGCGACTTTGACGAAGAGTTTCGACACTGTCAACCGACGTTGTATAAACAGGACACTTTAAACGCTCCTGTGACTAACAATCGAATGGGTCCAGGTGCGAAGAGCGAGCTGATGATGAAATAAGACCAGCACGACATATCCATCTTCCAGGAAGTCGTTGATCTAAGTAACATCTAGCATCGCAAAATAAGCTGTAACTCGAGAACATGGTCGTATCGGGCGTATGTTTATACGAAGTTTTCTTTTTATTTCAGTGTGCTGAATCAACACCTGCTGTACTTACCCGCATGCTCTGACTCACATAAATTCGTAATCTGCAGTAGCGTGCGTTTCAACAAATTGCAATTGGATTTTTCGATTTTTACGTGACGAATCATTTCCTGTCACGCCGTTCGAATACTTTCGTTATTCGCCTCATAGGCAATTGAATGAAACAAAACGGCGACGTATACCTGAGTTTCTCGTACGGCAGGACTCGAACATCCCCGTCGATTGATTGGGCTGGCTCGCAAAGCTGTAGGAATTCTTTGTAAACCGGTTTCAATGTCTGTCGTAGTTTTTCCACGATTAACTTGGCGTTAGCTTTGGCGAACTGAAAAATCGCAATACAAACGAAACGTTCATATTTCAATGGCTTGCCCGACCGAGTTCGTCAGGGGAACGCTAATCCGATGTTCTAAAGTTCGGGACAGCGTGGAACAGTAAAAACAGCGAGACGCGTGTAAATTATTGCACCTTATCGCAATGTAACTCCATGTAACGAAGAGCATAAACGTCGGCCGAAGTAATTTCGAAGATAAAACCGTTCAAGTTAGGACGTGCTCCAATATAAAAATCCTCCGGCTTGTAATAATCCGGTTTCTTGCTTACAAATACCTCTTGATTAGGTAACATCATTGGCATTCTCTTCTGGAACAGGCATCGTCTAAAGCCTGCAAATAACGCGAAAAACCCATGCAATCAATAAGGAAACGATGTTGAGGAGCTAAACTGAAACGAATGTTAATAATCAGGCTACGACCGTTTATATGTATAATGGTATTTGGTTTGTGGACATTCGATGACTTCTTGAAGACAACCCCGTAGGTGTCGAACATCAAACTATTTTAGGAGAAAGGAGAAGCCTTTCCGACTTGGTATCATCTTCGTAATCTGATTTTGATCATTTCGATAACAGTATTTTCTTAAAAAACTGTTCACCTGAATTTCTCCTCGCCAGTTCGAAAATAGAAACCGTATCGTCCATGAGGAAAACTCTTATAATGAACTGCCTGTCTTGATTAGCCGGTACGTTCGATATCATTTGCGCTCTGAATCTCAAAACGTAGCTGTCCAAGCCCTGTCTAAGGAAGAGGAAAAGAGGAAGAAAAGGTACTCGCGAGATTCTAGTATTCGTGATCACGCCTCAAGCTCACTTGTCGTAACGCAGGAACTTAACGACATCTGTTTTAGGTGGCTGCGGTATCACCCTGAAACAGTTGCCGAGGGAATCTTCGTAGGAACCAAAACCATTGTAGGGTGGAATGTATCTCTCCACTTTCACGCAAATCTCGCCAACATTTCGAGGTCTTTCCATGGGCGTGAAGTCATCCAGGCCGTATTTTTTCCTTTGATGCGATACAAGGAACATTTTTTTACGTGACACATTCTTTTCTACGCTTTCTACGTGAGTATTAACGTTGCGTCAGAAGTGCGACGAAGTGAGAGTTATTAGCGACGATGATTCGAAACCAGGAAATGTTTTATGGGAAATTATATTCTTGTGTAATAAATATACAGGATGTACCAGCTGAAGGAGGCCGCTTCGATGTCTCTCTCGTTTGCAATGCTTGTAGCACGATTTAAAATTTAAATTTAAATTACTTAAATGAATATTTTTCTTTACTTTTCATATTTTAATTTTCTTTTTCTAGGCCATAGTTATGTTTTATGTAGAAAACGCGTACTCTTTTTTGTTGCATCTTATAGCAGACAAGAAAATATGAATATGCCTGAGTTATGATCTTCGGATGGCCGTGAACGCTAAAAGGATGATGAAACTGTAAGACGATGTTAGGATGACATGTGAACTTACACGTTTATGTTGTTAAATGTTCCAAGATATTTAAGTCGCCTCCTATAGCTGGACACCTTGTGTATATATATACATAAAATTTTGTCAAGTTATTTCTAAACATTTCTAAAATAATCCCCAACAAATAGAGTGCACCTTAACGCATTAAAATGAACTAATTTTACAATATTTTATCTATTTCTATTATCTTCGCGATCTCGCCTTTAAATATGTATTTTGGATATTTTACCTGTAGTATTCCTTCGTAAAAGCGTCCATGTCTGTTATGACAATTATTCTGCCGAAGATATTTACTTGTGCGCCAATACTAAGTTCATTTTCTTTGTAATACTCCCTACGAACCTTTCCAGTGTTCAATGGATCTATCGTGTAATAACCATGGGATGTATCGTCTCCCATCACGTTCAAGACGGTAAAAGCGTTCCCTGTTCCGATCGAACCCATTTCCGAGAAGATCTACATTCGAATGCCCGTCCATTAATCCCTTGAGTTACAAGTCATGCTAAACTAAATTCCATTATAAACAGCGTATAAAAGCAGCGAGTCACTGCCTGCAATCTTTGGGTACGTAAATCATCTTTTCGTAGTTTTGCAAAATCATATGCCAAAATCAAATTGGTTTTTGCATCTTCGGTCCAGTCTAACCTGTTCTATCTATGCCAACCTGTGTAAACTCGCGAACTCAATTATCCCGTACAATGAGAGTACATCGACTGTCAATTCTGTCATGACACAAGCAAAAATGCGTATTACACTCATAATGAAAATTTTGCCTTATAAGTATAGTCGTTTTTTAATTGTTACATTGATCATTCTGTGAAAATTTCCTATAATAGAACAGTCGAAGAGTAAAAGAATTCTTACTTTAGGAACTTGCATACGTCGCAAAAACGTGGAACCGGAATCTCGTCCGGAATTCGACGGCAGATTCTCTTTGATCTCTATCGTGTTGTCAGCTAGGTAATAGTAAATTTCCAGATCATGCACGACACCGTAAAGGTTATCCGTGTCATCCCAATATCCATAAAATCGAAGCACTTGTTTGTCGTATTTCAAGAAATCACCGCGAGTATCCACCTTCTGTTTTGGTTTCTTTGGAAATGTTTCCTATTTCGATCAATCAAAGCGTAAAGTAAGCAGACAATTGCTGATGTAAACAAACAGATGTAAAGCCGGAAATCCTTCTTAAATCGATAGATGAGGACAGTGTATCATAAATAATAGAATAATAAAAGAAAAATAATGCTTCTAGATAACTGGAGAATCCCATTTCGCGATAATATAGATCACATTAAAACAATGTTGATTCCTAAAGTATAAAAATAAGATTAAAGACTTCCATGCACGTTATGTGTTTTCGAAACTCCACGTTTTACGGTAAAATCTCTTTTTAAGTAAGCACATACAGTACGATAAAAAATAATGTTCGTGTATGTATTAAGTTGTGTGCAAAAGTAAAATTATATGCAAACGGAGGTAAAGAATATTTTTGTCAATGTTTCATTGTAAGTAAAATATTAGTTAAATAACCATAATTATGTCGGACACTATTTTTATTGTACTTACTCGCTTATGAAGTTCCAAATAAGGATCCTTTGGTATTTCTATCGGATCTGGCACGGCGATTCCCATACGATTTAAAAATTGTCTCGTAAATTTGTCACAGTCTACAATCTTATATACTCTCCCAAATAATTCCGGCTCTTTGCCAATATTTAGATCTATTATATCGTAGTATCTGTATCTCACTGGATCGGGCATTGGAATTCTCTGTCGCCTTAACAAGACGCCTAAGTACACGCGTTTCATCTTTCAGTAATAAAACTTTGACAGATTTAAATATATATTAAATAATTAAAAGTATCGAAGAGGATGCACCGTTGAACCTTGCTCAAGTCCACTATTGTCCACGGAAGGCTCAGAAATTTTCATCGTTCCATCCTCCAAAAAGAAGCTGATATTTACCACGCGTATTTGGTAAGCTGCTTTCCATCTTTCGTTAACTGTTTCTTGAAAGAATGCTTTGAACATTAACCTCTGAAAAGTGCATTCGATATAGAAAATATCGCTATAAATATATTCAATAAATTAATCTACTTTGTCTAATTATTTTCAACTCCTGTATGAATTATCAAACGTCATCGATATTAATTGTCTAGTTTTCTGGATAAATGATCGTACTTGGCCATCATAGGCAATCCAAGGAGGCAGTTCTTGAACTTCCCCGCGAGCATAAATTGACGGATAACGAATTGGATCGCTTTTATCAAACTTTTCCGATAAATAATAAACTCCATCGTGAATTTTAGTAAAGTATTGATTCCTCGCAAAGTTTGTTCGATCAAGCTAAACAAGAAGATACATCAAGCGTTTTTTGTATTATATTATAATGAATCAAGTGCGTATGTTCTATGCTCATCAATAATGTAAAATTATTTCATGAAATTCTATGTCGTAGCCAATGCATATATCGGTTAATTAAACACAAAGTGTCATGAGACTGTAAAAAAAAATGACTTACGTTTTTATCGAAACTAAACCCTGGTAGACATGGAAGCATAAGATCACGCTGCATTTTACTGCCGATGAAAATTGGATTAATAAATATGATACATTTGAAGAGTTAGTAGCCGATTTACGGAGAAACACTTTACGTATCTGATATCGACGTAAGAATACGCGTCACCGCAAATATGCTATTGTTGCGTTTCCTTGGAGATACTTCAGTTGATTTCATCAGGAGAAAAGAAGAACTTCGAGGTACTTGCAGCTTTAATATATATATGTATATTTAATTTTATTATCATCAACAATTTGCAATATTGCACTGGTAATATCTTATACCAGTATATGCAGAAACATAAATTTATATAATATATAGCAATATACAATATAGCAAAAACTCTGGTATAAATATAATAACACGTATATATTATATATTAATTTGATTCGTAACAACCTATGTTAGTGATAAGTTTTAAACGATACTGCTGACTATAATTTGTTATTAATTTTATTACTTAAGAGCATGATGTACAGATCATGATACTATTTAATTGGTAACTCGTTATTCAAATGATATAAATGCATCAATGGTAAATAAATCACAAGTATGTAGTAAATGAGGTAATAGATTCAATAAGTTAAGCGTAATAAAAGCAAGATCATACATTCATTGATCAAACGTAATTTAAAACACCCTATTAATAAACCTCTGTGCAAAAAGATTAAGT
Source organism: Bombus bifarius (assembly GCF_011952205.1). Lineage (NCBI taxonomy): Eukaryota > Metazoa > Arthropoda > Insecta > Hymenoptera > Apidae > Bombus > Bombus bifarius. The sequence continues at coordinate 53,398 of NW_022884550.1, read as the reverse complement.
CATATTTAATGAATAACAGATGTTATATTATGCGTATAATCGTAATATGCGTAAAGTTACTATCTCACGTATATTATGCAGATACTAGCAACAATAAATTGTTTTACTGGCACTTGTTAGCGACGAAAATATTCTATAAGCGTAGATAACATAACATAAAAGGAAACGGTGCGCACGCGCGCAGTAACTACAAAATTAAACAAGTTTTACGACAGTGGACGGTCCAAGTATAAATAGATAATAGACGTACTCATTGACACTTTCTCAGAACTTTCATATCGGTTAAACCCTTCCGAAAATTTTCTACTCTTCATAGTATGATGGAATTTGGTTTAAACGCATGATTACAGACGTCAGCGTTTCGAAAACTCGCATCGTGGAAATTCAACAGATTGTCTTCGAAAACATATAAACAACTGTTCAAATCTCCACTTGCTTTTCTTGAACTTCTAGTCTTTAGTCTCTGGTTGTATATCGTACCAGCTTGTGGACGATTTTGTGACATCGATTTCGGCCAAACTTAAATAAAGTTGACCCATTACGTTGCTTCCGGTCGACAACCAACCCTTTTGAGTACATACAGATACTTCCAATGTGCGACTGTTTAAATCAGCTTGAGAAACAACATACTCGAATTGTTCATCGAATATTGGATTACAATTATCCTTTATTACTGCTGTTTTACGTTTTGTTTCCTTATGACGGTCAGGTAGAAGATACAACTTTACATATGGATCTGGTATGTTATACGGATCATTTTGTGGTAGAGGTAAGTTACTGTAACAGTAAAAAGTTCGTTAACATTCTGTTAAATGTCACATTGTTAAATTAAATTTCACATTGTTAAATTACGTACGCTATTTTGTGTACAACGATTATAAGCTTCTGTCTTTGTACACTGTAACGTAGAGACAATTGTATTCGACCTAGTTTAGCTTCACCCGCGGATGATGTCATATTTGGATTCCTATGGAATAACTGTTGATCTCCAACAGGAGCAGAAGATTGATCAGTAGCAATGACGATTAATTCCTCCTCTGCTGTACCTGATTCTTCAGGTACAATTACGGCAGCAGATCCAGTACTGTGTGTTAAACTCTTAACTGATTCTTTTGAAGGTTGTCTATTCAATGGACTAGCTGGAACTAGAAAAGATCGTAGAATTATAAAATTATAAAAGATTATTAAATCCCATTGAAATATAAGTAATTATTGATAGACTTACGACTAGTTGATATCGTGCTGATATTTGATTCTTGGCGTTCGATTCTTTTATTCAGTTGATTAATATCGTGGTCGTCGTCATCTTCTTCCGAAGTAGGCTCAGGTTCTTCGTATTTCAAAATCTGCAAATGAAATTAAGTGTATAAATACAATGTACTTATTGCTTACAAATGTATCAATATAAAAAGTTCAAGGAGTTTGTACATTTAGTGACATGGATAATATTAATTTGCTATCAACTTCGGCCATTTGCAGATCATAAGGCTGTTGTGTAATTTCAAGATTATTTTGTTTTAAAAGTAAAGAAATATTGTGACTCATTTCTCCCACTATGACACCAGTCTTTTCATCTGTGATCTAAAAATTAAGATAAATAAAGTGTAAAATTTACACATGGTGTAAAAAGGAAATATTTTTGAAAATAATAAATAACCTTTATATGTAAAACACCAGTTTGTGGATTGCTCACTAAAAAGGTAAAACCTTGTTCCCACACTGGATCACAAGAACGTAATATAGTACCTGTTCTTTTTGTGCTTCCTCCAACACTTGCTTCAAGATAAACATCAGGTTGTTTATTACCTCGAATACACTGTAATTCAATAATTTTATTCGCTTTTCTTAAACAAAAATCTATTATTTTAAAATAGATCAATTATACTTACTGGTAAATTTCTTGCTGAGTCAATATAAAGTATAAGAAGAGCTGTACTCATTGATGTTATTCTGAGTTCTTGAGTTTCAATTAATGCCTACATACATTTATAATATTATTTTATAAACTCTATATAAATATTTACGTTCTGTTAAAAATACATACAGCTTGCAAATCTGCAACATTTTTTGAAAGTTGAAGCCATGTTAAACGTAAATGAACCATACCATGTTTTGCTTGTTCCAATGAAATCCACTAGAAGGTAATGTTTTTATTATTACTGAAAATTTATTACTACTTTAATGCTACTGTTTTTTATACTTACTGTATCAATATTTCCCTTCTTTTTCACTCTACTAACTTCAATAGTAGCCCTGCATTGTGGCAAAATAAGTGCATTTAGTAATTTATATATTTTACTTAAAGTATAGGAAATTAGCTACTATTTTGTTTACAATGGTAATTATACAGATGAATGATGATTAGTATATTTATGAAATTTAGTTTATGTATATTACAAAGCAGTCATGCAATTACAGCATACATTATAAATTTCTAACATTCGTTTCACAAATAAGCAATAAATTCCTGTATATTATATATTCATAATCATATAAGCAGTACCTTCTTGTATAAGAAAACTGATTTCTAAAAAAAAAAGACAATAATTGAAATGAAAAGAGTAATGTGGTGACAGAAATTGTCATTTTACTGTAATTGCAAAGGGCACATATATTTTGCACTATTCTTATAATATAAATTTACCATGTCTTCTTAAACATCTTTTTCAGTAACATGCACCATAATGACAGTACAACTTTACAATTTTTTAAACAAGGAACGTTCTTCTAAGCTAACTGTAGAAAATATTTCAAATACATTCTATGCCTGTACTTGCTACAAGTAGCAATACCTGCCAAGTGGATCATCTTGACCAGCGTTGTCTTTGTCAAAAAGGTGGGCAGCCACCGTGTTGTAATAGGCTCCCAAGCTCTTTTCCACTATAAACTGCCATCACACAATCTAGTTTAGTTTTTTATTTTATCAAATGCAGTCACCTAATCACTCCCATAAAATTAGTAAATACAATTAAAAGCAAGTTTTCAAAATTAGAAGATATTATCATTACAAGATTAACTAATATGTATATATGTAAAAAAAACTCAGGAAAGTAATTTATGTCATACAGATACTAAATAATGCAAATACGAAATGCAAAATAAAAGAAATAATATGATAATGTCATAGAATGACTCCTAATTATGATTATGAAAAAAAGAATAGAAAGAAAACTTTAATTAATGCAAATTATAAAAACTGTTATATGATCATGACACTTGATAAAAGTAAACACACCAAATACATATGTATGGCACACATTGTAAGTATATCATAGCACAGCATATTGTTGCTATTTAAAGTTGAATAAATTTATAAATTATTCAAAAGAAAATTACATTAACATACAAGACTCATATTAAAATGACAGGGAAAGAAGAAAGATCTATAACAAGTAAGGCAATAATTTCAGTTAATTAAAGTTCACTATTTTTGTTAAATTATTAAATATTATACTATAAATGCATCTACTACCTGCCAAGGAAGTCACCATATTGAATACCTGGGATGGTTACTACATCCCTATCCCAAAGAGACACCATAATATTCTGCATTAGACATGAGCAGATCACAGCCTGTGCCAATATAATCATAATGTGAAAATGCTATGATACATATAAACTTTGATAGACAAAAATATTGTTTTTCTAAATCTCTCATGTATAAAATATAAATGTACTATATATATCATTTTGAGTAAATATGTGCCACATAAGATGACTATGAGTATAATTAAAATAAAACATTTTAATTTAAACAACAAATAATTAAATTAAATTAAACAAAATAAAAAATAATTAATGTTGTTAAAGTAAAATATTTTATTTTATTCTAATACTAAAAGACATTATTACAGATTTATTATTGCACATTATAGCAAGCATTAAGTGATTGCTGACACAGTAAACCAACACACATTCAAACACCACTCATAAACCAAAAATTGTAAATGCTAAAAATACCATAATGCAGCACCAACATGCTTCTACTTTGCAAGTATGACAGTAATACTCTTAATATATGATGTGATCTAATATACAATAATATATGATTAAAATATACAATGGAAACATATAGATGATAATTAAATGATAAATTAAATAGTAATTATCTTCAGTTACAATTAAATAAAAAACGTAACAAGTACGATTAAAACAATTTTTCATTAGCTTTTATAATACAGCTTACCTTGAGCATAAAATTGAAAAAAAAAATGAAAATATATGTTACTTTATTCCCATACCTTCCAAGACTTTCATCTCCTTTGGTGTCATCATAGTCCCATAACAGCACAGTCATTTGTTGAGCGATGGCTGACGTCACGGCACACTAATCCCACATAACACATCGCACATCACATACATACATACATACCAAAATACGAAATTAAATTAGACTGATATGGACTAAGATGCTTCCGATCTATCCGTGAATTATTTTATATCTTCTTCTAAGCAAACAATTCCAAGCAAAATTATACATATAAATGTAAAAATGATTATAGTTTACTGATTTATTAGGAAAAAGCATTGATGTGTTAGATCAGCAACATCTTACATCTTACATCTGACTGAGACGGGATTGTAAACGTATAAAAAAAATAATAAAATAATAAATTATAGATATGATGACGATGAATCGTAATATGACCAAAGAACAAAAATAATACGAAGAAATTTCAAAATGTTCTGTCTAATGTTTTTTGATAATACATGTCTACTATTGTACATCATGTGCTTCTGTCTATCTAAAAAATAATATTTCTTACCACATAAAAGACGATGTGCTTGAAATTTCAAAGGACTTATAAAAAAATATTATAGCAAAGCACATGCATTAAATATTATCAATATTTGATTTCTTAAAAAAAGATATTATGCATACCTCACACCAGAAATCCCATTTTGGATTCACAGTATTATCTATAGTCTTTGTCCTAAATTCTTGTGCCCCAATATTTATAATGGCATATGGATCAGATTTACCTTTACCCAACACTCCTATATCCTTTTTCATAAGGTGTTTTGCTTCTACTACATGAATTCTTAAAACACCCTAAGAAAGAAATATAATTATATTATGCTGAACAATCGAGCATCAACAATTAACATCTAGATATTAAGTATTGTAAATGAAAAGTTTACTTCAGGCTCTGGTATTTTTAATGATTCAACTGGTACTGCCTCGCTCAATGGTATAACAATTTTATTTGGCAATACTACAAAGGCTGCTATTTGTTCCACTATCGTTTTCCTTAAAATTTCACTATTAAAAAATATTTAATTAATTATTCTTTTCAAGAGATAAACCATAAATTTATTTATTGCTAAACTTTTCTTACTTAAATCCAGGTAAATCGAGAACATCCGCGACTCCAACCAAATTAAAATTAATAGCAGGTGGATTTAAAAAAAATGCTTGCACACCTCCAACTATAGGAATTACAGGTAATAGTGGTTTCATAACTATTCTCATTATTCCGCGAATCTAAAAATTAATTGCGTATATAAATTAATAAAGCTTGCAAACAGTATATATTACCAAACATATATCTTTTAATAGTATTTACCTGAAAATCCCTAATACCACCTTTTATATTTCCTACCGAGAAAGTAATATCACAATCACCAGCATATCTATAAAATTAAATAATTAGAAATAAATTATATAAATTATATAAAACATTATAAAGTTAATAAAATCACACAAATAATTAATACATACATAACATCTGCATCCACAATGACTTCATTCCTTGAAGTATTTTTATCATATGCTTTAATACCATAAATTTTTAAAGGCTGCAATAAAATATAAGGATTAGTTGTAATATTGATATATTTATAATAAAAAGAAAGATAACTATTGTGAATATAAAAGTGTACTTACAATACGACCTAAGACCAGCCTTTCAAATTGAAATCCCTTTACCTTATATTCTCCTAATTTTTCTACTATTGCAGGTTCTATACTTTGTTTACAAAGTTCACGAGCAAATTGATTTATATTTGGCCAAATTTTGTACAAAACCTTAGAATATGAAGGAAATATTATATATTAATAATTTAAAGTATTAAAATGATATATCAAGATCTTCCATACTTTATTTAACCATTCAGCTCTATCAAAATCAGGGAAGTAAACCCAAGAAGGTAATTCATCCAATCGACTCATTATTAGTTCTTTTTCTTTAGCCATAACACTAGCTTGGGCAGTAATTGCTTTTAATTCGTTGTCTTTCCTGCGTTCTGTTTTCCATGCTACCAAAGCAATTGGTGCAATTAACCATGCTATATTTAAGTTTAGATATCCCCAGCTCCAAATAAAACCAACAGTTGCCAATTTAGTAAAAAATGATATGGTCAATGAACCCACATTCATGTATGGCCAAGGATTTGGCTTAGATACTTTATTGTCTTCACAGTTACCTTCCATTTGTATTAAATAGTAACTAAATTTTAATTCAATATGTAACTTATTATACTTTTATAGATATTTACATAACTTTTTGTTATGTATATAAAAGGTTAATTTCCTTAGCTCCCTGTTAATTATTTTATTTATATTTTTCCTGCAAGAATGAAACACTTATTTATATAAAATCGTATTAAAATTTATTCAAATAATTTGTAATATTATACAACCATGAAATAAAATTAAAATAATTTTATTCCAATTATGCTATTTAATTGTCTAAATATCATAAAACTTTTCGTAAACATTTATTGTACGAATTAATATTCATTAAAAAAGAAAAGGATGGATGTATACATACAGTAAGAAAATTAATTGTGGTAAGAATAAAATTATATTCGTGTTTGAATCACATTTAAATTTAATCTACAGATTTTGTAATTTTAATCTTAATCGTAAAAGAGTTAGTAGATTATAATCTAAATTATGATTAATATCAAAACTTGTGTATGAAGTATACATACTTGAGTACAAGTAGCTGTAAGTATTAATTACAGTAGTTCAGTTGATAGCAATGATAAACTCAGATACACTTATATAAAGCACGTAAAATAAGAAGTAAAAGACATTGCGATTTTTTAAAAAATAAAGTGAACGAAATTAATTGTGACTCAATCTTTGTCTAATTATACACGCAAGATGTTATCGGTCTAGCTTAATACTTCCGTGGAAAATGAGTCATCGTTGATAGCCAGAATGATTCAAACACATATTAAATGTTAAAAATATATTCAAATAATATGGAAGCATATACAACAATAAATAATATATAATATATAATACAATTTTATTTCATAAAGTAGGCACTTATAAGTACAAATTCTATATTATACATATTGTTATTTATAACTTAAAATTAAGCATAAATGTGTGTAAGTAGATGAAAAAATGTGCGAATTTCTAATTATGTGCAAGCGTTGTTAATATTGTTAAAAATTGGTATTCTTATTGTACAATTTGCTTACACTTGTAATAAAACCGTGTATTCACGTACTCTGTATGATTATGTAGCCATTGTTCATATGAGCACAATTGAAAGCGACAATGCTCCCCAATTTGCTTCAAGGAGTATCAAATGTTTTCGAGGACCAATCAATTATTACAGTGAGGAAATTCTTGAAGTAGTTCCTCTAAAACGTCTGACTATATTGTACTCTGATTGTGCTATAGTATCGTACCCGAGTTAGCTGCAGTCTGGTGGCAGAAATAGAAATAAAAATTTGAAATTACATCAGTTCGCGGGGCGTCGTATTAAAAAGTGGAAGCAGAGAATTCATCATAAGTCATCAATTTGGAAAAGTCAATACACATCGACATGTCGTTGCTTTAAAACGGTGAAAATCTTAATTTAAATAGTTCTATATTCATAATTTTAACATATTGCAGACTGATCACGTTCGTGAGAACTCTCGTGTTTATTAATAATGCTTGAGGTTGATCACGAAAATTCTTGTTGTCATCCATCGTTGTCGTTTAGAGAAAAATAATTTAACTATATTCTTACTATATATCCTGGGTATAATTAAGTAATAAAACGATTAGTCCGCAATATGTTAACATGATTCATTGTATTTCAATATAAAGAAACGAATACCGAAATAAATTTCAAGAAAATCCAGGTAGTATGCGGGTACTAATGGAACGTGATACGTTCCTGAACCAAGCGTACTCTGATGGTATATTTTTAAATTAAAATTTGAAATTACAGCATTTCGCGCGGTGACATGTTGGAAGAAGGAAGCAGATGGCCAGATAAAGCAGTTTCAATAGAAAGTTCTGTTAAGGAATGAATCTACATATGTATTATGTTTATGATGAAGGGATATGACGTTTTAGTCAGCTGATGGCGAGAAGTTAGCTGCGGTCACCTGTCAAGACGCCATTGTTATTGTGACAATTTTGTTGCACTGAGCTACAGTGTTCTTTGTCTTCTCCTGCAGTTCGTGGTTTATAGCGTCGTATTTAATATCGTGATAAATTATACGCGTTTACGTACCGTTCAATAAATTGAACGGACATAAGACATCGTAATGGGTCTTATTTGCTCTACGGCACAGGTAAAAAGATTAACTTAAATAACATTTGTATCTTTTTTTCCCCGAACGCGTCTGTATGACTTAAATCACTGGTTGTGTATATCTCACTCAGTTTAATCTGATGATTCTGTCGGCTATTTTGTCTTACGAAAATAATGTTTTTCTTCGGTTAGTTAAGATTATACGAGGAAAATTCCATGAATCATCGAAACTTAATTATGATCTTGATTATGTCATTCTACTGTACATCATATTGATTTTTTTTAAATTCTTAAAAAGAATCTGTAAATATTAATTCTCCTGAAATAAAGCCAAAACAACTTCTACAAAATAAGATATAAAAATTACTTGATTTAAAAAAAAATTTATAAATTGTACAAGATAATACCTTAATACTATGAATAAATACAATTGAGGAATTACTGATAGTAGGGGTGAACTCAACAAAAGTTTATTTTGAGAGAACAGTGTTAAACTTTTTTCATATGCGCAAACTCAACCAGCAAGGCAGTGAGCACTGTGGAGTTTACTTCTATTATTAGAACTGTAAACGGCAAAAAATGTTCTTTATTTTCAACAAAACCTTGTTTTATATTGAAACAAAAAGGTATCTTGTCAAATGTAGTCAGAAATATATATATATATATATAAATATATTGTTTACCATAGATCAAGTTGATAAAATAACAAAATTTTTCACAAAATGTTGATTTTGCCTTTACTATTTGTAATGCATCAATTGTTTTAACACAAATAAAAGAAATATAACCTAAATGGAATAAACACATATAAATACTTTTGTATAATTCATATTGATTTGAACATCTTGTTATATAGCTTGCTTGCCTTTGTGGAAGCACAGCTTGCAGTTTCTGTTGCTCCCAATGTCCAACATGTCGCAACAGTACAAGTACTCGTATTATGTATGCATTATTATTAATGCTGGGAACAATTGCTGCTTGTATTACATTGGCTCCCGGTTTACAGGATGCACTTAAAAAGGTAAAGTTTCAAAATATGAAAATATTGAAATGAATCTCAAATCAAATATATATATATATAATATCCATATATATATAATAAATACAAGAATATACATTGTCTGTATATGTTATGTGTGTAGGTTCCATTTTGTACCAATAGTTCAAATTACGTACCATCAAAATTCACTGTTGATTGTGAATCTGCTGTTGGATATTTAGCAGTCTATAGAATATGTTTTATTATAGCCCTTTATTTCTTCCTAATGTCAATTATGATGATAAGAGTAAGAAGTTCTAAAGATCCTCGGGCTCCTATACAAAATGGGTATGATAAAATAATTTAATATACAATATACATTATGGACAATTAATTTAATATGTGGATTCTATTTTTAGATTCTGGGCCATTAAATATCTTCTAATAATTGGTGGAATAATTGGTGCTTTCTTTATACCTGAAAAATCATTTGGGACAACATGGATGTATTTTGGTATGATAGGAGGCCTTCTTTTTATTATTATACAATTAATTCTGATTGTTGATTTTGCCCATACATGGGCGGATAATTGGGTAGGAAATTATGAAGATACTGAATCAAAAGGATGGTATGTTTAGTTGTTATATCATTACAATTTACCTATTTTGTAATTATTATAAAACAAGTAAATTTCTATTATTAATATAAATTTATATAATTAAATATACAGGTATGCTGCACTTTTGGGAGCAACATTATTTAATTACGCTGTTTCTATTACTGGAATTGTTCTATTGTTTATATACTTTACACATGTAAGTTTTCATATGAAATAATTATAATTTTTATTAATATTTAGCTTTTAAGTTCATCTCTGTTTACTTTTGTTCTCTCTTATAGGCAGATAGTTGTGATTTGAACAAATTTTTCATATCTTTCAACCTGATTTTATGTGTAATTGCTAGTATTATATCAACTCTATCAACTGTGCAAGAACATAATCCACGATCTGGTCTTCTTCAATCATCTATTGTATCCCTGTATGTTGTTTATTTAACTTGGAGTGGAATTTCAAATAGCCCAGGTATATATTCTGAACATATGAATGTAATATATTAATATTTATTTATATATTAGTGAAAATTATTTCATATATATACATAGTGAACATTTATTCATATATATTTATGTATGTCACTGTCTTTGTGTTATTTACAGATCGTGAGTGCAATCCTGGATTTTTAGGGTTAATTTCTGGCAATGATGCTGATGCAAAGAATCGTGTTGCCTTTGATAAGGAAAGCATTATTGGATTAATTATTTGGTTTAGCTGCGTACTGTATAGCTCTTTGCGTACTGCATCTAAATCATCAAAGATTACAATGTCCGAAAACATTTTGATCCAGGATAATGGAGCTGGTATGTAAATGTAGTTGTATTTCACATAAAATTGGTACATGTTTCTTTTCATTTAAGCTAAATAATAATTAAACGTAAGTCTTATTCTCTAGTAAATATACACAAACTCATAGATTTCATATACCATTATTGATATATTTATGAGTTAATTTTATGAAAAACATTGTCTTATGCATGCATAGTAAGACTATGTATGTAAACATACACTAATAACTTGTTAAAGTGTCTTTAACAAATTGTACTTTCTTTGTACAGTAAGGAATGCAGGAGACCAAAGTCTTATCAACAATGAAGGTAGGCACACACTATTAAATTAAAATAGAATTCAAATTCAGTGTTTCTATCCCTCCTGTTTTGTTTTATTTGAAAAAAATGTAGCATCACATAATATGCATATAATATATTTTTATGCATTTGCACAAATTTAATTAATTCTCAAATTTTAGTACAGATAAATCACGTAACATTTATTTTTTAGAAAAATCAAATTTTGAAGTATAGAATATAATCGTTATTTATATAGTATTCGTTTAGTAGTAGCGTGTGCCTTCTTTCACTATTTTGCGTATTTCCGTTTTTACATTTTTATATTCAATTTTTTGACAAAGAGTTGTCATATTTTTAACACAAACATTTTAAGTTATCAATCAAAAATATAATTTTGATGCTACATAAAAATATATCTTTTTCATTGTTTTTTGTTTGCTAATCTATGTAATGTTGCTTGGCTTAATATTTTCCTTTTTATGTGCCGCATAGCTTGAAACAAATTTATTTTAATGTGCATATATGTAGTATTACTTGTGAGCCTAGCAGTGTTGTTAATCCTAACAGGAATATTTCATACATCGATAACTGCACTGTAGATAAATATTTTCTTCTCTTTTATTCCTCTTTTCCCTAATTGTAATTAGATTATACTCCGGTAGAAGGTCGCAATCCTGATTCAGAAACTGGAAATGAAGCTAAAGTTTGGGATAATGAAGAAGATGCTGTAGCTTACAACTGGAGTTTCTTCCATCTCATGTTTGCTCTGGCCACTTTATACGTTATGATGACACTTACTAATTGGTATCAGTAAGTATTTTTTATTTACTTCAAATAAAATCATATACATAATCTTATTATTCTATATATATATATATATATGAATATTATTTTTATTTTATAGGCCAAATTCCAATTTGGATACCTTGAACTCTAATACTGCTTCAATGTGGGTAAAAATTATATCTTCCTGGATGTGCTTAACGCTGTACATTTGGTCATTGATAGCTCCAGCAGTATTAACAAATCGAGATTTCTCTTAAATACATTATCTTTACATCAAGAGTGGTAATTAGCAGGTATATAAATTTATATGATATAAAATGATTAATATATTAAATCATTCTTAATCTATAAACTTTAATCATTATTTGTGAGCTTTCATAGACATGTTATATTTATATAATATATATGAAAAGATTACTTATTTAATTAAACTACATAGAGTCTTATGGTATATCTTTCAAAATCTTATTTATTTACTTACAATATTTAGCTCAAGGTATAACAGTTGTGCCATTAATGATGGTAGTATGTTCAATAATTAATGATTAACATAAAAAGGCATATATTAATAAATAGTTACACATATTCTATTATACAGTTTTATTTTTTATTTTTATTATACACAATATATGTTTGTATGGAGGTAAGAATAATTTATTATAAAAGCTAGAAATTTATGCTTTTAGATATCTTTTATATTTGACATTGATTACTTTTGTTAATTTTTCTATATATATTGTTTTCTTTAATTTAGTAATTTCTTTTTAATTTCAGTGTTTGCAATGCCTCTATAATTAAGACTTTATTGTAAAATTTCCATCTGTAGAGTGATAACATTGTAAGTATCATTTGATATATTATTCTGTTTGATATATTTTTAAGTTAATTTGTTTTAATATCATTAATATAATACATTCGTACATATTAAGTAGTAGATTTAGTAGAAATAGTTTATAAGCTTTTTTTAAATGAATGCAGATTTTTATTGCGGGAAACTATATTGTTTTGAACAACAATGGGTTTACAGTCAGTTTCATATAATGAAAATATAAATTATTTCTTGTATATATTTTAAATGTTCAAAATGGAATCATTTTTGTTCTTGTATAGAAATTAAATTCTAATTAAAATTGTTTAAATTAACAACATAATATTAAAATATATTCAAGTTCTATATATCTATGTATATATATATTTACAAATTTACTATCGCATTTTACATTTAATAACTTTAATGTGATAATAATTGTATACAAAAATATATTCTTTTTTAATGATACTCTTTATTCTGATTAAAATAATAAACAAATCAAATTCAATAATAAACAATTTTATTGCCCCTTAATAATTACGTTTTATTAGATGATATGTAAAACTTAATCCAATTATAACTAGAACAGACATAGCATTATTAACTGAAGAATCGGTGCAATAAATATTATTTGTTAATAAAACTTTATTACGTCATTTATAATTTTCACCAATGTGTAGTTCATTCAAAGTTTAAGAAATATGTTCAGAAATAAACGCAGTAAATTTTTTGTTGCTATGAATGTTCTTAAATATTCTTTTGTAACGGAGTAAGTACAATAAAAAAAAAACGCTCTTAAATAAATAACACTGCACTAAAATAACCAGTTAGACATTAGTCCGCGCAACATAATATTTAACATCTACAAAGATTTAAAAAAATGTACTATTAAAATTACAAAAATACATATTATTTACAAGTACTTATATAAATGAAATTTAAGAATATTTATATAAATTATGATTGTTCTTAGCTATCATATACATCGTATACGAGGCAAGCTATAGGATTTCATCTTACTAAAAATGAAATAAAGATCATAGGCACTATTTACAGTAGTTTTGATTAAATTGCAATTATTTGGTGAAAAAATTATTGTTGTTTCAACGATTTCGTCGTTGTTTCTGGCAATGAAGATTTTTTCATTAAATAGCTTTTAATATTTTGAAATGGCGTATCAACTAGTAAAGTGAGAACTATTGATAAAATAAAAATCCATAAAAATTCATGTAGGTCAAACTGTAAAAAAGTAAATATATTATTAATAACTGTATTTATGCGTAGGTTTACATTTACAACTTACTTGCATGCTGAAGAATGCAAAATGTCCAGCACTTCGAGTTCTTCCGACATTGTAAAAGTATATTGGAAACTGTGTTAAATATATCGCATAACTGAGCCTTGTAGTAATCAGAAATCCCTTCCACGCTAAAAGTCTACTGAACCAATCTATAATTTCAGTTATTACATTCATATCTATTTGTAATTGTATAACTGTATGAATATCTATTATCTATATTTCATAAGATGGTTTTTACCACTTGTATTCCCAGTATGGTACGTCACAGTTGCCCATGCAAATATGCTGCACCAGCCAATGGGAGCAAATGCATTATACATTGCAGCATCTATTGGGTTATATATATAATTTATGGATCCCATACGTGCAGGTCCAAAGAATGCACAACAGCACATGAATGTGCATAAGATCCAACCTGTGTAAAGAACCATCTAAAAAAGATATGGAAATAATTAATGTTACATTAATATCTGTAGATCATATATTATGCTACTTACTTTATTCATCTTGTAATCTTTTGGCAAATATCTTAACAGGTAGCCCATAAAAATTCCTATTGTGTAAACTGTCAGTCTATGCGATGGCAGAGTATATGAAAAATCTGCAGTATCGAATAGTTGTTTTATCCTGTAAACATATAAATAGATTAGGAAGAAGAAGTATAGATATGAAGAGTATAAATATTCAATAAATACTCAGTCAAAGTTTCTAAATTCATTAACTTACGAGGTACCAAAGAAGACATAATTGCTTAATTCTCTGTAATATGTTACAAAATATCGAAGTGCCGTTGAAAATAAAGCACACATAGTAAGAACAATAGTCCCGATCTTTGGCTTTTTATAAAGGAGAAGCACCATCAAAGGTGAAAGAACGAATAGCTGCGTGTCTATGCCTAGGTGATGAGTATGAGTAAGACACTAAAATTGAAAAAAGTGCTTTGTAACTAGAGATACATAATTTGTTAGTATATCTTATCCTATTATATAATTTTACAGAAATTAATGCGTGACTTATACCATAGATTCGAATCCAAAGTAATTATGAATAAATAGAAAGTTTCTCCACCATGTTCTCTTGCAAATATTTGCATGTTCGGTTATCACCAAATTCCATTGTGGTCCAGAGCCAGTATAAGGTATTACATATGTGCATAACAATATCAAGGTTGCTAAAGGTGGCACTATTCTAAGAAGAAAAATTAGTATGCAATTAGTAATAGATGCTGAAATTTGATCTATTGGATTTGATCAATTTATTTTGATCTCTATTCATTTTTTAACGCATTTGAAAGTACAATGCATAAAAGATAATATAAATCATCTGTATCACCTGATTAGACGAGATATGTATTCATCTTTTATGTCCAAATTGCCAGTCTTTTTTAGTTTCCCAATAAAAGAATATGATGTTAAAAGACCAGAAAGCATTATAAATGGGTCTGTGTAAAGGCTGGCAGCTCTTCCTATGACCGTCCATGGTTTACCAAGATACTGAAAAGTATTAAATTATGGATTCCCTCGTTAGAATTAGAAATAGAATCAATGTTTATTATAAAATAATCTCCACAGATAGCGCGATCATACCTCGCTCATTTCCGTTCTGTTTGCGTAAGGATTAAAGAACAGAGCCATGCTTTTATGAGCTAAAAGCAGCATTAGAGCATTTATAGCTCGTATGCCATGAAGTGTAGCTATGTCATTTTGCCTTCGTTCTAACGATATAAGCTTCTTAAAGTTACGTTTCAAAGAAAACGATAGAAGTAATTCGCTTGCTGGTATTTTGTAATGATCACAAAGAGCTGCTACAATTGTCAAGACAGATATAGCTATGAAGAGTAAGCTGAAAAAGGTATCGGTTACCATTTTATTCTCTATTCAAGATTCAGCACACTGTGCATTATGAGAATTATTTTCCACAATCTCTAGTTATTTATAATAAATAATTTTTCAGATATTTTTACCTAACAAATATAGTTTCCTTTGGTACAGGTTCTTTCGTTTTTACTTGACACATTTCTTTGTTCACCTTCACCGTAACTTTTACGCCAGTTTGTGAGGTGTATCTATTAAGGATCTCGCGAATAGACGTCTCGACATCTTTGAAACTACACGATGCTGGAGTACAGACTGCCCAATTTACTATATTAAATCGAGGTACTCGATGGCCAGACTGAAACCAGAAAAATAAATTGTCAACTAGAGCATAATCGCCTCTTACAGCTTTTGAGAATTTTAGCGAATTTCCAAGAACAGAAGCAGGAATAAAAGTGAAAGATTGGGATTAATATCTCTTGGCAAAATATTATTCCTACAGAGAAATATAGAAAGAATTATAATAATCGGACGTATACGGGATTTTTTAGATTGGACGTTTCATCATTGGTAAATGTCGATGATTCTTTAATACGAAACAGTTAAATGTTGTTAGAGATTTAGTGAAAACTTTGTAGAAAAATATCAGAGTACATAACAGTCAAAATACCGTACTTTGGTATTTTCGTCACATTCTGAAATACACGGTGTAATTCCAATGCGAAACGTGTTACAATCAACGACACGAAACGCTTTCTCGAATTACGTTACGTTATCTAAAAGTATTGTATTGATTGTTAAACTTGTAGAAGTTGTCGCAATGAAAGTAGACCTGGTCTATTATGAAATTCTGACATAATATCTTTACAAATTGTATCACGATTCTAACTGTTTGACTAATAGTTTTATACAGACAGACAAATATTTCATTTGAAAACGTTTTTGGTACGATTATTTAAATATACATCGATGTAATTTATAAATTAATACGTCTTGTCGTCGTTTAAACATTAAACATCGAGAAAATTATTCTTCGGAACGGAATACAATTTTGCATTTGCCAGCAACCGAGATACGTTCCATAAAAAATCATATTGAAATGTTTTTCACCGAAAAACCTGAGAAACTCTGCAAGGATGGATCGCTCAAGTTGCGTGAAAGTATGAAATATATGAAATTGATAGAAGATACGAAGGATTCAATGGCGAAATTAGCTGCAGGAGGACTGAGATCAGCAACGAAGAAGATGCGAATGCAGAGGAAGAAAAGACGAGCTTGCATGGGGTTTACGTCTAATTTACGTAAGCAGGATATATCTAACTATATTTCCAACAAGGTTCCAGACAAGATTGTAAGTTGCAGATATGTTTCATATATATCGACAAACGAATGGTGAAATAAACGAATAATTGGTTTTATTCGCCAACGGCCTCAGCCATGCAGGAACTACCGGTTCCCATAAGATACCGGTTCCCCGAAGTCAAACTGCGTTGGACACGGTTAACTCGAAACGGGTGACCGTGTGCTGTTGGCGCGAAAAAAGAAGAGAGGAAGAGACCGGGAGAAAAATTGGAATCCGTTTGTAGCGATATTGGCAAAGGTCCGAACGCTGTAAAACAAAAATACGCGATGAAACGAAGTCTAACGGGAAATTGAAATCCTGTTAATACACAGATATCGTGGTTAAGCGATTAATGGACTGGGAAAAGGAATTTTGCCCCGTTGCTACAGCGTGCCAGGCTATCCACCGCAAATGCCGTACTTTGGAAAAAAGTTGCACGTTATAATTGGAAATATTTTTCCTGTCCTTTATCTGTTTCGATGTTATTGCGACGTAGTTTTAAATTGGTAAGGTATTCAGCGATTAGGAACTCGCGAGATCGGTAGGTCGCAAACTGTTTGTGCAAACTCGTATTTTTATTTTTGTATCGCATTTGTCTCGATTGTATCTCGCGAACGGAGACAGAACATGCGCTCGCACGAACCTTTCTCGTTGCTCTTTCGTGTACAATCAGCCCCTTAAGCGGGTCCCGCACGTTCTGCTACACCCTGTATATTCTCTCGGTGTTTTTTTCTGTTTGTTTTAAGGAAGAACCGCTGTTAAAAAGGGGAGCCTTTTTCTCATAAGAAGAATAAATAAATCGGGACAATAAATTAGCAGGCAGAGGCAGAGGAGTCGTTACAAAGTTTCTATCGTCGATGGCAAATGACACAAGGGACATGTACGTACGTATATAAAGTGGCGTAGTGTACGTAAAAAGGTAAGCAACATTTTGAAACTTAAAAGAAATTGCTTCCTTGAGAATCTTAGTTTTGATACGTATTCGTTGTTTCTTTCTATGCCCAGTTTTCAATCGCAGGCACACGGTTTCCTATTAGCGATTGTCTGCACGCTTCGAGGTGGCAGGTGTCTCGCTTAATATTCACAATACATTGCTGTTTTCGCCGCAGCTACGGATCAAATAAATTCCTTTCGTCTTATCCTCTGACAGATATCTCCTGTCGCGTCTCGATTTACGCAGATGCCTACGTACAGTCCGCCGAATCGATTATGCATTCGTCCGTAATAACGCGTTAACATTCTACGAGTATTTTCACGGTGCAAATTCTCAGACGCCAGATTTCTTCTTGATGATTCGAGTCTAAATATAATCGGAAAAATTTACGGACTCGTCGCTCTTCTCGAGGTCTCTTCCTCGGAGATTCTTCTGCAACTTTGTACGTGCAACCTGAATTACGAGGAATAGACGAACGAAATGAATTGGCAGAAACGGATATAGCGAAATGGAAAATGTAACGTATTCTGTACGACTCGTACGATTGTTTTGTAACATGAAATTTATTTGCAAGATTCATCGAGCGTTTGTTCGCGTTTATTAGCTCCTGAATATAATTCTCAAAGTCAATGATACCTTGTTGATAACGCTATCCGTGACGATAATAACCAGATATTTTCAATATTTAGTTTAAGAGACTTCAGTTTGGACAAAGTTGAGTGGCATATTATACGCTTTCGTACGAAACGAAAATAATAGAATAATAATACAAAGAAGCAAATTTAATATATTTTCAGCTACGACAATCCCCTTTGAAGCGCCACACAGAATCGTAAAAGGAATAAAATGTGCGAGAAATTTCGTCGCCGGTCGAAGAAACGAATTTCGTAGATCGCAGATGCCACGTGAAATATGTTAATGGGAACTATAAATCAGTCATTCTTAAACGATAATTAAACCGATTTTCTCTAACGTTTCTATCCTTGAGTGTAAAAGCCACGATATTCAATCGAAGCGTTAACATCAACGCGAAGAAACATTGCTTCTGCGGTTTCGAAGAGACGGCAACCACACGTACACGTAAGTACTTACATCGGTGACGTTGCTTCTGAAAGCATAATGGGAATGCACCAACCGATGAAGATGCCTCAGATCTAGGCGAGACTCGTCGACGGTCAGCTGAAGGTACGCCAAGCAATATTGCCCTTGAATTCCGTCGCTTCCTTCGATTCCAACGCACTCGTCGAAGTCGCCAAACTGATTTATATTTCCGTTTAACAGGCCAGACGGTATTTTCGCCGTTGCATCGTACACTTTAAAGAGTAATAAGAGAATTATTGGAAATGACGATCACAGGGAACAGACCACCACGAATACATATTTTTGTTCTTCTCTTCATTTCGATGTCGCCTTACGACCGACGAGGAATATTTAAAAAATCAGCCGAACCTTACAGCTCCGGACAAAAGCTTATAGTATGTAATTTTTAATGGCTTCTTGCAAAACCGAGAAATTTTCCCATGATCTTATTTCGTCATATTTGGGAACTTTAATAAAAATGCTGTAAAACATAATGTAGAGGCTGACGATAAGAAGAGTCTTTGAATGTTTTTAAAATCGAGATCGTGGAACGGTTGACGAGAAGATTTATTGAAATTCAATCGTCTCATGAATAATGTGGTTCCCCCTAGAATGATGTAACGAAGTAATAAAGCTGCAAAGAAGATACGCTTACTCGTGTTTAATAGATATTTAAATTATTCAGAGTGTGGCAGTAAAGTACAAGCGAAAGTACAGTTTGAAAAATAATCGCGATATCTTTCGTCGAGAAAGTCTGCCACGGGTAGAGATTCTTCGCGATAAAATGGATATTCCCGATAGGCGAAATTATTATTAGTATTAATGTAATTGTGTAGCGCGATTATACTTACTTTTGAGAGCCCACAAAGTGAATTTGGCAAGCTCCCGATGAAAAATGTCCGCGTGCCTTTTGCATTCTCCGCTTACTCGTCCAACACTGGGGTCGAAAGCTGGAAGAACTTGTAACAATCTCCTTGCCTCTCGATCAATTTGCTCGGGAAAATCGTCTAAACAGGAAACGCGAATTTCTGTGATTAGTACGTGTTTTAAGGATTTGATTTTTAGTTGGATCATTCGATATATACTTTAAACGAAACGTTACACGATGCGTGCTGAGTTTAACGAGCAAATAGTTCATTTTTCCAGAATAATGCATTGTATTCGCGCTACTTTTGCCGACAATGTCACATCCAAATTTGTCTCATCTTAACTAACGATCCTAGAAAATCTAGTAGACCGTGGGTGGCCGATAACTATCGTCACAGCCACTGTGTAAATTAATAAAAAAAAAAAAGAAAAGAAAAATTGGTTAACTTGAAAACACGAGAAAGAGAGCAAGTCCAAGTTCGATCAAGAGGTCTATCACGATTCTTCGACACGCGAAATCAAGATCGAGACAAGGTTGATTCAAGAAAGACTTTCACTTCGTTCGGTGGTCTCGAGGATACAGCTGGTATCGCGATGAAGTAACAGGCATGTAAGTACGTGTTCGGCGTGCAAACGGAGATTACAACGCGAAACTAAATGCCAGTACCAGCCGATGGAGCTTCTGTCATTGTCATGCTGACGCTCACGTTCGGGTACTGTTTCTACAAACGTGATATTTTCTACGAACTTGATCAATGGCTATAGTGCCCACGGTGCTTGGCTATCACGGAAGACGTTCTAGGACTTCGGAGAAGGTCAAAGTACCGTTTATGGTAGCTCGAATAGTTTCGTCCAGGGACATATAAAAAAAAGAAGAAAGAAGAAGAAGATATGACTCGTGGACATGAAACTGTTCCGACGATATACGTCTCGTATCTTGGACCAATTGTCGTCGCTTGCATATTCCACTGACTAGTGGTCAGTTGCTTTGTTTCCTTTCGGGATTGCCAGATTTCGTTCCTTATCCTTTTTTTCTATTATTTCGACCTTATGTCACATCGACGTCCATTTCTTCCGATTTCATCGACTGGATTTCTTCGAGGTGACTTACAGTCTTCGACGCTGATCTTTGGGCTCTATATCTTCGCCATTCGCATAGCCCATGTTTGGTAGATGTTGTCTGGTCGCTGAATGTAAGTCGGAGATTCTGTCTTTCTTCGGACAGAGTTCGCAGGTATCTTCGCGCGTCGAAAGATACCTGGAGGATTAGGACCTCGAAATCCGCTGAAGGATCTAGAGGCTCTCTTCCTCCGCAAGATCGAGGAGCTCCGAGAGAGTCGCGAGCAACCCCCGAGCGCGTAGTAACCCGATTGTAATACCCCGTAGTAAACAGATGGGTCGCCAAGAGGAATTAGTACTTTGCCATGGTAAACTGCCAATTAAAGGTACGTTTCTTGGGCTTGATGGTCATCGTCGTTCGTTTACTCTCTTACTTACTTTCTTGTTACTCTTTTAAACCGGAGACCGATAAGAGCGCTCGCCAATAGTCGCTAAAGGTGTATGCGACCTAAAATCTAAAGTAGGAAACAGATTTATCCTCTTTTCGACTCGCGTTCACTCGCAAGAGTATTTCTTTCTTGGTCGTGTCGTTCGTTTTATCATAAAACTGCCTCATATGCGATGCAAAAGGCACAATTGGGAATAAAGAAGTTGGCGGCCCGGTATTAATAAATTTGTTGTCACCTTGAATATTAAATCGAGCTTGATATGAAGCGATTTCGACATTGATTTGAATCTTGATGCGATGTAAATGAAAGCAGCCGCGCTAATGAATGTGAAATCACGTATGTAATTGTTGGAACCTAACGCGCGCCATACATATGTACGATCGTTGGAATACAGAACAATACGATCGTTCCAGCGTTTAACGTCAGCGTTACGCCTATCGAACGAATTTAACCCTTAACTGTAAAAACTTTCGTCGAAGAAAATCGCGTATATGTCACGACGAGCGAGATTTCACCCCGGTAAGTCACAGCACGACGATATTAGAACAAAAGTGCCATTTCAAACGCCATGGTCCTCGGGAGTTAATGACGTTCGTTGCGGATGCCACGCGCAAGATTAATCCTCGTCGAAAGCTGATAACTCCGCGAATGCGTTAATTCTTTCGAGCTTGTTCTCGATTATCCTAATTTCAGTTATCTCGATTGCGTTGCCTCTACGGATAACACGGCGAAATTGCGAGAAACTCGTTTCGCTGTCGTCCACGCGTGTATAATAAAAGAAAAAAAAAAAAAAAAAAAATCGTAGAACAGGTGAGAACGGGCAGTTTTATCGATTATCCGGATATCTCGTCGTGTCATATTATCTGTGAACTCGAGAGGTTTCACATACCGCGTATTTTTTTTACGTTTTTGTAGCTGCACCGTGGCCGCAACGTGACGCCGCGAAACACGTTTGGCAAACCTAGCATCGATTGAGACACGTATCAACCTGTACCCGTGAGCTAATTATTAGGCCACTCTTTTGCAAATCTATTACATACATTTACATACATAGTTGCATGCAAATAAATCGTGAGTGAAAGTCACAGCAGTTTTCGTAACAGTCTGTTAATGTTCATTCGAAGTCTCGATATAATCGCGCCAGAGGATGAACTCGATTTCCTCCGTTTTTTGTCGCAATGCAAACGCCAGGCGTTGCAACAATGGTCGACGAACTGTGCAAATAGAACCGGATATCCATACCTTGCCTGTGACAGTTTCGAAACGTCAAGCACAGGGTGGTCCATAAGTCGATTTCCCATTTAAAAAATTCCACAACTTGATTTGTTCTGTATTTCTAAATTTTTGTGTTCTCAGAAAAAAAAAAGTGCATTTCTGAAGCCTATTTTTAGGGGGAATTTTTTAACGTTTTCTCATTCGCCACCCCATGTTGTCCAAGTTCGTAAAAATTGTAATCCCAGTCCTATTTCAAGGCCGCCAGTCTGATGTAACACCGTGTATAATAAAAAGATGTTATACAACTTTCAAGCGAAGAAATTATTTGTAGGTCACCCGGTATAATATGCTTGCGTCTATCAATTATCTTTGATCGATCTTAATCAGCGTCGTTTTATTAGGTTTGTGCAAGCAAATAGTTCGTGCTACCGCTTACAAGCTCATTCCGAAAGAAATCGTGTTAATCTTATCATAGATGAAGTTTTATCTCATATTTTATCTCTTATACTGGTGAATCGATTAATTCGAGTAAACGTGATTAAATGTCCTGTTGCTAATCGTTGGATCTGTTAATTGGATCTTCGGGTTACATGCTCAATGTACATATACGCAGGGGAGAAGCACGATAAGTCGACTTTTTGGATATTTTATTAGGCACTAACGTAGTTGAAAATAAGAATACGTAAGCGTTGAAAAATACGCGACGACTAAGAATATTACGTAATCTTGCAAAAACCATAACTGGTACGTTAAAAATATTCGAGTGTCTAATGAAACGCACGAGTCGAAGATAGCTGGAAGGATGCGGCGAAGTTAATTTCAAAAGCAAAGAAAAAGACAGATTTGTACGTCGAACATCGTATCGGAGTAGATTCCTCGACGAAACGCGGAAAATATGAGTTGCATTTTCACCTCGTGATCTCAACCGGTACAGTTGGCGTTAAAAAACAAACGAAAGCATCGTTGTCTCTGTAAACGATAATGCACTGTTGGTTCTCTATTTATTAGGTGTACACGAAAATAGTGGTCGCGAATTGACGACTATCGCCTCAAAGTTAGCGGCTATTATTTTCTTGTCACACCTAATACATTTGTCGTTCGAACGTAGTTCCGATTGCTCAGCGAGCAATGTATTGGCAAACTCGACGAAGTTGCACAATGAGAGAAGCTGGCTGTTCGGTGTTTCTTCGGTATTTATCGCACTTGTTCATGCGTTTGAATATTGAACAGTGTTACAAATACACTGGTCGAAACGATTAAATGAAGCGGCTCGTTCGCGTCGTGGTTTTAGTATTCGCTAGAGGCTTTATTGACCGAGAATCTCCAAGTGCGCAACATGTACACGCGTTTAAACGCATTTTATCTGCGTTAGACTTTAACCTATGTAAAAAGTATCGGTATACAAGCACACGCGTTAGGTCGCCATAAATTTCTAAATCGTGAGATTGGTTACATTCGTCTGTTGCGAAGGAACAAGCTTCTTTTTCTTTTTTTTTTTTTATCAATATCGATAGGTGTAAATAGCCATTCCGATTGAATTTTCAAATTTGCATACGAATCTTACCAAGAGCGTGCATTTTGTATAATGCGCCGTGACTAAGAACGATCGTACAAAGCGTGATTTTAAAAATGATTTTTACAACACGACAAAGAGTTATGGAAATCGGCGAGGGGCTTGAGATATCGATAATCGCGGTCCTCCGCGCTGGAAGATGTTCCAGGCTCGCGAAACCAGCTAAACCAAGCTAAAGTCGAATTTACGCTGTCTCACTTTGGCGGATGAACGCTGTTCCCATCCTTGTCGTTACCTGCGGATGCTGTAAATTTGGTTCAAGCCGATCCAAGAGCTTTCGCTTCGACGCATTTGCACGAAACGGTCTCCGCTAAGGTGGTCGGATCGCTTAAGAGATCGTCTGTACAAATATATAGAACCGTGTTTCCAGCGTAGCCAGACTCGGCTGCCTCGAAAGCTCGTTAAACCTGTGGCTTTAGCCACACGTACCATTGATCGAGATATCTACCGTATCGTGGTATTTTAATACAGCTTTGATTTCCTTTATGTAAGGTTTCCTTCTCTGTAACATCGTAAAGTTCTTTCTGCGTGGAAAGAAAAGTTTATGGATTACGAATATTTTTAAACAGCCTATCCGAAACACTGGTTGCAAATAATATAAACTTGCTATTCGTAGTACGTCGCTGTCAGAATCTGTATATCGACGGAGACCTGTTAAACCTGTTAAGGTAACGTGTCGAAATAACACGCGCCTGTAGGTCTAAGAACGAACGAGGAAGTGGAACAGCTCGTGGATATTTCATTCGTCATTTTAGATCAAGAAATTTATGCCCAAGTACGAAGAACGAAGGTCAAGAATATTAATATCGATTCATTTGGGTATACAACTTAGGTACGCACGATGAAATTTCTCTGATAAATGACGACAAATGAAGATTAAGAGGTACGTTCTAAGATCAAGTTCAGACGTCCACTCTAAATGTTAAGTAAGAGAAGCTTGGTAATGGCAGAAGTAGACTCGTGGTCTACTTCTAAATCAAAGAGAAACGTAACCGAAAGTGCGATCTAACCCGAAGGAGGATTACAAAGAATAAACGAAGCGAATAACAGACGAAGACCACGCGGCGAAAATATGATAAGTTCACTAACGTATATTGCCGACTGCTTAACTTTAGTCTATTCGATTCGTCGATTAAACGACAAAATAACCCTCTCTTAAAAAGAGGCTGATATAAGGTAAGAGGAAAATAAGTATCGCAGCGATGCACTCGCTGTGAGACAGCGAGACAGCGAGGCAGCGAGAGGCGCTGAACTAAAACCACGTCGATGCATCGCTCGGGTTAACTAAGCTACGCGATCCTTCCTTCTAAGATTGTTGGTCGATGTGGAAAAATGTTGATACCCTTAAAAGAGTATTTTACTCTTCCGACAAATCATTTCTGCCCGCTGTCGAGCTCTGACGATTGAAAACGTCAAGGTCACTGGTGCAATAACTTAAAAGTTGAATGACCGCTTAACCGAGATGTACTTGTGTTTTAAAATTATTACAGTGGCTCGTGAAAGCGTGGAACAGCTAGCTGGAGGCAAACCATAGTGTTATCTATGATCACCATAGATGTCATTCAACCGGCTACCGAATTACCGGAATAAGAAGAAATATAATCTCTTGCATGCTTTTGTTATATCGTCGCGAGGTGGCTTTAGTCGAACTACTGAAATTCGCGCGATCAGAACGATACCAAACACTACCGATCGACGATTTTCAACTAAACTACAGAGATATGTAAGGTGCGATTAGGAGGAAGGAATGACTGGACTCTACAGCGTCTTGTTGCATTGCACCTATTTTGTCTCGCTGTCTATTTCTCGTTCTTTCCCCTGATGCACGCACGTCGGAGCGACACGAGTCAGATAACGTGAATCGACGTAAGTCACCTGTTTTTGTTGTATCTTTAACGCTAACATTACCAGGCCCGTCGTTATTTCTTTTTATTCGTCCGACTTTACGTAAATCTTTATATTAACGAAAATCGAGAAATTGATCAAGATCGGATAACGAGTGGTTTTAGCTAATAAAGGTATAGTGAAATGTAGGAAAGGTTGGTGGTTAAATACGCGTCTGTCGAACGTCGCGTTTGATGTCTTAAAACGAAATAAACTCGCACGTTAGGCTTTTATCTCGCGTTTAATCGACACTGTGCCCTACTGTCCTGTTCACCCGTGATACCACGGAAATGTACAATGAGAACGATCAGAACTCAACTACTTCGAACTGGATCGAACGTGCAGCATGCATTTTTACAACGTTCGCGATTATGTCATCGTGACGAGGCAAGCGTGGACTTGGCTGGCAACGATTACGCGTCCGAACGACAAGTTTCGTTTTTGCCTTCTTTTTCGGAACCTAGTAACATGTAGATACGCTGTGTGCAATATATGGTGAAATTGAGCGTATACAGCAGACGAGAAATTCTAGTATGCTAGATGTGGCGAAATATAGAAAGTAATTCACCAATAAGATAGTAATCTATATTTTCCTGTTAGTTGCAATTTTTCCACTGTAAACACAGAAGCGCCAGCGACCTTCTCTATTCATATTTCTAGTTGCTATTTTTCCTATTATTATTTATTCTCTTTAAAGTTCTACCGATTACTATGGCCATTAGCGAATAGTTTTATATTCGACGGCTACATCGAACTCCGTTCAACGTCTTCGCTCCTTTGCGACAGTCGATAGTCCTTCGTTGGATCAGGACCGACGCGATATCCTTAAGACTATCGCCGGCGTTACGTTTCTCCCTTTCTTCACTGTGCGTAGCACGCTCTATGATTACGTGGCTGATCGACAGTCTCACATTGTGGATCTTACGTTTAACAGGAGGATTGTGTTCGGTTCATTTGCAAAGATATTTTTGCGGCAAGACATCCAGGCTGCGACGATCTCTGTGTCTCGATCTGTTCGTTTTAGCGAGCAAGAAGAATTCACCGCGTATTCGCGGATTTTCCTCTCTTTCTTTCTCTTTTCTTCGAAGTCGAGACACATGCGTCGACGTCAGGCGAACGAATTTGGGTCAAAAAGTGGCCGAAAGAAAAGACAAGGTTAAACGTGATGCACTTTTTACGTGTTCAGGTTCATTGTAAGGACGTGCACGCGGTACAATGGGCAGGGAAATCGTGAGAGGTATACTGGCACTGTGTACGGATGAAAATCGGACTTTAGTAGCGCGCATTTCGAAATATCGAAAGTAGTTTTGCTTTTTTCTGTCATTTGTTCGATCAACGGTCGAGTTTATTTCGCTCGTGCTATCAAACAAAATAACAGCTCTTTTTGCCACAGTATTTGAACAAGTGGACTGCGTTTTTTATACTTTTTTTAAAAACGTCGTTGTAGGATCTTTGATATAGATGGTTCGATCGCTTCGCAACAGTAATGTACGATGATATTTTAATTATAGCAATGACAATATGTATCATAACATTGACCTAATATACTCCTATCTAAGATAGCATCGAATTATATTGCGAATTATGGAAATAAAGACTTATCCGAGAAGCGTAATCGTAAAAATGTGAAGAGTATGTCCAAGTGGAACAGGTAAAATTATAGAGTCGTTGGATTAAGCGAATCGACATCGTAAAAAGACTGTGAGCGATGTCTTTTTCGGGACTGCGAGAGCGGAAACAAATATATACAGAAAATGTATGGATACAACTAAATTATAAATGCATCGAATATAATATGAACGTACAAAGGAGGAAAAGTAGTCTCGTAAAATGATTAAATTAAAATGAGTTAATAAAAATTTCCGTTCCAGAATATGCCCATTTGTATTAATTATCCTAATATAGTTACGAAATATACAGATTTACGTTTGCACTATACATATTTCGAAGGCCTGAATGATATCTATGCCCTGCATAGCCAACCATCGAAAAATACGTCATCGTTGACGTGATCGACCTTCGATGTAACGAATGGGTTTTAGAGGTACACGAATAGCATAATCGACGGTAACTTTTGTAGAGCAAGCGTGGTTTTTCGGTATCGAATTATTTTTAACGCTTAAAATATCGTGTTCCAGGCAATTGACCTATAAATTGTTCTTCAACGATCAGGAAGAAAATAATTATCTTCGTCGAATTGACATCTTCTTAATTCTTCGCAAGTGGTCCATTTATAAAAATTATTAAATTCTTCGTTTAATTGCATGTAATTGCGATAAGAATAATTTAATCGTATCTCCGAGATACGAATAGTTGGGTTGTTCCGTGTCACATTATATTAGAAATAGTAGCTGTATCGAACGGACGATTCATTCGGAAACGTCTTTACAAGCCGCACGAATATTTATTCTTACGAGGCGAAAATTTTCCCAGCAGCATATCGATCGATTCTTCGAATCGTTACGTCGCATGAAATTTTCACGAATGACGTGGTTAAACGATTGCAAAATTACACGAATCACGCGTGCTCTAATGGATGTGTACACCTGGTCGACGGATGCTTCGATCCGAAGAGTCGCGTTTGCCTAAAACTGTCCGTGTCCTATCAACGGCTACTAATCGCCAGTTGGTCGAAAAGCAAGCGACTCCAACGTAAAACTCGATATTGACGACTTTAATTCAAAACGTCAATACCTTTTTTTTATCGATTTAACAATTACGTCATACATGTACGTAGCCGCGGCGTACGTGCATAACAAAATCGTGTTATCGTCTTGGAGTTGCGATACACAAAAATGAGAAAATTAACAAATATAACAAATATACGCGTCTGTTTAGTCGATTGGAACCTCGGCTCGCGATAACGATATGTACACCTCTTGACCATGGAATTGTACAATTTCGCAGGAGACGGCGGACTTTTTACCGCTAATTATCTTGGCAAAAGAACTCACTGTAGAAGGGATTAGTGCGGACATCCAGCTCTTTCGCCCGCCACGTGGCCTCTGTCTGGGTCGTGTGGTTCCTCCAGTTGTCAATTAGCTCGACCAGCGTGAAATTATTGGCCGATGTGCTCTCGTTGCGCGACAGCACTCGGAGGATCTCCTCGTCTTCCAGGGCGTTGAGGCTGCTGGACGTCAACACGTCCACCGGTTTGCCCGCGTACGACAGCTTCATCACTAAAAGAATCGTCCATGCTCTGGCGAATGTTCTCATTTTTACAGAAAAACGAAACGGCCAGGATTCGAATCGACGTCGATTTCTCCGAATTATCCGATTTCGTTTGGGCTATCTCGTCGACGATCACTCTGTAACTCTACGCGGCTTCCTCGACCCTGTTCGGCATAGATCTTCAAGGCTGTAGAGGAACGAGGAACGGTGAAACGGAAGAATCGCTCACGGACCAACTTCGGATGATCGCACGCGAACAGGCTTTGTTTCGCGGGATAAACGCGAAGCGAACGAAAGAGAATTTGCAAAAGTGCACCACCGAATGTTTCACGGACTTCTGTATTGCTTGGACGTCCGAAGGCGAGCTTTATGAGTGATCGTGAGACGACGGAGTTACTTGTGGCCACGAATGGGGCGATAGAAGAGGGGTGAATGCTGCGTTCTTCCTCTCCCACTCTGAACCGTCTTCGAAGGAGCTTGCTAATCCTACATCAATTTGATGGGTATAATCGTATAATTTATAGGATAGGTATCTTCTTCTTTTTTCTGTCGTTCATCCTTTGAATACAACGCGTCTGTGTTTAACTATGTGACATTTAAAAGCGATTTTCTAGCCATCTTTTGCTTTTGTCTTTGATCAAACAACGCTTAGCTCTGTTTACTCGAAATTAGCAAAGCTTTTAGTATAATTAGTATATCGCGCTCGAAACTGCGAGCACCTGTTGGTTACCAGATGGCTGCTGATACTTTAGCAAGCTGATGTTTTAACGATTCGTGGAAACAACAAAAATTAAGTTTAAACGAGAGGCGTTCTAAATTTGATGTTATTTTACACAACTGAACAATGGAAATACGTCCAGTTCTAAAAATGTTATTGTACTGTCGTATCTTTCCTCTTTTTAAATGCTTATCATGATGGTTAAAACGATACTTAATGAAAGAAATTTACACCAAAGTTACACAATATGCAATAGGAATTGTTCAATATTATTTGATTTATAAATTTCAATTTATCACTTACATAGCCGCACGTTTTATTACGTACTTTGTCCCGTACTGTTATGAAGTTGAACGTGAAATTTTCCAATTTAATTATCGTTTTCAATTATTTATCGTTATATCGTTACGTCGTTACATCGTTAACATTTCATTCTTTAAAGAACATCATATTAAAAGTAAACGTAAAACTTTCTTTATCAAAAACGAATAGACACGAAAGTCACGAGCAGCCAACGTACGGTATTTCGATATACCGTGAAGAAGTTCTTTTCGAATTTTAACCACGGTGTTTTTCATTTCGACTTCCACCACAATACATATTCAGATCTAGATTTTCTTCTTGCACGAATATTATGCATTTCCTTATTCCATTAAATAATGATCATTTTATTTTTCGTATTTTATTTCGACAATTTGCTGCTTTTGTAATCTAATCGTTATTTAAAAATTAACCACTCCGTGTCGTTATATCGCGACCTGCGCGGTTTCATTCAGCATTTTAGACCTTGCGTGATAATTGTTTGTTTGCTTTCTGCTCACTCCTCTTTTCATACGTTTTTTACGTTTTACGTAAATACTTTTTCATACCTAACTACACGCCACATACCTGCTCACCTTCCTCCACATACGTTCATCAAAATCTAATTTAATTGTTACTCTTTATCTTATTAGAGTCGCATCCACCATCATGGTGATGGTAAAAGCCACAGTATCGCGTATCGTCGCATCCAGCATTGCTACGACTTGGACTATTCGTCGTTTCCACTGCAGTCTAGTTCTTGATTTTCTTCTGTTATTTCATACGGCAAAAATTTATCCCATGCCCTGTCCGGCGTTCTTCGTTCTTCGCGTTCAACGTGGCATTTGCCAGCATATTATCGCCGTCTCTTGGACTTAATTTTTTATCAATTACGTCCTCGTTCGTTACTGTGGTTAACAGAAATCTCGTGGAAGCCAAGTGTGTAGACACCTTGTATATTTTCATACAGTATTTTAACATGTAGAAAATGTTCATATTCGATACGACGTTGGAATAATGTTGATGCTCGTATAGAAGATTCCGCTGTATTGTTTCAGAGCTACAGGTACTCTAGTTACGTGGGACACCCTGTATATATTCGTGCAGACAGGAACATTTCGACAGGTACTGAATTTCAATGCTTCGCGTATTTTACTCTTTCATTTCTTATTTAACGCTATATATTTGCCAATTTTGTAAAATAGATACGAATTATTCGTTACGGGTTATTCGTACAAAATTGTCCACTTTTTAAACGATTGGTTTTTTTTCTTTTTAATGCTACTTTCCCCGATCGTTCGCGTGGTTTGCCACTTATTATTTCTTTAACGAAGCCGATCGTAAATGATACATTTGTGAAGTGTTCGTTATACTTAATATACACGTGTGAATCGCAATAGAGAGTGGGTCGGGGTCCTCTGTGTGTTGCATTCTTTAGTAATCGTTACGACACATTCTACGCGTGCTCTCCATGAATTACGTCTTTCATTCTTCATTTTCGCCAGCCTAAATTTAAAGATTACAATTACTTTCTTTTTTTAATCAACACCTCCTCTACATATATACCGTGTGATGTGGTAACGATATTTACACACCGCCAGGTTATTACCAGCAATTTTCAAGAAGATTTTCCGATTTATTACAAAATTTTCTTACATCCTGATCTCGTTTGAAAAAGAGAAAAACCGTCGAGATATTTATTTCTACCATATGACTGCTCATTCTGCGTGTATGGTGAAACACGCGTAACAAAATTTGCACTTAAAATTCGAGTTTATACGCGAGCATATCGCTCGTATAAAATATTGATCACATTATACGCGTGAACATTAAGAGCGGAACGAACGTTTCATTGAGAAAGAAAAGGAAGCAGCTGGCGGTTGAAGAAAATCATTCCAGTGTCCTTAAACTTGAATTCATTCATACGTTGAATACAAATAAAAAGTCGCGCATTCAGCTGCATTTTAACTGCTACTTTTGGCCGTATAAGTGTCTGGATAACACTGTACGTCTTGTATACCGTGGCTCGAATGTACGTAGACGCGTGTTTATTTCTGACAGCATGTAATTTAGTTAGAAAATTACGGACAGAACGATGCAGGATTGTTTTATACTTCAAAAAACACGAAAAGTGATTTACTCGCTGAATGAAGAGTGAGATAGAAATGTGACAATCGGAGGATCGGGATTAGGATTAAAACTAACTGAATGTGACGATTGTTATCAGGGTACGATGACGCTTACTCTTTAATCGTGATACGCGATGAAAGGATTAACATTTGTAAGCGTCGTGCATTGCGAAGAAATTTCGATACTCGAGGAATTTATTTACCTCGATTCATTTGGTCGCCACGCTGCAGATAACATAGAGAAGGTTCTTCCAACCTGATATTTTTCTCTCAATTCCAGGAATTACGTTTATTACACCAGGACGAGTCTTGTACTTAATTTCAACGTAAGACTAACAAGCTCTTAAATGGACAATTTAAGTTTCGTATCATGCTAATTTCGAGAAGATAGCATTGCCTTTGATCGTTAATTTCCCATTAATTCACATACTTTACTAACACTCGTGCGCCAAAGTACTTACGACTGTCGATGTATTTACGATCAGATTTGTACGGATGCACGTTCGTATGATATCAACGCCGGATCAGCGATCCGCAATGTGCTAAACTAAATATATCGTACACATTTCGTATGATCAGACTGCAGAGTTTTATGTATTTATAATTTATGGGAGATCTAAAAGTACAAAATTGAATAAAATGCACGTAACGCTTTCCTCTATGCTGATACGTTTATTTAATAGCATATTTGAAATGAACGATTCATAATGCGACTACGAAGAAACAAATATTTTATACGGTCGATACAAAATAAACAAGTTGGCAATACAGCAGTGGCAAGAACGCAATGCAAGCTATGGTAAATATTTAATTCGGCTGTAAACTTTGATAAGATACTCGGCGCAATGTCGCAAATATCTAAATATTTAAAATGTTTATAAACTTGCGGAAAATTGTATGCATACAAACATATACGTGGCATGTTAATATTCCCGGAATTTTATGACAACACGTTGTAAATTATACACAAAGGAAGAAAACAATAAAATACTTTTTCAGTAAGTAGGAAATACAATAATAATTTTTTATGTGACAGCAATTGCAAGATACGTGTCCGGTGCAGCGAAAATGTTCGCTTGTTGATAAAAGGAAAATTGAAGTAATTAGATTGTTTCAATGGATTATTTAATATGCAAATACGATAATTATTCGAATCTGTTACTGCCTATTTCGCTAATTCGGTTATAAAAAATTAATTTCAATCTCCTTTGCATTAAAACAATTGCAAGCGTCCAACAGTCCAATTTCTTTTTTAATTGGAGGATTCAGAGTCTCATGAACGATACACATACGTGTCAGTAATCTAGTTTAAACGATGAACTCGGTTATGTTTCAATTGTCTTAAAATAACTAATTAGCAAGTAATTGCTACTGGTGTAGCAGGCCGATTGTTATATTAAAGGATAAAACTCTAGCGTACGTATTCTAACTGTGTCTCACGATATGAAAACCCGACTATAATTGGAATGAGTAATAATTAGATAACTAACTGATCGTAACAATGATTTCTCTTAATATTTACCGTTTCACTCGAGGTATATGATAATTCTCGGCGTGAGAATGTGCAACATTGTTCATTTGCATATTCCAACTCGATATTTAAACGATGCAATGTAATACTCGTTGAAACGATTTCAGAACGAAGGACTAACAAATAAAAGCTATTGAAAATATACCGTTCGCGTTATAAC
This sequence comes from Bombus bifarius, assembly GCF_011952205.1. Lineage (NCBI taxonomy): Eukaryota > Metazoa > Arthropoda > Insecta > Hymenoptera > Apidae > Bombus > Bombus bifarius. The sequence goes on along the minus strand of NW_022884550.1, from coordinate 19,120 downwards.
GCAAGCATAGACCAGATATTTCTTGTATTATTGACAGAAAGCGAAGCACGTTGCTCTTCTCTTAATCGTCCATACAAATTGGGAAGGAATGCACGAGCAGGATCGTCCGCAAATAATAATTCGTACGACAGGTGGTGGTTAATTCCGGGTGCATTAACTTGCGCCGAATTATTTGAAGCAACACGAACGACGCATACAAAATTCTCTGCCGGGACTGATGAAAATCGGCGATACTGCGATGCTCTTTATGTGTCAATGGATCAGCGATTGCTGGCCAAAGAAAAGTGACAATAATTCATTGTCGATTCACGCGGCGCGACCGGCCTTCTCTACGCTATAATGTTACGCGCAGCACGTTAGTTATTTTAATTAAAGCTGACTGCATCATCGTGAACATAAATGCCACGTGCAAGTTATTGAACCTAATACAGTTGATGCCATTCGAGTTCCTGCATGCTGGCCACATGCCAAATTTGACGAAACGAAAGCCCAGACGAATCGAACTGTTGACACGTGTCTCGAAAGAAATTCCCCTGTCTCCGTCGAAGCTCTCGAATTTTCACTTAATATTTTAATGATCTGATTAATATCTTGAGAAAGCCATCGTGCTGTGCCATTGAAACAAAATACTGTATCGTATCGTACGGAGATTGTAAAAGGACACGTTCGAGAAAAATCTAATTACACAGCGATTTATTTCCAATACATCAAGCACGATGTCGTCAGAACTGGTACACGTTGTCGATGGATGTGATAACATCCTTGCCATCGGTTTCTTTTCTTCCCTTTGCATCAATAAGGGTCGAAGTGGTGAGGATTCTGTAGGCTGATTTAGTGGTTTAGTGCCTCAGATCTATTATACGTCGTTACAAGTCCTCCTCCTTCTATAGCTCGTTCGAGATCAGCTGGTCATTGTCTTCTCAAGTTACATGCCTTAAGGAGAAACTCATACGGTTTGAGTTTGTCCGGTTGATTTTAATTTTCCGTTTGGTAATTCAGTTTGCTACCGACGAGAATGACGCAGATTTTGTTTGGTACGTTGCAAGCAATCTTGAACGCCTGTTGCCGGATCGCTGTTAATTCTGCTGATTTACCGCTGATCTAGGCGATCTAAATCTATTTCGTTCCTGCTAGTTCTTCTCTGGTCTGTCCGCTGTTCATGCAGGAAGCCCTCAACTTGGCGTCTCGCTTCACAAGGTCTTGCACTTGTCATATTTGTCTTTCGGTTGCTGTTCTTCCTATCTCTGGCCATTCTTTATTCCTCGATGCGTGTCTGTATATAGTCTCAGTGGCCTTCTGCGTACATCGTGCAGTCGCTTGATATATGTGTTTTCTATTTTCTATTTCCCCGGTGTTGCATTGTTGACACGGCAGGTTCTCTTCTATTTTATATTTCAGTCCATGTGCTATCGTCGTTCTTTGCCAGCTAATCTTTCCTGTGCAATAATTCTTCTCAGCGATAGCGATATATTTAAGGTCAGGTAGTCTGCTGCTTCTATCCTTGCTATATCTTTGATTCCTCCTCGTTAAAGCGACAAACTACGCTTATCAATAACGATTTTTTAATATTCGTAATCTTTAATTCCGAAATAGTATTCGTAATCTGAAATGGTCTATGCACGAGACTCGCGAGGCATTTACTATTCTAATATCGTGCAAGCTTTTAACGAGAAACCTCGGTCGACTGTTATGATTAGAAACTGACAAAGGATTTGTTAAGCGAAGTGATTCAAGATGCGCGTTCCAAGAAGTGTTACGTCTCAGAAAAGTAACAGTGGAGTATTCTTCGAACGATACACATTAATGTAATATTAAATTATGCTAAAAGTCTGGATAATGGAAAAACGAACTCGAGACCAGAATTTACATGACGTAGCACCCACCTCATAACGAAATTGGTATTTGCAATAATTTAGCGATAATAGTATGTCTTGTGTGCTTGTCCCGTCCTCCTTAAAAAAATGATATAAAATTTATAAGCTGTCACACGCACTCGTTCAAAGGTGGAAAATTCTGACGAAAGCGTCGCTTACGTAATCGTTCGTTAACGGCATGACCCCTTCTGTTCCGCATTGTCCAACCTGTAATTTATACAGTTACACACAGTACGTGACGTTTATTAGTAATGCGCCAAATCTTCCAAAAGGCGGCGCAAGAAAAGTTTAAAGAAAGTTTCGATCCGTTAAACGAATAATTTATTCGACGCGTTTCTCATTATCGGAGAACATTGGAATCGTATCGACGATATTCTAGGATACGATCTTTAGAAATAGCCAAATTCCAATACGACAGAACGCTGGTTCCTATCCTTTCGTTTACCATGGATCCCGTTTCGACGATCTTCTATTATCTCTGAAAATTGAAATCCGCAACGTGCCGAAAACGCGTCAGTCGCTCGCCCGCGACTTCTTTGCAGAGAACACGTATTCCTTGTGGATAAATAAATACACGTATTAAATAGTTTTAGTCGAGTAATACGGTAATAAGAATCGCTACGGCGAGAGCTTCCCTAATTCGACAAAAATACTCGGGTAATGAGATTTCCAGGATAATAGAACGAACAATCAGACTTTCGATATGATATTTCGCTTATTCGAATATAGTTTAAGATTAACTGACAGATTCTCTGGATATTTATGGGTCCCTGTTTTTGGCTGCTCTCCATATAGAATCTGTAATAATGCTTCTTCTCTGATCGGGGAAAAGTAAATGACATCTTCCAACAGTAGGTATAGAGGTCTAAGTTTATAAGTGTTAAACTCATCGACCTCGATTGCAAAAATGATTTCCTCTTGTCAGCTAGAAATATAGATACAGATTGCGTTAGAATTCTATCGCGTGCAACAAGATGCATATTGAATATTTGATTAGTCGTTTATTACAGCTGTACCAAAATGTTGTGCAATATCACAATGTGTTAAGTAATTTAATAGATACATTTACGTATACATACAGGGTGTCTCGTTTTAATCGATCCGCGCAGATATCGCTTGGAGTATACATCGTTCGATAAAGCGTTTCAAATGGAACGTAGCTTGTTTCCAGCAAAATATCTCGTAGTGGTTACGAGTCTTATCTAGATTGTAATAATTTTTCCGAACAACAATGTAAACGTAAATTTGTTGATGGAATTCCTAATTCAAATATTATATGAATATATATATGTGATATATATATATATATATAGTTTATATACGTCGTGAATATTGTACCCAGTATAATATATATGTATACATATAATGAAAATATGACGTATAGTAAATATTTCCTCAAAGGATAAAATTAGTTTTTCGCTTCTATATTGAACATTGAAGTATTGTGTTCATGTCTATTCTGCTTCAATCGGTCAATATTTGACTGGCAATATTTGGCAGTAAAAGCACTTCGATGCATCGATTTTTCATCCATGCTCGTCGCTTTAACCTTCTACAAAATATACATTATGTTAATTCCACTTCAATGAGATTCAATAGCAATATTACATTTGTTACTAATATACTAATACCAGAATTCCCTGTAAACTTTTTGTTAACTACATATCTTTGAATTATAGAATGTTCCTTCTAATACATATTAAACATTTCTAAATAATTGTTGTATGTGCAATTTTGATCACGTATTGCGAATTCCAAAGCGGCAGTTTTTCAAAAACTCGCAGCTGTTATTGACTCTGGTAGATGGCACTATGTTCCAACATAAGTTCATATTCTTTATTTGTCCGACTGAGCAGGAAGTCTGCTTGAAACAGATCAAAATGAATATTTTTTAGACGTGGTTCTTTCTACGAGAGAAACTACAGAATTGCATAGAAATATATAATTTCTCGCCCTCGTTAATACCGTAACGTAACAATTACTTCTTCCAGTAATAAATCCAAGTATTTCAATGACGTGAATTTACCTTTAAAATTCGTACCATCGATCGAGTTTCATACCTTGATATTTGTCACTGTAAAATAAGAGAAACAGGAACAGAACTGGAATCTCTAGTTTCCAAAAGACATATACGATATTCCTAGAACCTAGAACACGTGAGCGAGCAATGACAACTGTAAATATTTCATTAATCGGAAAATTGGAAAAGCCTGTACGGGGCACCAAAATTCAGTTGCTCGTTCGGCAAAAGTCGGCGAGGTTCGGCAGCGGTCGCGTGGTCATCGAAGCGTACAACACGTAGATAGAATACAAAGAAAATCGGCTTCGTGAGCGCCGTAAGCCATGACCCATTCGTTTCATGGACAAACCGAAATCAGACGGTTGAGAAGTTATGACATCGTCTTCGTCGTGGTAATCGATCTTTTTCTCTCGTACGTCTGCACTGCTACGATTGGCCGGCAAGTGCTAACTTGCTAATTGCTGCCAAGTCGTACGGCTCGTTCCGATCACGCGTAACGGCATCTCGTGTGCGTAACAGTAACAGTGTGCACAGGCCAAAAACCATTTGGTAGACTTGCCGGATCGACATCTTGCACATTGTTGTCTGTCAGTCGTAGTCCTCTCGTAGTCCCGTGCATCGTGCATCGTACGTCATATTATACGGTCCCCTCGTGGAACTGCTGTATGCTTTGATTCGCGCAGTATCGATTCGCCAGGCGGCTGGTTTACAACCGGCGTGCACGCTGTATAGCACCCACGCCGACAGTGAAGCTTCGACTGCAGACGCGTGTGTAGTTAACCCAGTGGCCAGCGACACCGAGCTACGCACACGGAAGAGCAACGTTATCAACATCTCGATGGTGAGTCCGTGAATCGCTACGTCATGTGTCTGATGTGTCGCTGCGTCACGTCTCATCGCTCTTTCGCATTCGATGTCCTCCTCGAGCACTTTCGTTCTTCCAGTGACATGCTTTCGACCATTGTTTTTCACGGTTTGCACTTGCACACGCTGTTGCTCTCCACCGTCTCACTCGATCGCTTCGTCTTTATCCGTCTCCTTATTGCCATTCCCTTCGGTTATTGCCTGTTACTTGCTTCTTGCGTATTTCGTTCGTGCCAGAAGTTGCAGTTACGCGACAGCTCAGGTTCACTGGGGGGTCAGCTCTCGAATAAATCTCGTTAGAATGTGGCAGTTCTGTCGGTTCGGTAATCAACGTTTGGTATTACGAAATTTGCCGAGTATCCTGTGGTATCGCAGACTTTTACGTGGAAGCACGTGGTACTGACGTAAGATATACATATTTTGTCGTAACTGTGTTCGGGGATACGTACGAATCGATCACTGTCTTTTCAGGGTTACTGTATGAATAAGACAGTAGATTCGTTAATAAGTGATGCGTCAGTCGATGTACTGTTTGCCAGTATCAAATAATTACAAGCCGTTTTGACACGATGTTCATGGAAAAAGTATTAGTTCGATTAACGCAGTTGTAGAATAGCTTAAATTATTATTTATTAGCATCTTTGCGCCTTGTAAATTTATTAACAAAATGCACGATTTATGAATTTTAATGGAATTTAATTTATCCAAAATTTATCCTGTTCGGAATAATTATTTGATCCTAGTTCCTTTCTTCAGGCAATATTCTTTGAACATTTTAAGAATATTTGTATTCCTTAAAAATCGTAAGATGTAGTGGTAGCGTAGATTTTATTCGTTTTTATTCATTTGTGTAATTACAATGCGATGACATCCGATATTTTTCAAGCTGTATTTGCATGGTGTATCATAAATACAATTGCAAGCTATTTGTATGAAATTTGCATTACGTATGTACTAATCGTATTATTGTGTTTTTAAAATTTATCATATATTTCGCGCTTTAAAAAATTTATGGCAAATTCTCAATCGTTTCACCACTGTATCTCAGTGTCGTTCATACGTTTCTTACTATTTTCCATCATATAGTTTAGCTGTTACTATATGGTTACTAAGTGAATTACGCGAATGTTCAAATACGAAATAACGTCAACACTATGTAATAACATGAGAGTTATAACGAACTGCAAGGAAACACGATACTCATGCGATGGTTTCATTTTAACGTGTTAAACACGAGCGTTGAAAACTTAGACGTTATAATGGAAAATATCATCAATTTTCTTAAGAGTACTTGGAACGCGAGTAAAAGGTTTGAATACTTATTAGAAGTTCCCGAAGGAATGAAATTCGTAGCGTAATAGGAGAAATGCATTTACGCAGAAAGAGTAGAAGAATTTCATTGGAAAGATAGAAAGAAGCAGAGTAACTTGTTGTTGTGACAAAATTGTGTCTCATGGCGATGAAGCTCGTAAAACAAGGCAAAATTTTTCTCTACGACCTTTTCTTCATTTCAATTTTTAATTTCATTTAGTTGATTCAATTTAGTTTAATTTAATAGAAGTTAATTGGCTCGGTTATTAGAATCACGCTACATAGAATGTCCTGGGTATCTTCTGCGAAGCGAAACTAACATATTCTACGAGTAGAAGTTAAAAAAGACTTTATTGTAAATACTTTATTGAATATTTAATTGTAATTTAAAAATTACAACAAAAATACGAAATGGCATGATGGATTATTTAGTCTTGAATTTCTTGAGAGTCGAATCATTATGATCAAAAAAATATAATTACTTTTTAAAGAGTTTAAAATGTGTATTTTAGAATGTGTCTATTTGGGAGACAATTTTCCGCACTCGGCAATTTATTATATCCTGTAGAATTATACTTAGGCTAAGAAAGGAACTAAACTTACGAACGTATGCTAGTATGATTCAACAGAGCAATTTTAATGATTAAACGAGCGTTATCCTTGGTACTAACCTGACCCAAGATCGTTAGATATTACGCCATTGAATTTCTACTCGAATGGAACTTAAAAGAGAAAGACTAGAGTTAACATGCATTAGAAATTAATGTTGAGAATTCGCGACGCACATCTAGCATTCACCGAAGAACAAGTATACAAAAATAGTCTGCTAATAGAAAATATTTTCGACACCCTGTACGGTATATTTTCTACCAATGCTAGCAATTTGTTGTTGAATTTTTTCGCGACTAGACCTGCGTATCCCATTCAAATATTCGAACTGCAGGTGACGCGATCATATTTCTCGGGACTATTTCGATATACTTGTGTATAGGGTGTCTCGCGTAACGAGACTCGTATTTTTCTGCCATGTAATAAAAGAATGTAGTAACGTATGGATTCTTAGAGTAAGGACAAGTAAGTTTAGTTTAATAAGCGATACTCAATAACAACAGGACCGACTACTCCGCTTCTCAACTAACTCTCTGGCCGTTGTAGCATCTCTTCTGTCTTTTGCTAGGCCCACCGCACACGCGTTCCGTAGCCAGGGTCAGGTAGGTCTTTTCTACGAAACTGTGCACTTGGAAAAAGACCGAGGACACATTGGTGGACTCGACAGCGCCTCGGCATTGTCCATGGTTAACTCGATGTTTCTTAGGCCCTTTTCCCCCATACTAAAAGAATGTATCGAACCGGAGTGTACCGCGAACGACGATAAAATATTCCAAAAATACTTGATTTTCATAGCGAAACCGAGGGCTGTTTAGGCAACGTAAATATAGGACCATGCGTCGTTTTTCCGTGAGAGGGTACAGGATTTTACGAAAAATTCAAAAAAACGTGTTACAGGTATTTTTAGGTTTGCTTAATGTCAGGTTCACAATGGTGGAAATAATATTTCACCCGTCGATATATTTCAGAATTACTTGCATTTCAGGAAGAGAGAGAATTACAGTTCACCGTTGAAGTATGGTTCGAAATATTCTTCGTTGCATGGCCGCAGATGGCTGAAAAATACCGAGTCGCGTCACGCCGGACACCCTTTATACGCTCCATTCGACTACTCGAATTCTGTGTGACGTGGAAAACTGGATTTTTTCGTGCGCAACTGCAGCGTAGAAGTTTCGCGCGTGGATCCGCTCTTTTCATTCTGTCATTGCCTTTTATTCCTCTTTACATTCCTTCGTTTATTCAGGGAAGATAATATAATAGCGCGCAGGAGATCGGACGTGTACATTTTATTTTTTTTTTTTTTATTCGAACGACTGCTTTTGAAAGAGCTTTTATATTATCTTCCGCCTCTACTGCAAAATATCGTTTCAGATAAACTTTTATTCCGTGTCCCGACTGTTGTAGTTTCGTTTCTCGCGATGCTTCCTTTTCAATTGGACTTTCACGTTTTTCATTTTATTTTAGCTATTTCTCCCTGCAATTTGTCTTGCCATTCAGACATTCGGTAAATTCTTCTAGCTATAAATTATTATGTGGATGATTATCCCCTGTAGGACGTGGTCTTACAATATCCCGTGAGAATTCTATAGAAGATCAGCAGGGTGTTTCCTTTTTAAGCCTCGTTTAATCCCATCCTTGTGCGTCCGCAGGACTAGTTGATTAGGATGTTGTGCAACGCGCTTTTCTTATGTTTCGTCGCTTTCCTCTTGAATAGTTGGTATTTCTGGATATTTCCGTAGATCTCCGTCTCTGATGTATCACGAACCGTTAACAAACTGTTGTCAGTAGAATTGATTGCAGCGATTGGAATTTTTTTTTTATTTATTTATTAAAATTACAATCAATTCTCGCGTTGAGAATTTTCAGTAATTTTTCTGGCGTGGCGCAGTGACACGGCTGATTATTTATAATAAGTTAATACTTATTACAGATAAGTATAATATATAAGTAAGTGTTATAAATAAGTGAATATTATTTAATTTAGATAACTAATTGTATCTAGCGTTTAGGTCTAGCGGGTAGTGCCTCTTCAGCCTGCGAATCTGGTCCGTCGTATCGAGTAGCCCAGTGATTAGGGGGTTTCGGTGTTTGTTGACTCTTTTGCTATATCTGTCGCTATATTTTGCCATATTTCCTCTTTGACTGTGGGTATCTTGAGGTCGCGGTGTACGATTGAAATTTACCCACACGGTTCTTTTCTGCTGTTACCAGTGGGACTATTCCATAAGTCTGTGTATGGGTTCAATCATCGTTTTGTACATTGGTGATTTATTGTCTACACGGAGTACTGCCTTCCTCTTTGTCAAGCGATATATCTGTCTTTTTTTCCCCATTTTTATACGTATTTTCTATTACTCTTTTGACGCGCTCTTTGCACGTGAGTTCGCAGTCCAGACGAGGTTTAACGTCGCATCAACTACAAGGTTATTAGCGTCACTATAGGAGAATATATTATCTGGGAAATATTAACATTGTACCATGCTAATTTATCGAACAATTTAGTTTGCACGATAAACATTAGAAAATGATGATCTTGGTCTCTTGAATTATTCATAATTAATTTAGACTTCCCGTGGAATGCATTGTATCCGAGACACTTGAAAATTCTGTGACCTATCGTTGAAGATACACGAAGGGCGATACACGTATAAAATCGAACGTGTACAGTTTTCTTTTTTTTTTACTTAAAATTTCACATTCACAATTTGTCCAATTTGGACATTTGGTAGAATTTCTTATCTGTTTGATTATCACTTGGGTGGCTACCCCCAATGGGGTACCATCTTCGCGTTTGTTAAGATATATCCTTTGTGAGGTCTGCCGAGTGTTTCCTTTTTAGTCTTCTTTCTATGGTTGTGTTGATCGTTTCCGCTGCCAGCCGGTTCGGGTGCAATAACGTGTACAGTGGCTCGGTAAAATTATATTTGTAAAAGGTCAAATTCTTCTTTTTTTATTTAAAACCTTGGATCGCAACAGTTACCTGTAAATTGAAATTCTGCTGAAAATCTTTCATCGAAACTATGCTCTATTTTATATTCCTTCTTGCTCCATAACAATTACCGTATTGGTAGCAGATAACGTAAGCTACAACTATACAAAGAGCATAGAATAGGATTCTCAACGCGAGAATTGATTGTAATTTTAATAAATAAATAAATAAAAAAAAAATAGGGTAGGATACTACCATAGGAATCTTTTACGCGTGCATCGCGTGTGTTGTAGCCGTAGAACGTTTGGAAACTCCATTAGCAATTGAAATTTCATTAGTAAATACAATTTCGTTGAGATAAATGGAGTACCATCCTAATCTCGTTCATCAACAATGTTCACATCTCAGGAAGCGTATTTAAACGATAAACTGAACCACGTTTCAAGTTACTGAAGTATCAAGTATCAAAGTAAAGTGACCGGTAAGTAGTCGCTAAATAACCCAAGATGTTGACGCGACCGCAAACTCTCGATTCAAGAAAAAGAAACAAGCAAGCAGAAGAAAAGATCTACGACATTCGTGTAGACAAGGAGCGCGTAACTTTTCAATTTTTCGACTATAGCTTCTTTCTTTCAAGAAATCGTAAATATATAAGCAAAGCGATGTAACAGGTTGTTAAAAAACAGGGTACGCGACTAGAAGAGTTTACAGTTCACGTACCAAGAGGAGCAGACGCGTCCAAGCGACTCGATCCCTGCGGTCGATGATGCTTTTGGCGTAAAATCGATTTTTATCATTCACGAACATTGGATGTCGCGAGTGATTTTCTTCGTTGAACGTAAACAACGAGATTGGTTGCGAAGTATCCAAGTTAGCCCGGGATTACTAATATCGATCGAGATTACTCGATAGACGAAGAGGAATATTCGAAGATGTAGAACAATGCGAGTGTCGCATTACAGCGCAAGCAAATCGTATCGAACATTTACTATAATAAAGATTTTTCCTCCGTTTGCGTCTATGAAGCAATTTCTGTCGATATTGGTACGGTAGAATTCCCATTATCCGGCATAGTCAGGATCGAGGCTGTGCCGGATAATCAAATGTGTTGGATAATTGGACCATATCTACGAGCTGATAAGAACGAAGAAAATAATTAAAAATAATAAGAAAGAAAAAACGAAGGAAATTTAATGGGTAATATAACAAGCGATTTCTTCCTAACACTAATGGTTAACGATACGATAGATTTTCATACATTTGCAAACCATACAGCGTGTATTGTAATATGTGGAATCCACTTGAGAAATAGAGCCTTGTGTGATCTCGTTTCAAAGCCACAGCCATTTTAGTGTCTCGATAATATTCGCAACTGCGTATCTGTGGTTCTTAGATGAATTTTTGATTTTCCTTGTCCGTGAGACACCGTTTAAAAACGTTCCTTTTCTTGGAAGAAATTTCCATGGAAAATACAAGATCGAGACACGAGGGTACTGACGTCTTATTGTTAGTGCCGGAAATAGAGGTTTTAGAGTTGTGCACTTTAGAGTACTAGAGTTTTGAGTACCACAGTGATACAATGGGCGTTGTTTGTGCAATTAACGCAGGTTTAAGCAACAACAACGAGATCGTATTTCAAATGCAGCTCTTACTATATTTTCAATTTCCCAAAATTCTTTCTTGCGTGCTTTCTTGTTCATCGGTAGGTCTGAGCAGAGTTCGCCTCGTTAAATTTTATTTTAAGAGATTACTTTTGAAAAAATGACAGTGTCAGAACGACAGTGTACGCATAGAATTTTAATTACATTTTTCTTTGCTCCATATTAATTTAAATTTCCTTGTCGTTGAAAGCACGATCACAGTTTACTTTGTCGAAGCTCGTAGAGGAAGCTTCAAAGCGTGTACACGACGTACAAAAATTATAATTCAAGTCATGTTTCAAACACCTAGAAATTAACGGATTTCGCTTCTTCTTCTTCGTCAGTTTGTAATATGCCGCTTTAACGCGAACGCTGTTTTCCTGCTTGGGAAATTTCACGTTTGCAAAATATTTATCACTATTCTCCAATATCCTATATGAATATACATGAGAGTTTGTAAGAGAAAAATTTTAACGAAATATTCTTCTTAAAGAATACGTCACGCTAACTAGCTCCAAATGCGCCAATTCAACCTCCAGACTGGCAAATAATTCGTCGAACGCTCGAGGCTCGTTCGTTTTTTAAAAAATTACCAATGCACAGAACAACTGCGAGCCATAGTTCCAATTTAGGCTAATAATTATTTCATAGAAAACTTCCACTGCACATATATGCATACGTAATCGTTCAATTTTATCTCATAAAGATCTCGTTTCCACCTTGCGTTACTTTGGAGTTGAAATTATGATATCGGAGCATCCTATATAGTATAATTTTACATTTCTAGCATTTACACAGCTGACTCGTCGATCGTACAGTTGCTCCCCTAGAGTGAAAATATCTCTGAAAGGATTTGAATAGCACTGATTGAACGCTATCCCACGCGAAAAATTGTCCATCTCCATGAAAAGTTCCTGAAATTGGTACATATCGTTGTAGAAGCGAAGGTTCATATTGAAAATCTGAAAGTTACGTTTGAAACTTATAAATTGCTAACTATATTTCATACGGAATTTTGGCAATTTTTCAGACAGGATTTTTCAGCGTCTTGGGAATTTTTCACATACAATTTCGACGTTTCGAAAATTCTTTAGATAGGATTTCAACATTTCGGAAATTGTTCGGACAGTTGGCGTGTCGTTACGAAATTTTATTCGGGCGAAACGCTATGGGTAATTTGAAACGGTTGCACGTTTTGTTCCTTTATTTATTCCTTCCATTTTATATTTTTTATTCAATTTGAATTTTAAGGTATCTCGTCGGCCCAAACAGTAGCTTATAATTCCAAACGATACTTGATCAGGTGAAGCAGTGCAATGTGTCAGTGGCAGGGAGAAATTGCCTTGCCGTTTTCGGCCAATCGACGTACAAAGGGCGCCGGAGAAAACGTCTCTTACGTGAAAAAGGTATTTTTTTGTTCCAAACGTACGTGTTCAATTTTTATTTAATCTTAATTTACACTAACGCAAGTACTAACGTTTAAATTAATCTCGGTACTTTTTGTTTTATCACGGCGCAAGGATAATCTTTTTTATATTTATCGTTAAAAAGAAGGAGGAAAGATTACTTTCTTCGGACTTTTTGGCGCGATATTTGAAAATTGACCGAACGTGATTTCAGCTGACTTTATAATTTTGTTTCGTTATTTTGCTTTTATTATTTTATTATCGTTATCCTTCTGTCAGGCTTTCGCCTACTAATCCGCTAGAAGTTTACGTACTAATAATAATTTATACTTAATATTGTAACATGTAAGTAAGAAAGTAATAATATTAGAAAAGTATGTGAGTAGCTATGTAAATAACGATCTGTCTTTGATATAACGTTCATTCGCACTATCTGTCCGAGTCCTATTTTCACATTTATTGCTAATAACTGACATCGCATTCTCATCACATTGTATCCTGGTTTTGCCATAGTTCTTCTTCGCTTAGATCTTGCGCTATACTTGGTTTATTTGATCGCTTGATTAACGCTATTCGACGTTCGTGACACCTTAATTTCGTTTTAGCGTGATTCGCGTTTCTGTTATTCTATTATTTGATAACTGCCTTATCGACTGTCGATATAACGGGAAACGCGTGCGTTTTTAAATTGCAACGTCGACGTATCCTTGGCAACTTTTATCGCGCGAAATTTGGAATTTCTAATAGCCTTAGGTGAGAATTAAAGTTAACCTCGTCTTATCGGCGGCTGTGCGTAGTATCGTTTAACTCTGCTGTTTTCCTCGAGCCTACATGAATATTATATTTCGATAGATATTGGTCAACTTTGTTTGAACTTAGCTTTTTTTTCTTTTAATTTTATTTGGCTTTACTGTTCGATAGCATTTGTCCAGCTTTTGAGTGTTCCACGAATTCTGTGAATAAAATAGACAAGAAATAGGAGTAAATATATGAAGAGACACGAAGGTGTAGGGGAAGAGCAAGGGGGACAGCAGAGTTAATTATCATATTGCGTCGTTAATTATAACATAGCGTCGTGAGTGATACGAAATGGTATGTTTTACACTTTTCGCGTTGTATAAATATTTTAGAGCGGCAGATGACTTTCAATTAATATCGGGCATATATTCGCGAAATATAACGAATAATCGGAACGTATAAAAACGATAGGTAATTAAAATTTTATATTTACGCGAGCACGACGCTTAATTCGAGTATTATTAATATAGAATTTATTATTATTTCATTTTTTATAAAACCACAACGTTGTTTGGTTTATTCGAGTAATGCTTTCATGATTTTGGAGTATTTTATTATTTATTTAATACGAAATACGTGGAACGTTGCCAAACAAAACGTATCTTCTATTTTTATTTGTTTTGCTGGATTGTCACGTCCTATCGTAATAAAAGTAAATGATATAAACGTATGTGTTAAAGCTGCAACGCGAGATGGTTTTAAAAAGTACGCTGTTCGCGTCAAAGTTAGGGGATACGAATTATGTCATATTAAGATAATCTTATCGCATACTAAGATAAATTTATCACCTGACGCTGTTTCGGCTAAAGTTGTTCGGCTTCAGTTGTTTTTTCTGTGTCTATGAACTTAGTGTCTTATATCGAAGTATCGTAATCACTTGTTGTACCATAAATCGTTTACATTATCGAGAAATTAATTTTCACAATCGAACTTACGAATAGTGTTTATAAAAAGCAGCAAAGCATCTTCTCTAAATCGAACCTGGTAAAGTATATTTTTATAATGCATTTGTATTTTTCGTAGATAATATTCGATTGATTATCAATAACTTATTTTACGATATCTAGTGAAAGTTCAAGTTTATGGAAATTTGACAAGCACGAATTTCTCCACTTGCAACTGCCTTCTATGATTTTAAATTACAAAAATAATCCTCCCGGTGCGTTGAACCAAAGTTTTAAAACAACCGATGGTATTTCGTACACAGATTTGAACGACGCGTTATTTTATCTCGTAATTGTACGGGCAAACGTGCCCCGCTTGAAATGAAATATTCTTCGCATCGATGACACAGTTCTTTCAGAAACCTCTAGGCCAAACAGGTTGCACTTTGCATCTAATGAAACGCAATGGATATCCAATTACCGTATCACGTGCTATCGTGTCAATTGATGACGATGACGATTGATTGATAACGATGTATACAACTAACGATAACAAGATTGTATACAGATAACAGTAGCAAGATTGTATACAAATAAGAAAAATAACATTGTGTACACAACAATAATAGAATTGTGTACACATAGCAAAATAATAACATTGTATGAAAATAATAATAACAAGATTGTATACAAATAACAATGATATCATTGTGTACACAACAATAATAGGATTGTGTACACATAGCAAAACAATAACATTGTAAGAAAATAATAACAACAAGATTGTATACAAATAACAGTGATAACATTGTGTACACATAGCGAAATAATAACATTGTGTACACAACAATAATAGAATTGTGTACACATAGCAAAATAATAACATTGCATGAAAATAATAACAACAGGATTGTATACAAATACCAATGATATCATTGTGTACACATAGCAAAAAAATAACATTGTATGAAAATAATAACAACAAGATTGTATAAAAATAACAGTGATAACATTGTGTACACATAGCGAAATAATAACATTGCATGAAAATAATAACAACAAGATTGTATACAAATAACAGTGATAACATTGTGTACACAACAATAATAGGATTGTGTACACATAGCAAAACAATAACATTGTATGAAAATAATAACAACAAGATTGTATACAAATAACAGTGATAACATTGTGTACACATAGCGAAATAATAACATTGTGTACACAACAATAATAGGATTGTGTACACATAGCAAAACAATAACATTGCATGAAAATAATAACAACAGGATTGTATACAAATAACAGTGATACCATTGTGTACACATAGCGAAATAATAACATTGTGTACACAACAATAATAGGATTGTGTACACATAGCAAAACAATAACATTGTATGAAAATAATAACAACAAGATTGTATACAAATAACATTGATATCATTGTGTACACAACAATAATAGGATTGTGTACACATAGCAAAACAATAACATTGTATGAAAATAATAACAACAAGATTGTATACAAATAACAGTGATAACATTGTGTACACATAGCGAAATAATAACATTGTGTACACAACAATAATAGGATTGTGTACACATAGCAAAACAATAACATTGCATGAAAATAATAACAACAGGATTGTATACAAATAACAGTGATACCATTGTGTACACATAGCGAAATAATAACATTGTGTACACAACAATAATAGGATTGTGTACACATAGCAAAACAATAACATTGCATGAAAATAATAACAACAGGATTGTATACAAATAACAATGATATCATTGTGTACACAACAATAATAAGATTGTGTACACATAGCAAAACAATAACATTGTATGAAAATAATAATAACAAGATTGTATACTAATAACAATGATAACATTGTGTACACATAGCGAAATAATAACATTGTGTACACAACAATAATAGGATTGTGTACACATAGCAAAACAATAACATTGTATGAAAATAATAATAACAAGATTGTATACAGATAACAGTGATAACATTGTGTACACATAGCGAAATAATAACATTGTGTACACAACAATAATAGAATTGTGTACACATAGCAAAATAATAACATTGCATGAAAATAATAACAACAGGATTGTATACAAATACCAATGATATCATTGTGTACACATAGCAAAATAATAACATTGTATGAAAATAATAACAACAAGATTGTATACAAATAACAATGATATCATTGTGTACACAACAATAATAGGATTGTGTACACATAGCAAAACAATAACATTGTATGAAAATAATAACAACAAGATTGTATACAAATAACAATGATATCATTGTGTACACAACAATAATAGGATTGTGTACACATAGCAAAACAATAACATTGTATGAAAATAATAATAACAAGATTGTATACAGATAACAGTGATAACATTGTGTACACATAGCGAAATAATAACATTGTGTACACAACAATAATAGAATTGTGTACACATAGCAAAATAATAACATTGCATGAAAATAATAACAACAGGATTGTATACAAATACCAATGATATCATTGTGTACACATAGCAAAATAATAACATTGTATGAAAATAATAACAACAAGATTGTATACAAATAACAATGATATCATTGTGTACACAACAATAATAGGATTGTGTACACATAGCAAAACAATAACATTGCATGAAAATAATAACAACAGGATTGTATACAAATAACAATGATATCATTGTGTACACAACAATAATAGGATTGTGTACACATAGCAAAACAATAACATTGCATGAAAATAATAACAACAGGATTGTATACAAATAACAATGATATCATTGTGTACACAACAATAATAAGATTGTGTACACATAGCAAAACAATAACATTGTATGAAAATAATAACAACAAGATTGTATACAAATAACAGTGATAACATTGTGTACACATAGCGAAATAATAACATTGTGTACACAACAATAATAGGATTGTGTACACATAGCAAAACAATAACATTGCATGAAAATAATAACAACAGGATTGTATACAAATAACAGTGATACCATTGTGTACACATAGCGAAATAATAACATTGTGTACACAACAATAATAGGATTGTGTACACATAGCAAAACAATAACATTGTATGAAAATAATAACAACAAGATTGTATACAAATAACATTGATATCATTGTGTACACAACAATAATAGGATTGTGTACACATAGCAAAACAATAACATTGTATGAAAATAATAACAACAAGATTGTATACAAATAACAGTGATAACATTGTGTACACATAGCGAAATAATAACATTGTGTACACAACAATAATAGGATTGTGTACACATAGCAAAACAATAACATTGCATGAAAATAATAACAACAGGATTGTATACAAATAACAGTGATACCATTGTGTACACATAGCGAAATAATAACATTGTGTACACAACAATAATAGGATTGTGTACACATAGCAAAACAATAACATTGCATGAAAATAATAACAACAGGATTGTATACAAATAACAATGATATCATTGTGTACACAACAATAATAAGATTGTGTACACATAGCAAAACAATAACATTGTATGAAAATAATAATAACAAGATTGTATACTAATAACAATGATAACATTGTGTACACAACAATAATAGAATTGTGTACACATAGCAAAATAATAACATTGCATGAAAATAATAACAACAGGATTGTATACAAATACCAATGATATCATTGTGTACACATAGCAAAAAAATAACATTGTATGAAAATAATAACAACAAGATTGTATAAAAATAACAGTGATAACATTGTGTACACATAGCGAAATAATAACATTGCATGAAAATAATAACAACAAGATTGTATACAAATAACAGTGATAACATTGTGTACACAACAATAATAGGATTGTGTACACATAGCAAAACAATAACATTGTATGAAAATAATAACAACAAGATTTCAGGCACAAATAACAGTGATAACATTGTAAGTAACACATAGCGAAATATCATCAAATAACAATAATAGACCAGGTACAATATAGCAAAACAATAACATTGCATGAAAATAATAACAACAGGATTGTATACAAATAATAGTGATGTTTGATTAAAATATGAAGCAGCTAATAATGACAACAATAATAGGATTGTGTACACATAGCAAAACAATAACATTGCATGAAAATAATAACAACAGGATTGTATACAAATAACAGTGATACCATTGTGTACACATAGCGAAATAATAACATTGTGTACACAACAATAATAGGATTGTGTACACATAGCAAAACAATAACATTGTATGAAAATAATAACAACAAGATTGTATACAAATAACATTGATATCATTGTGTACACAACAATAATAGGATTGTGTACACATAGCAAAACAATAACATTGTATGAAAATAATAACAACAAGATTGTATACAAATAACAGTGATAACATTGTGTACACATAGCGAAATAATAACATTGTGTACACAACAATAATAGGATTGTGTACACATAGCAAAACAATAACATTGCATGAAAATAATAACAACAGGATTGTATACAAATAACAGTGATAACATTGTGTACACATAGCGAAATAATAACATTGTGTACACAACAATAATAGGATTGTGTACACATAGCAAAACAATAACATTGCATGAAAATAATAACAACAGGATTGTATACAAATAACAATGATATCATTGTGTACACAACAATAATAAGATTGTGTACACATAGCAAAACAATAACATTGTATGAAAATAATA